>NC_136506.1:93870133-93912633 GCF_053919585.1 Euprymna scolopes
ATATATTATTTAATTTTATATTTTATTTAATTTTATATATTATTTAATTTTATATTTTATTTAATTTTATATATTATTTAATTTTATATTTTATTTAATTTTATATATTATTTAATTTTATATTTTATTTAATTTTATATATTATTTAATTTTATATATTATTTAATTGGAATTCATTGAGATGAGTATTGTTTATTAATTTTATTTATTGATGACTATTATCCTAATCTTTTCTTTGTTGTTTTACAACGTTTCGGCCAACTATTCCTCTGGCCTTCGTCAGAAGGTAACCGCGACTGATAGGAACTCTGATGCAGTCAGGAGATTCAGAGTTCCTATCCATCGCGGTTACCACCTGACGAAGGCCAGAGGAATAGTTGGCCGAAACGTCTCTAATTTTATGTTTAAAAAACTCTACTTTGTGTTATTATAATTTTCTTAAATCTATTTGTTTTTTTTTTTGTTTTTTGTTTTTTCAATTTAAAAAGGTGCAGGGTACTGTTCTGAGATTTTCGATTTTTCTGCTCTTGTTATGCACTCTCCCTATGTTCCAACTGAAATCCAAAAAAGTTTTATTTTCGTACAAGTGCCCAAAATTTTATTAGTAGTGTTAGTAATAGAAGTAGTAGTAGTAGTAATAATAGTAGTTGTGGTAAGGGTAATACAGCTAGTTGTTCATTTTTTAATGTGTGTACAAACATGGAAATGCCATAGTACATTATATATATATATATATATATATATATATATATATATATATATATATATATAGTAATTTATAAAATATATATGGCGATTAAGCTACACTGAATATTCGGCGTTTCATCCACTCTAGTATTCTTCAGGCTTATGCGCGAATTCTGTGGTTGTTTATCGTTTTTATATGGTCCTCTTCTATTGAGGATTTAGTTAGCCAATCAGCTTTCTAGTATCCACCGCACCCCTTCCTATCAGCCAATGGGCATGCATTTTTTCGAACAAAGGATCTGTTTTAAAACTAGGTTAGTGGTTTAAGGCAAACATTTTCTTTTTTTGTTTATTTTGTTAGGTTATATATAAATATACATATGTGTACATACATATATGCACATATATATACATATATATATATATATAAATATATATATGTGATGATCGTTTATGTATATTCATGTTTAATTTATTTATTTGTTTATTTTCTATTGTTTTTGTTAGTTTTAAAACTATTTTGTATCGCTATCCATTCAGCTTCATATATATATATATATATATATATATATATATATATATATTCCATAAGTTTTATTTCGGTTTCGATTTAAGCTAATGCGCCCAATTATATAGATATATTTTTTGTTATTGAAATCGTGACCTTATAACATATAAAAATCGATAGAACATTAACTCTATAATAATATATACGAAATCTACAAGAATTAAAATATCATATTTAAGCGTACTTTACTATCGGGCTTTACCGAGCGTTCGTGCTGGATAAATACTTTTGCAGTTTTAACAAAAAAGCTACAATAATATCAGAGCGTCTCCATTTATACTGAACATCTATAGAATGCCAACATCAATATATCACACATGAATGAATTTCCACAGGTCCCGATAGTAGTATAATGCTTAGATAAATCAAGTTTGTTTCCTAAATGTTTGTGGACAATAGTTTTCTTCCGATAAAATCAATATTTCATTTTGATTTGCCATCTTTTGCGGAACATCAGGCCATGTTCTTAACAAGAAAATGTAGTCCAATTCAATCTCTTTCATAATAGAATTTATCAACTCTGAAACATTTTTGCATTTCTGTCGTATTTGAAAGGATGATGAAAAGCAATGAAAAACACAAACATATAATGAGATATTCTTATTGTCGTCGGCGGTGAATGAGTGCAGGTGAGTGCACCAAAATCAAAGTAGTTGTAGAACAGTTAAAAAGTATCAAATTCATTAACACATCAATTTATTGAAAAAAAATTGAATTGAGATATATATATATATATATATATGTATATATATATATATATATATATATATATATATTGTTAAAAACATAGACAACTATTCCACAACAAATGGCAACTTAGAATCAAAAATAGATTTTATAGAGATGAAAGCTACTGAGCACAAATATTTAAGAAACAGACTAATCGCACTTTTATATTAAACGATATGTGCCTAACATAAAAACTTTGCTTATATATATATATATATATATATATATATATATATATATATGTATATATATGTATGTATGTATGTGTGTGTGTGTGTGTGTGTGTGTGTGTGTGTGTGTGTATAATTTACCCTTTAACCAACTGGCTACCCCGATATGGGGAGCGGCATATATATTGTTTATAAAATATAATTATCCACTGACACGCGTTTCGCCGTCTACAACTCATCAGAGTGGCTGAACCTAACAAGATTCGAAATCGGGACCCTATGATATTGGTAAGTAGCCTGAACTCTTACCATTCGTCCAACGTGTGTGTGTGTGTGTGTGTGTGTGTGTGTGTGTGTGTGTGTGTGTGTGGAGAGAAAAACAATAATAATAATAATAATAAGAAGAAGAAGAAGAAGAAGAAGAAGAAGAAGAACAACAACAACAACTACCACCACCACCACCACCACCACCATCACCACCACAAATCCGCTTAGCACAGAGAAAAGGCGAGGAACAGAAAAAAAAAAGGAGAGAGAACGGGAGAAAGAGAAAAGTGGGTATAAATGTTGGAGAGAAAACTGGACGAGAGAGAAAGCGAGAGAGGCTGAGATTTGGGTTCAAAATAATTTAAGATGAGGAAACACAGTAAACATTTTTTAATGGTTGCCGCAAACGTTTTTTTTTTTTTTTTTTTTTTGGTTTGGTTTTTTCTTTGTTTTTGTTTTTTGTTTTTAGCCAGTAAGGTCACTGAGAATCATGACTCGAAACAAAACGACGGTCCCTCTCCTACGCATTGTATCTGCTGTCGCTTGTGAGTTAGAAAAGCAACATGCCCGATTAGTTTGATGCGATAAGTTAACTCCAAGGACGAACCGCTAAATCCTCGGGAATTACCCTATGCAACATGGCTGCCTGCTTGGCAAACCACCGATAAGCACTTATTTACGATCATCAGATTTTTATAGTTACGTTCGACAAAAGTAACCCATCAGTTGACTTTATATCTCTTGGTTGGACAAAAGTCTAATCTAACGCTACAAAACTGGCAGTGACAATGAGAATATAGGCGTAGAATATAAATTATTGCTGAAATGTCCCGCAGCAGCAGCAGCACTAAAGCCACCAAAATATAGAGCATTGTTAGATCAATGGCTTCCAACCAGAGTGTGTCATACAATGGTTACCACAAAGAGGTTATAGGTTGGGTTACAAGTTGTTATTAATGGAAAAAATAGTTTGCGGGTATTTAGCAGAAAAGCCAACAAACCAAAAAATTGGGTAAAAAGTTCTAATATAGGTACGGGCAAAATGAATGCCGATGCTCAAAATGTATAAACATTTTGACCCTTTCCTTTACTTAAAAATTCACTAAAAGAAAACAATTTTAATGAAATTTTCAGTATTTATAAAATAATGATCACGGAATATAATGAACCCATTATTTTTATTTAAATCTTAATGGAAATGTATTATTTTGTTTAAACAAAAAATACCTTTATAGTTTTCTGTAGTAAAAAAAAAAATGAAAGAATTTATTTTTGCTTTTTTTATGAAAATTACGCGAGCCTTTTCTAGTCTCACACAAAAACACGCGTTCACATTTCAAGCTATATTACTTGTCATATACATACGCGCACACAAACATACGCGCCCACGTCCACACACGTCCATATATTCACGTTCGCGTGCATACACTCACATCCACGTGTATACACACACGCTAACGTACGCACATGTACACACACATGGACAACGTCACTTTCCCTTTCAAAGGAAATCCACACATGCGCAAAAGACCACCGGAAACAAGTATAAAAGCAAGAGACAATCTGTTTCCAGCCCTTTTCGACTTAGCTCGAGCTGAGCGGTCGTCGGACCATTCGCCCCCCTCTCGGGCGCCCACGCCCGTCACGTCCCCTGCTACTATGTAGGGGGCACGAGCTAACAGACAGTATGTACACTTTATACGCTTTCTATCTCCATAACCTGGATTGACATTCTCACTCTTTGTCTCTCTATATGTACAACTTGTCCATGAGAATACCTTCGCGTAGCTGACTGCTAACTAATGTCAACCCTCTATCCTTTTTCTTTGTCTACACGCTGGACTATCATTCTCATTTCTACTATATTACTCACTTCTCTTCCCACGCGCGAACAAACGATAGTGAGATGAACACACATTTCCTTTTCTTTCTACACCACCAGTCCCGCAACAAACGATGGTTACACCCGCGCTGACATGAACACGTGTTATATCTAAAACATTCATTCTTTCAACAGTAAATAAACGACATGTTTATCTATTCCAGCAATTGAGTCTTTGTTTCCTCCATTCCACTCGTTTCATATTTTCTTTTGTAACAGGATAAGGATTTATATATCCTAGTCCTCTACAAAATAAAGCATCGTAAATTATAACAATTTTTTAAAATTATTTAATTTTTACAGGAACATTACGATAAAAGCCCCTAAAGTCCGTATTAATGAATTCAATATAACTCGAAGAAAAATTAATTTCTCGAACTACCGATATTACCATTGAATTAAGCATTGTTTATTTAATATTTTCACACATAAAAAAATTATAATAGCAAAAAATATTTCTACTTTTTTTTTTAAATTACAGATTTTGCATAATTTTTATATGCAAGATTTTAATAATTTCCTTGCTCGCAAGAAGGTGAAACTTTCGGCATGACATAATTTTTATATAATCTCGAACAATAATTAAAAAAAATTAATTTAAAAACAGGAACATAAAAAATAATTAAATTAAAAAATGATAAAAATTGATACAAACGTTCAGAATAGGAATGTACGGATGCACGTCTGGAAAAAAAAAAGAAATCTGACACCTCTACCTCCTTTTACTATCATAACTTAATTTTGAAAGATCGTTTCGATTGGCTGTAATTGTGGGTTTCCCTATAATGGTGTTTACAAACCTTTATTTGTTGTGTTTTTGGCGATCGGCAGAATTACTTGCTTGGGGGGGGGCTAATTAAGCTACTTTTTGTACAAACAAGGTGTTTTTGTTTTTTTTATTTAATCCAATATCTTAGGACTTTACATTACTAATTATCTTGAAATAGGCCCAGAAAACTAATATTTATCTTTTAAAGGAGTTTTACAATGAATTTATTTAACTTCAAAATTTAGCTGAATTGGTTAGCATTTTTCATACCCCCCCCCCCGTGTACAAATATTTTTTTCCTTTATGAAATTAACTTTAGTCTCTAATCTTTCAAATACAATCAAAAAGTAGTCGGAAACCTACAAAAAATTATGATAAATCGGCTTTCAAAATCAGGTCCGTCTATCTTTATCGGTCCATTTTTGCCCGTACCTAAATATATAGCAATTAAATGTTGCAAAAAGTAGGATAAGTTACTCTTCTACCTAGTTGGATCAGTTTTTTTTCTGTGTTTTAATGTATTTTAAATTTTTATTCAATTCTCTCTCTCTCTCTCTCTCTCTCTCTCTCTCTCTCTCTCTCTCTCTCTCTCTCTCTCTCTACTCCTATCCACTGTCCACTCCAGCATTGACCGTCTTCTCCTGAAGGTAACTGCTGACCGACCTATGACCGCCTATAAAACTTTCATTCCTTCGCTTGAACACTAAATCTTTTTCAGTGAGAGAAAAAAATATTTGAAGAAACGTGCTTGCCGTTTTATTTTTTGTAGTTTTAAATGGAACTAGCCTGGGTGCCCGGCGTTGCCCGGGTGTTTGGAGGTGTGTGTTGATAAAAAAAAAATTGGTATTAGGCAGGCAGGTTCGAACCCGTACCGCGCAGGAGGAAAAGTATGTGAAAAAAGTGACGCGTTTGCTGTTGCGCCCATCGCCAAACCAAGAGTGACGTAGGTTTAAATTAAGGCTAGACAATCCAAAAGTGGGATGGCTTTCGAAAATATCGGCGAAAAAAGCGGCCCCTCCCTGTAGAAAAGTGCCCAGTTGAGGGTGAAGAAATTAATGTTTTTGGACAATTTTTCGATATTTGTCGTCCTAAGAATCGAGCTTCAAAATGGTACCGATATCGTGAAAATTTGTTGCGTATGTCGAAAGTTTTTGCGAGATATATAAACATACATGCATACGTACATTTAAACAGACAGGTGAGATTTATATTATAGAAGATTATCTTCGAGAATTTGCTTCCAGTGACCGACAAAACTATTTTTTGCCGTTAGTTAAAAGGCTTTTGAAGTATCTTTGTTGTTCCAGTTGAAAAAGTATTTTTTGTCCGTTGAGAATTCTACTCTGTTGTCAGATAGCCTCGGTGTGTAATTACTGATAGAACTTTACCCTTTCCCCCTTTTTTTGCTCGAACCGAATATTTTCGCTGGTGACCCTTTTTAAATTTGAGTTATTCAGCGACAAGTTATTGTGCGTATCCCTTTTGTGATTTTGAGTTCTTTGTCGCCAAGTTGTCGTAGCTCGGAAAAGTCACTAAGGAAAACACGAACACAGATATGGGTTAGAAAAGGTGATTTGTATTGAAACCAAACAGAATATGCAGAAAGCAACAGTCGTAGCACGTACCGCCAAGATGATATACTACGAAATACGCAGGTAACCCCGAGAGCCTCTACAACAGTTAGCTAGGGTGAATTTTCATAATGGTCGTATAATTACATGTTAGGATAATCCAGATCTGTAAAACAAACGGTTCTCAGGGTTGAACGATAGATGAACGAAAAGGCAGGGGCAGGTCATTAAACGTGCTAGAAAAAAGTATCGGACAATATGAGAATATGTTATAACTGATAATCTGAGTTGAATGTTACTGAGGTCCCTGCCCGTCTGCGTCGCCCATTTCTTACAAGTAAGCTAGTAAATGAAGGGGATAATTATTTAGTAATTAATCTCTCTCTCAATAAGTAAATTCTATCCAATAAAATCTTGAAAAGCTCAGAAAAGTTTTCGTTTTGCTTTATGCGTGAATAGTTTAATCGACTAGTTGAAGAGGGGGCAATCGACAACAATCAGACGACACGGACATATACGCAACGTCAATCATGAAACGACGATGAGAAGAAGCGACTACGAAAAGAGATACATTATAAACAGCGCGTGTATCTATAAAAAGACTTATTTTATTGATATTGATATCGCATGCAGAGCCATTTAATGTATTGTATTTTGTTCCTCCGCCATGGCATAACTTTTTATAGACAATATACAGTGGGTTCTAAATGTTTTAGGCACATTTCAAGTCCTTATGTTCGCTTAACTATAAATAATAGTAAAATGAAAGTGGTCCCATTTTAAAGCTAAATATATTCAGTTTTTTGTAAGGCTATTGATTTTTTTCATTTATTTTCAGATCCAGTAATGGCGTTCACTCAACCAGAAAAAGCGTTTTGTGTGCTTGAATTTGCAAAAACTTAATCATGGACACTTACTTAATGTGCATTTTGCAAAAAAAAAAAAAAAAAAAAAAAATCGGAAAATAGATACCAGAAAGGAAGTCTATAGTGAGATGGCAAGGTAAATTCATAACGGATGAGTGCGTATGCCCAGCTAAGAGAACGGGACGCTCCTCAACTCCAGAAGATGTGGTTGAACAAGTTCGAACTACCTTACAGCGGAGACTCCGTAAATCGATCAGAAGAGCTAGTAGAAAACTTCAGAGTCTTACAACAACTGTTTGGCGTTAAAGTTTTTTGAATATACCAGAGGCGCTTTTATATCCTTAATAGTTCTCGAGATATCCAATGTCAAAATGTGCCCAACACATTTTAGAACACCCTGTATATATATGTTGGCATAGTTTTTGGCAAATACGTTATCGTCGTCCAAAACGATCAAAATGATAACGCCACGTATCGATAGTTTTCTGAAATAATGCAATTCAGAAATGCAATACACCATTTCATGAACTTAAAAAGCTTATAAGAGATTTAAGGGATTGCTATTTAATTTTACTGATTTCATCATCCTCATATATAAAAGGGAATTCGTATCTGCGCATGTGTGTGAGTTTGTTTGTAACAGAACGCATATGAGCGCGTATGAAAACATCAGTAGCAACGGAAGAATGGATGGCAAGCGACTGTCTTAGTAGCAGGGGCAGCGTTTGGACGCGTATGGAAATTGACAAGTGTGCTCGGGCTTGCGTCTGAAGAAAAAGAAAAAAAAAAGGTTCGACGCCGAAGAGACGGACGTGTAAAGTGAAGGCGAGAATGGGCCGGCTGTGGCTGTCGTGCGGTCGGAAGAGAGAGTGTGGTCGAAAAAAGGCCGGCGTGTAGCGGAGCAGAATCGAGACGGGAGGGTAATAACAATAATAAATGCTTTCGTTAAAAAGGAAAAGATGCCGACCCAGATTTATTTATTTGTATTTGTTTCGTTTGGTTGTTCCTGCAACGTTACACGTTCCCTATTGACTCCGAAACAGCTGGGTCGATTTTTTTTAAAATAAATTTCAGCCAAATGTACTTTATGTGCCTGAGAGTGTTCTTAGATAGGTTTTGTATTAGAATGCCTTCGATAAGTATCAAAATCAGTAATCGATAAAACTCGATTAACGAAGAAACAACCCGATTTTGACCAAAGTTAACACCTTTATACACCCTAACATAACAAGCGCATTTTAAAAGTTTTATCACCGCACAGGAAAAAGGGCCCGGTGCATAAAATCAACAGTAGGTTCTTTGATAAGACAGAGACGCGTTCGAAATGAATGTTTCTGTTTAGAGCAAAATTGAATCATAACACTTGACATTTGCATTTTAAACTTTAATTGAAGCCATTATATAAAAATAATTTTATAAAATCAACAGTATATTCTCTACAGTGTAAGGTAAGCTACAATGTATTGTGGATTAATTCACTGTGGAGAGGAATGTAAAACTTCATTCAGGATGTACCGCTGTGTGTTCCCGACTAGAGCAGGCAAGATTGGATTGAGAAATGGACGATTGCACCACCTTCGATAACACTAGTATTGGAAGGGTGGAACATTTGTTGATTCTAATTCAATCACGGGCGATGTCAGGTCCCCCTACCAGTTAATTACTAAGTTCATATGTTCGTCTGTTTCAAATCCAACTTGGTCATTTTCAACTCTAATGTTAAATTCTTGTCACAGACGGCCCCATAATCAATCGAGCACAGTTCATATAATTTATTAATGTTAGTTCTTTAATAATATTCCTCACAATGACGTAAAGAGGTCAGGTGATGTCCGGGGTCAACTTCTTGTCACAAATTAACTCTTATTAAAAGGTTGGTTTAAACTAGTATAGTTAACACCGGGCATCTTATGTGCTTGCTCCATGACGGAATCAGGGAATGAGATAAAATATCGATTAAAAAAAAAGAATAACAATTAAGAAAAGAAAAACAAAAGTTTGAATAATCTCCCCCTTTCATGCCACTCTTTTAAATTAAAGACCGAAATATATTATACTAGCGAGGGTACCCGGCGTTGCCCGGGTGTGGAGAGGTTTTATGGTAAGGATATTGATCAACGGAGCCCTAAAAAAATGCTTCAAACACACACAAAAAAAATTAACCAATCTCCTAAAATATTGCAAATAGCAGCGAATACATGTGCGAGTGCAACAAAAAATAAAAATGTAGTAAGCAGGGAGACAGGCTCGAACCTGTAACGCTAGTAGAAAAAGGAAGTAAAAAAAGCGAACGGTTTAGTTGCCGCGCCCACTGTAACAAACGACGTCACCGCAGTTCAAATTAAGCTTAGTCATTACAAGGCGTATGATAACTTTGCAAAAATGTCGACGAAAAAAGTGACCCCTCATTGTAAAAAACGCCCAAGTTGACAGTGAAAAAATTAATATGTTGGGCCAATTTTTGGATATTTGTTGGCCGAGAGACTGTGCTTTCAAACGACATCAATTTTGTGAGTGTTAGCTGCGTGTGTCGAAAGTTTTAGCACGACATACAAACATAAACACTAACAGACGTTTGAGATTTATATTACAGACTAGCGGGGTGCCCGGCGTTGCCCGGGTGTTTGAAGGTGTAAAAGAAAAAAAATTTGGTATGTAGATAGGCTTGAACCTGAATCCTTGAGGCGAAGGCGAAAAAAATAAACTTGACAACTTATCACCACGTTAAGAAGGCAGAGATGTAAGAATGGTTGAAATTAAACGATTAAAAACTTAACTAAATGAATTCACACAGGTGCGCAAATTTAATGAGGTCAAGCATCACGTCATAGGGGAATGAAATCCCGCGCTTAACTTTGGCTGTGAGGCAGTTTTTTTGATTTGTTTCCCCAAGATGTTGCGGGGAAAACCAGCTCCCCATAAAAAGGGGAGTCTCCAAATGAATAGCAATTGTCTTATATAAGGAGTTTCCCCGGTATTGATCGAAGCTGATTGCTTTTCTTGACCTCCAGCACAAGTGCCAGGGGGTTACCTGTATTTATTTGCTTTCCACTAAGAAAATTAAGCATGAAGCCGTTTTTTTATGTGGAGAGGGTGGAGGTGTAAGGAAGGGGAGACCAGCTCCCCCGAGAGGAGGGAAGGGGGAGCTGGTAGTGCTGCCTACCTTTTCTATAGATTCAGTTTCGCTTATATACAGAAAAGGCCAAATAAACATCCGGAGATTTTTAAACAAATCGCGAAAATAGCGTGTAAAAGTCACCCAAATTAAAGATACACGCGACCTCGTTTCGTAAATCCTAAATATTATAATCTAGGTAGCATATAAAAGGTTCTAAGAAACATTAACCTCCCCGAGCGACCCCCCCCCTCCAAAAAAAAAAAAACCTTTGCCGGACATATACAAAAAATGCCCACACATTTTGCCTTTTATACATATAGACTAGACTGGGTGCCCAGAATTTCCTGTGTGTTTGGACGTGTGTATTGAGCAAAAAAAACAAAAAAACACAAAAACAAAGTGGTAGTAGGTAAGCAAGCTCGAATCGGTACTGCAAAGGAGGAAAAGAACGTGACGTCTTTACTGTTGCGTCCATCGCCAAACCAGGAGTGGCAATGATTTAAATTAGGGCTAGTCAATCGAAAAGAGGGGATAACTTTCGAAAATATCGTCGAAAAAGCAACCCCTCCTTCTAGAAAAGTGACCAGTTGAGGGTGAAGGAATTAATGCTTTTTGGTCAATTTTTTTATATTTGTCGTCCGAAGGGTCGAGGTTCAATACGATACCGATCTCATGAAAATCCGTTTCCCCTGTCGAAAGTTTTAGGCAGACATACGAACATGCATACGTTCATACATACATAAAGGCTTCCTTCAGTCTTGACAAACTATGGATACCCACAGTAAGGATGCCTGCGCATGAAATTTTTGTGGAAATAGTTGCGCAATCTCTAACCGCACATATCCTGAGTCGACAATGTTGAATATCAGTGGCAAGTGGAGGTTCAGGACGACTGGAAACAATTCCGAGATAAGCGGAAAGCATATGCAGTGCCTAGCCTTTCCAAATGGTCACCCATCTAGTACTGACCAGGCTCAACGTTGCTTAACTTCGGTTATCTGATGAGAACCGGTGTGTCAACGTAATTGTGCCGTACATACATACATACATACATACATACATACATACATTTAAACAGACAGGTGAGATTTATATTATAGAAGATTGTTATATAGAGGTCTCTCTCTCTCTCTCTCTCTCTCTCTCTCTCTCTCTCATATATATATATATATATATATATATATATATATATATAGTAATTTATAAAATATATATGGCGATTAAGCTACACTGAATAGAGTGGATGAAACGCGGAATATTCAGTGTAGCTTAATCGCCATATATATTTTATAAATTACTAACTAGCTTTACCTACGTATTGAGCACTTTTGAAGTAAATACTTAAAGTTTATGCATAAATCCATACTTCTGTATATTAATTTTATGTGAGCAAATTAAGTAGTTATATATATATATATATATATATATATATATATATATATATATATATATATATATATATATATATTACTCTGTATTATTTGAAAAGAATCTGTTGAAATACTTTAATACACTCAGACCCTTCTCGGTTGGATGAAAGATTTAGGTCGTCCTCGATGATCGTACATCTAAACAACATCACATTAATGCGAGTGTGCTCCAGGCATCGATACTTGGAGCTTTATTATTCCTGATTTTCATAGATTCTCTCCGTGGTGCAATTGCGCCTGAGATTAGTAGATTTACTGATGAGACTAGGCTCTGTTGATTAAAGCAAATCGAACGCACACATATCTGAACCTTATAAAATTATTCCCAATTAATAGTGGAATGTGAGGCATAAATGTATGGCTACATTTAATGCTACTAAGATAAAACTCCTTTCCTTTAATAATTATAAGAAAACCTTTCCAACTACCGATTGCTAAGATTGATAATACCATTTCCGAAAGTCCAACATTCAAGTACCTCGGACTAACATTCACAGGTTACATGAATTGAAACAAATGCATAGAAGATACTTCCAAGTCTATTGCAAAAAACGTGGGTTCTGTCTACCAGGTTAGAAAACTTTGCAGGCCAGCCGTATCCTGTATCTCTAGAAAGCATCCATTCGCTCCATGTCGGAATTTAAGAATGAGAAAAAATATCAGTTGAAAGAAAAGAAAAAAAATCGTTTGAATTATCTCCCCATTCCACGTTACTCTTTTTATGTTCATGTGCCCATGCCGTGGAGTCCACAACAACACATTTCTCAGCAGCTCTTGCCTGCTCCTTTGGCAGTGACCCGCAAATCATAGACGTCGTTCCCTGATGGTACTAGATATGGTAGATAGGTAGGTAGGTTGCCATAAAGTTGCTGCTTCATTCTTACGAAGTTTCATAAATAGTTCAACGGAAGGTACGCCAATTGTAAGTACCCCCGACTAAACTGGGAGGCAGCAAAATCCAACCTCTTCACTATTGAGGTTACCTGATGTCGAAAGGGTTTTCACTCTAATGATTTCCGCCCTTTAAACGTTTGCATTTGGAATTCCTGTCCTTTTACCTGCTTCCACGACCATACCAACATGCAGAAATATAAATGTGATGTGAACAAACATCTCGGTGCAAAACTATCCACTTTGTGTGCTTTTATAAAACTGACCCTTAATTCAGAGTAGCGCTTTACGTCTCAGTGGACGTGTGCCTTGTTTGGGATGAACTGAAGTGAAAAAAGAAAAATCGGAATCGTCATTAAATATTTAATGTATGCCAATAAATTGTTATCAGTATTTTAAAAAATTAATATTTTTAATATAAAAATCAAAACAATAATTTACATTTTAATAATAAAGTTTTTATTTATTTCAAAACGTGCGTATATGGAAAATACGAGAATTATTGAGTATTGATTCCCGGGACATATTTGAAATCACAATTAATAAATTTATCTGTCTATTTGCAGACTGTTATCCTCATCTTCATAGTTGTTTCACTACGCTTCGACCAACTCATCCTTTGGCCTTCTTCAGGTGATTACCACGACGGGGTGAGACAACATCTCCATCCCCATGTAATTACTGCCTTCCATAGTTGTTGTCTCATCACGTTTTGGCCAACTAAACCTCTGGCCTGCTTCGGGGGTCTATGGCGCAGTGGATAGGTTCCGGTTCCGGGTAAGTATTGACTGAAGATAGCGGTTTCAATCCTACCCAAATCAAGCCAAAAATCATATAACCCAGCCTGTAAATCCTGTTGTCTTTACATATTAGAAGCGGTAAGATAATTACTTCACCTCAGCATAAAAATATTATTAACTAGAAAAATGAACTATTTCACATTGCAAACACATGAAAAAATTCAAATATAATAAGTTCGAAATATCATAGTGACCCCTAAACTGAAAGATATGCCAACTATTGATAAGACCCAAAGACTCAGGACCTTAGGAATTTCATGACTTTTAACTGTGAAACCTTTTGATATTAACCACTGCTTTACAATCATTTAATTCCATAGATAGCTGACATGGTTAAACTCTTCCCAAGCCCTGAAATCGTTTGAATTAACACATAGTTAGACATTATTTTTCACAGTCACCCCAATTCCCCCATCATACTCGTCTTTTTAGACATGTACAATGCTTTCCTTTGATCTCATACCCTGTAATCGACTGACCCGATTCAGTTGTCACCCAGAAATCATTCAAACACTACCGTGTTTGAAAATATGGTTAAGTGGCATTTTTAGTGATTTAGAACTACGTTACAGCTTCACCACTCACTCATTTTTCGACTAAATTTCAAACAATTATTACAGTTTATAGATCACCTTCTCAGCTATATTGTGAATTTTTTTTTTCAATTTTCATTCAGTAAAACAAAAGTTATGATGAATTTTCTGATGTTCACGATCGTAAAATATGTAAGGAGGTGAGCGACGCTTTTTATGACTGATTTCCATAGCAACAACGTCGCATCAGCGACTACTGTTGCTACTAATTCACTAATGAAAGCATGAAAGGAGGATAATTGGGGGAATTTTATTGAAAGCAGACGAGTGTCGTACATTGTTATTACATAGTGTTTATGGGGGTAAAAAATAAGACTGAAATTAAACAAAGAGCAAGTGAGTTTTTCTGGAAGCCTGCAAAAATCATGGATTACAATAGAAAAATGCGAGCATGAAAAGTAATATGGTTAAACTTAAACATAGAAAAGTAAAGGACTAGTTGTTAAAACTAGAAAAGAAAAGGACAACATGTTCTAGTAAACTATATAACTTAAAATATTGCAGCATTAAGAATTGATTATATAATGTTATGAATTGAATTTTAAAAAAATTCTTAATGCGGCAATATTTAAAGTTATAAATTTATTATATTTTTTACTAGAATATCTTGTCCTTTTCTTTTCCAGTTTTAACAATTGGCCCTTTACTTTTCCATGTTTAAGCTTAACCATATTACTTTTCATGCTCGCATTTTTTTTATTGTAATATAGATATATAAATACTTGACTTTTTTATTACCATCATTTTCTTTTGGCTCATATCAGGCTTTACTTTAAACATGTATAACATGCTGCAATATTTTAAGTTTTAATATTTTAATATGTATAATAATTTTCCATACTATGTTAATTTGCATGGATAAACACAATAAAAATGGATGGTCACGTTCAATGCCGCCAAGACTAAACTAGTTTCATTCAATAATTACAAGAAACCTTCTCTACCACCTATAGCAATGGCCAACGACTCTTTATCTGAGAGTACATCTTTCAAACTCTTTGGCCTAACGTTCACAGGAAACATGAGTTGGAACAATTACATTGAAGGCATCGACAGGGCTGCTACAAGGAAGGTGGGCTCTCTCTACCGTGCTAGAAAACTACTAACACCCGAAAGTATCTTGGACCTTTATAAGGCCACCATTCGCCCATGTATAGAGTATTGCTGTCATATTTGGGCTGGTGCATCTGCTACTAGTCTCTCGCTTCTTGACAAGGTTCAAAAGAGAGTCGCAAATCTGATAGGCCCTGAACTGGCATCTAAGCTTCAGCCTCTGTCCCATTGAAGAAACGTTGCATCCCTCTGCCTGTTCCACAAGTATTTTAATGGTGAATGCTCTGACGAACTGCAAGCACTTGTGCCCCCCACGACATGAACACCCTTGACAAACCCGACAGGCAGCTAAATCCCACTTCTACACAGTAGAGATCCCTAGATGTAAAAGATCTTTCTACTCCAGTAGTTTCTTCCTCAGAACCACTAGACTTTGGAATTCCATTCCAGGTCCCTCCTTCCCCAACTGTACTGACGCGCAGAAGTTCAAGTGCAACGTGAACCGACATCTTGCTGCCCAAATCCCTACATAGTACCCCAGTAGTTGTTTCCACTGATAGTAGCCCCTACACCAAAGTGGCAATGTGTCTTGTTTGAGGTGAAAATGTAAAAAAAAAAAAAAGAAAAAAATCTACACAACCCTTCCTGTTCACAACTAAAATAGGCTCTAAACTTGGCACCTCTCAACAGGTACTTTAAATCCATCCCATCTAAACCTGAATTTCTATACTAAAATTTTACAAAAACCAAATTAGACTTTATTTAACTAGAAAATAGACAAAAATTTACACAATTTAATTCAACCCAATAATTCTGCTTTAATTTATTTTTACCTGTTAACCTAAAGTAGATTTTCATAATTTAGATAATATATGTTTTGAAATAAAAATAAATTAACTAATATATAATAAATTGTCAAAACATGGAACCTCCCCAAGACGAGAGCCATTCATTTAAATGGGATTATGGTATAGCCATTCATTTCAGCTGACTACAATATGGCCGTCTTCAAGTCTAATATAAACAAGTTCTTGATGAGCCGTTCCCCTTAAGTAATCCAATTTACCAAATTTCCACTTCTAATGATTACTACGATGCTGTCCTGTTGACCACTGTACACTCTTTAACCCTTATCCTCGAGTGGCCTCTGGGCCTTGATAAGTGGTTGTTCCCTTGTAAAAAATAAATTTAAATAATAAATTTAAGGTAGCGAGTTTATGTTTATAAACGTTATTTGTTTCAGATGTCAAGTCGTAGTGGTACAGTTTGCAAAAACGTTTGATACTTGCCTCTTTCCCCTCTTTCGCGTTTCAGGTTCGAGCATGACTATGCGGCTATTTATTTTTTTTTTTGCAGGCACGGCCACTCAGTGCTATTTTTATTAAAACATAAAATAAGGCTTGAATAGCTCTTTTGTTAAATCAAATATGGTTTCAATAATATACCGCGCGTTGCAACTATTCTTCCAAATTTTTGTGCCATTCATTTCAATTGGATTAGGGTATAGCCATTCATTTCAGCTGACTATAATGGCCTTTTGATCAAGATCAAAGTGTAGTATCTGTTCTCCAGATGCTGCACTTCATTTTCTTGTTCTCGTTCGGTGAAGGAGAAATCCTTCACGACTGAGACAATTTTTATTTTTGTACCTTTTCTCCACGTTAAAAAACGACCCTGGTGTCTAACTCTGTCCCGTGGGGAGGCATAGTAAATAGTTATAATATGGCCGTCTTCAAGCCCAATGTAAACAAGTTCTTGATTAGCCGTTCCCCTTAAGTAATCCAATTTTACCAAATTTACACTTCTAACGATTTTTATGATATTGTCCTTTTGACCACTGTACACTCTTTAACCCTTATCCTCGAGTGGCCTCTGAGCCTTTATAAGTGGTGATTCCCTTGTTAAAAAATTTTTTAAAGCAATATGAAAACGTTATATTAATACGTAAAATAAGACTTGAATAGCTGTTCTGTTAAATCAAATATGGCTTCAATAACATACCACGCGTTGCAATTCGGGCAAGGATCAAAGTGTAGTATTTGTTCTCCAGATGCTACGCTTCAATTTCTTGTTCTCTCTCAGCGGAGGAGAAATCATTCACAACTGAGACAATTTTTAATTTTTGTTCCTTTTCTCCACGTTAAAAAACGACCTTGATGTCTAACTCTGTCCCGTGGGGAGGCATTTTTAAATAGGAACTATTCTTCAAAATTTTTTGCGTCTTTATGTGATCTTGCCCAATTCTGTTTGTTATATCTTTAAAGTTTTAAAAAATTCCAATTTTGCTGAATGAGTTAACGCGGAATAAATTCGGTATTTACATGATAACAGATTGTTTCTGCGTTACATAACAGGTGTTGTAAAAAATTTGGAAATGTTGACATGCTGAAAGAAATTAATGGTAAGATGAATAACATCTTGGAATTTGGAATACAATTGTTTTATCATCCATTTGTAAATGCTCTGTAGTTAAATTTAACATACATCGAGCTTCTTAAATAAAAGGATTGGTATAAATAAAGGGTGAAATATAATTTAAAAAAGCATATTTTTCTCAGAAACGCACACACACATATATCTATATATATAAATTCGTATCTCTGTCTGTCTGTTTGTTTGTTCACAATTTTATTGATATATACAAAAGGTTCATTAGTTTCCTATTTCATTTATTTCTATATATAGTATGATTCTTGCAAAATATACGATTAAGAGGTAACCTCATTTTCATATAACATTAAGGAAAATTGATTTTACTAAATAACTGTATGTTAGATACCGTTTATAGCGAGAGAATTGTTTTAAGTGTTCTATTTAAGATTGTTGTTTAAAGTTGATTTATATTGATAATATATTAAATTTAATTTATTTGGAATTATTATTACCGAATTCGATTATTTTAGAAACCGGTTTAGAGTTATTTCCCCAGTTCTCTTATCTATTATGTAAGTCTCAAACGTCAGTTTTTGTGTGTACTCGTATATCCTCCAAAAACTTTCGTCAGCCACATCGGACCAGGTCGAAACCGGTACCCTATGAAAGAGTGATCCCTCGGGTGCATAATATATGAGAATAAGAAATAAAAGGTTAATTCTGTGGTGTTTGACTGGACCATTTCTTGCTAAGCGCGGTCACTTTTCGCGACGCATTTTTCTTTTTGCAAGTCACAATTTGTGAGTTAATAAACGTTATTTTTTTTCAGGTTATGATGTCAAGTCGTTGTAGTACGGTTCCTATTTACAATGACTCCCCACGGGACAGAGTTGGACACCAGGGTCGTTTTTTAACGTGGAGAAAAGGAACAGAAATTAAAAATTGTCTCAGTCGTGAAGGCTTCTCCTCCACTGACAGAGAACAAGTAATTGAAGTGCACCATCTGAAGAACAGATACTACACTATGATCTCAGCCCAAAGGCCAGGTGATTACGGTTAGCAAAAGCGTTTGCTATTTACCTACCTTTTTCCCTTCTTTCCCTCTTTCTCGTTTTAGGGCCGAGCATGCCTATGCGGCTATTTTTATATTTATTTCTTTTTCTTTGTGACCGCCCGGCCACTCGCTGCTATTTTTATTGAAACAAAAGTTGTTTTGATTGATTTGTGGGGAGGGATCCAGGCGCTGCTAAATAACCTTCGTATAGCAGCTTTGTCGAAACCGAATTTCATGTCCACTCAGGTAACGCCAGGTATCCATGCTACAATATATATATATATATATATATATATATATATATATATATATATATATATATATATATGGTCGAAGTTACAATATCAGTCAAAAAATCTTCTTGTGTCACATCGCGTGCAAGATTCGCGAACAAATAATATTCTTTACTTTTTCTCAGCGTTGTCAAGGAAACATTAACTTCAACCTTCTTTCTTCTAATCGATAGATCAACAAAATCGATACGGTGATCGATCTGTTTTGTTCGGGTGTCGAAAGCCTATAGTATCTTTTATGCATTTGTAATGGATGTATATCTTTGTTGCTTGTCGAAAACATGCGACAACTGGTCCGAACATCTCGCTATCTGAAAATCTAAACGCAAACACACACACACACACACACACACACACACACACACACACACACACACACACACACACGTATGTATGTATGTATATATATACATATATATATATGTATGTATATGTATATATATGTGTGTCTGTATGTATATGTGTGTGTGTATGTATGTATATATATATATGTGTGTGTGTATGTACATGTATATACACATATATATATGTACATACACACACACATATATATGTGTGTGTGTGTGTGTGTGTGTGTGTGTGTGTGTGTGTGTGTGAGAGAGAGAGAGAGAGAGAGAGAGAAAATAAGTTTATTCCATTATATTTCACTTTTTATTCATACCAATCCCTGAATTTGTGAAGCTTACTTTAACTACAGAGCATATACAAATAAATGACAAACAGTCTGTATTCCGAATTCCAGGACGTTGTCCAATTTACCGTTTATTTCTTTCATCATGTTGCTCAATTTTTTAATCTATTCTACCCTTACTCATCAGATGGTATTTATTTGCTCCCCCACCGAGCAAATTAGGCACAAGGCCGATTTTTAATGTGAGGAGTGAAGGGAGGGGGAAGGGAAAAAGGGGACCAGCTCCCGAGAGGTGGGAAATGGGAGCTTGTTAATGGTCAGGCATGTGGGGTTGCCCCCACATCCGGTCTTTGCTAGTCATAGCTTGCAGCATCTGCCGAAACAGATGGTATTTATTTGCTCCCCCACCGAGCAAATTAGGCACAAGGCCGATTTTTAATGTGAGGAGTGAAGGGAGGGGGAAGGGAAAAAGGGGACCAGCTCCCGAGAGGTGGGAAATGGGAGCTGGTTAATGGTCAGGCATGTGGGGTTGCCCCCACATCCGGTCTTTGCTAGTCATAGCTTGCAGCATCTGCCGAAACAGATGGTATTTATTTGCTCCCCCACCGAGCAAATTAGGCACAAGGCCGATTTTTAATGTGAGGAGTGAAGGGAGGGGGAAGGGAAAAAGGGGATCAGCTCCCGAGAGGTGGGAAATGGGAGCTGGTTAATGGTCAGGCATGTGGGGTTGCCCCCACATCCGGTCTTTGCTAGTCATAGCTTGCAGCATATGCCGAAACAGATGGTATTTATTTGCTCCCCCACCGAGCAAATTAGGCACAAGGCCGATTTTTAATGTGAGGAGTGAAGGGAGGGGGAAGGGAAAAAGGGGACCAGCTCCCGAGAGGTGGGAAATGGGAGCTGGTTAATGGTCAGGCATGTGGGGTTGCCCCCACATCCGGTCTTTGCTAGTCATAGCTTGCAGCATCTGCCGAAACAGATGGTATTTATTTGCTCCCCCACCGAGCAAATTAGGCACAAGGCCGATTTTTAATGTGAGGAGTGAAGGGAGGGGGAAGGGAAAAAGGGGACCAGCTCCCGAGAGGTGGGAAATGGGAGCTGGTTAATGGTCAGGCATGTGGGGTTGCCCCCACATCCGGTCTTTGCTAGTCATAGCTTGCAGCATCTGCCGAAACAGATGGTATTTATTTGCTCCCCCACCGAGCAAATTAGGCACAAGGCCGATTTTTAATGTGAGGAGTGAAGGGAGGGGGAAGTGAAAAAGGGGACCAGCTCCCGAGAGGGGGGAAATGGGAGCTGGTTAATGGTCAGGCATGTGGGGTTGCCCCCACATCCGGTCTTTGCTAGTCATAGCTTGCAGCATCTGCCGAAACAGATGGTATTTATTTGCTCCCCCACCGAGCAAATTAGGCACAAGGCCGATTTTTAATGTGAGGAGTGAAGGGAGGGGGAAGGGAAAAAGGGGATCAGCTCCCGAGAGGTGGGAAATGGGAGCTGGTTAAAGGTCAGGCATGTGGGGTTGCCCCCACATCTGATCTTTGCTAGTCATAGCTAGTCATAGCTTGCAGCATCTGCCGGAACAGATGGTATTTATTTGCTCCCCCACTGAGCAAATTAGGCACAAGGCCGTTTTTAATGTGAGGTAAAAACCAGCTCCCCTAAAAGTAGGCAAAAAGGGGGCACTCTGGTTACCAAAAATAATAATTGTCCCAGTATAGAGGGTTTCCCCTCCATTGACTGGTACAAATTATCTTAAGTGCAGCATCTGCCGGAACAGATGGTATTTATTTGCTCCCCCACTGAGCAAATTAGGCACAAGGCCGTTTTTAATGTGAGGTAAAAACCAGCTCCCCTAAAAGTAGGCAAAAAGGGGGCACTCTGGTTACCAAAAATAATAATTGTCCCAGTATAGAGGGTTTCCCCTCCATTGACTGGTACAAATTATCTTAAGTGCAGTATCTGCCGGAACAGATACTACACTTTGATCTTGACCAAAAGGCCAAGTTTAACCCTTACTCATCAGATGGTATTTATTTGCTCCCCCACCGAGCAAATTAGGCACAAGGCCGATTTTTAATGTGAGGAGTGAAGGGAGGGGGAAGGGAAAAAGGGGACCAGCTCCCGAGAGGTGGGAAATGGGAGCTGGTTAAAGGTCAGGCATGTGGGGTTGCCCCAACATCTGGTCTTTGCTAGTCATAGCTAGTCATAGCTAGTCATAGCTTGCAGTATCTGCCGGAACAGATGGTATTTATTTGCTCCCCCACCGAGCAAATTAGGCACAAGGCCGATTTTTAATGTGAGGAGTGAAGGGAGGGGGAATGGGAAAAGGGGGACCAGCTCCCGAGAGGTGGGAAATTGGAGCTGGTTAATGGTCAGGCATGTGGAGTTGCCCCCACATCCGGTCTTTGCTAGTCATAGCTTGCAGCATCTGCCGAAACAGATGGTATTTATTTGCTCCCCCACCGAGCAAATTAGGCACAAGGCCGATTTTTAATGTGAGGAGTGAAGGGAGGGGGAAGGGAAAAAGGGGATCAGCTCCCGAGAGGTGGGAAATGGGAGCTGGTTAAAGGTCAGGCATGTGGAGTTGTCCCCACATCTGATCTTTGCTAGTCATAGCTAGTCATAGCTTGCAGCATCTGCCGGAACAGATGGTATTTATTTGCTCCCCCACTGAGCAAATTAGGCACAAGGCCGTTTTTAATGTGAGGTAAAAACCAGCTCCCCTAAAAGTAGGCAAAAAGGGGGCACTCTGGTTACCAAAAATAATAATTGTCCCAGTATAGAGGGTTTCCCCTCCATTGACTGGTACAAATTATCTTAAGTGCAGCATCTGCCGGAACAGATGGTATTTATTTGCTCCCCCACTGAGCAAATTAGGCACAAGGCCGTTTTTAATGTGAGGTAAAAACCAGCTCCCCTAAAAGTAGGCAAAAAGGGGGCACTCTGGTTACCAAAAATAATAATTGTCCCAGTATAGAGGGTTTCCCCTCCATTGACTGGTACAAATTATCTTAAGTGCAGTATCTGCCGGAACAGATGGTATTTATTTGCTCCCCCACTGAGCAAATTAGGCACAAGGCCGATTTTTAATGTGAGGTAAAAACCAGCTTCCCTAAAAGGGGTCACTCTGGTTACCAAAAATAATAATTGTCCCAGTATAGAGGGTTTCCCCTCCATTGAGTGGTACAAATTATCTTAAGTGCAGTATCTGCCGGAACAGATGGTATTTATTTGCTCCCCCACTGAGCAAATTAGGCACAAGGCCGTTTTTAATGTGAGGTAAAAACCAGCTCCCCTAAAAGTAGGCAAAAAGGGGGCACTCTGGTTACCAAAAATAATAATTGTCCCAGTATAGAGGGCCTCCCCTCCATTGACTGGCACAAACTATCTTAAGTGCAGCATCTGCCGGAACAGATGGTATTTATTTGCTCCCCCACCGAGCAAATTAGGCACAAGGCCGATTTTTAATGTGAGGAGTGAAGGGAGGGGGAAGGGAAAGGGGGGACCAGCTCCCGAGAGGTGGGAAATGGGAGCTGGTTAAAGGTCAGGCATGTGGGGTTGCCCCCACATCTGGTCTTTGCTAGTCATAGCTAGTCATAGCTAGTCATAGCTTGCAGTATCTGCCGGAACAGATGGTATTTATTTGCTTCCCCACCGAGCAAATTAGGCACAAGGCCGATTTTTAATGTGAGGAGTGAAGGGAGGGGGAAGGGAAAAAGGGGAGCAGCTCCCGAGAGGTGGGAAATGGGAGCTGGTTAAAGGTCAGGCATGTGGGGTTGTCCCCACATCTGATCTTTGCTAGTCATAGCTAGTCATAGCTTGCAGCATCTGCCGGAACAGATGGTATTTATTTGCTCCCCCACTGAGCAAATTAGGCACAAGGCCGTTTTTAATGTGAGGTAAAAACCAGCTCCCCTAAAAGTAGGCAAAAAGGGGGCACTCTGGTTACCAAAAATAATAATTGTCCCAGTATAGAGGGTTTCCCCTCCATTGACTGGTACAAATTATCTTAAGTGCAGCATCTGCCAGAACAGATGGTATTTATTTGCTCCCCCACTGAGCAAATTAGGCACAAGGCCGTTTTTAATGTGAGGTAAAAACCAGCTCCCCTAAAAGGGGTAACTCTGGTTACCAAAAATAATAATTGTCCAAGTATAGAGGGTTTCCCCTCCATTGAGTGGTACAAATTATCTTAAGTGCAGTATCTGCCGGAACAAATGGTATTTATTTGCTCCCCCACTGAGCAAATTAGGCACAAGGCCGTTTTTAATGTGAGGTAAAAACCAGCTCCCCTAAAAGTAGGCAAAAAGGGGGCACTCTGGTTACCAAAAATAATAATTGTCCCAGTATAGAGGGCCTCCCCTCCATTGACTGGCACAAACTATCTTAAGTGCAGCATCTGCCGGAACAGATGGTATTTATTTGCTCCCCCACCGAGCAAATTAGGCACAAGGCCGATTTTTAATGTGAGGAGTGAAGGGAGAGGGAAGGGAAAGGGGGGACCAGCTCCCGAGAGGTGGGAAATGGGAGCTGGTTAAAGGTCAGGCATGCGGGGTTGCCCCCACATCTGGTCTTTGCTAGTCATAGCTAGTCATAGCTAGTCATAGCTTGCAGTATCTGCCGGAACAGATGGTATTTATTTGCTTCCCCACCGAGCAAATTAGGCACAAGGCCGATTTTTAATGTGAGGAGTGAAGGGAGGGGGAAGGGAAAAAGGGGACCAGCTCCCTAGAGGTGGGAAATGGGAGCTGGTTAAAGGTCAGGCATGTGGGGTTGCCCCCACATCTGGTCTTTGCTAGTCAAAGCTTGCAGTATCTGCCGGAACAGATGGTATTTATTTGCTCCCCCACTGAGCAAATTAGGCGCAAGGCCGTTTTTAATGTGAGGTAAAAACCAGCTCCCCTAAAAGGGGTCACTCTGGTTACCAAAAATAATAATTGTCCCAGTATAGAGGGTTTCCCCTCCATTGACTGGTACAAATTATCTTAAGTGCAGCATCTGCCGGAACAGATGGTATTTATTTGCTCCCCCACTGAGCAAATTAGGCACAAGGCCGTTTTTAATGTGAGGTAAAAACCAGCTCCCCTAAAAGTAGGCAAAAAGGGGGCACTCTGGTTACCAAAAATAATAATTGTCCCAGTATAGAGGGTTTCCCCTCCATTGACTGGTACAAATTATCTTAAGTGCAGTATCTGCCGGAACAGATGGTATTTATTTGCTCCCCCACTGAGCAAATTAGGCACAAGGCCGTTTTTCATGTGAGGTAAAAACCAGCTCCCCTAAAAGGGGTCACTCTGGTTACCAAAAATAATAATTGTCCAAGTATAGAGGGTTTCCCCTCCATTGAGTGGTACAAATTATCTTAAGTGCAGTATCTGCCGGAACAGATGGTATTTATTTGCTCCCCCACTGAGCAAATTAGGCACAAGGCCGTTTTTAATGTGAGGTAAAAACCAGCTCCCCTAAAAGTAGGCAAAAAGGGGGCACTCTGGTTACCAAAAATAATAATTGTCCCAGTATAGAGGGCCTCCCCTCCATTGACTGGCACAAACTATCTTAAGTGCAGCATCTGCCGGAACAGATGGTATTTATTTGCTCCCCCACCGAGCAAATTAGGCACAAGGCCGATTTTTAATGTGAGGAGTGAAGGGAGGGGGAAGGGAAAGGGGGGACCAGCTCCTGAGAGGTGGGAAATGGGAACTGGTTAAAGGTCAGGCATGCGGGGTTGCCCCCACATCTGGTCTTTGCTAGTCATAGCTAGTCATAGCTAGTCATAGCTTGCAGTATCTGCCGGAACAGATGGTATTTATTTGCTTCCCCACCGAGCAAATTAGGCACAAGGCCGATTTTTAATGTGAGGAGTGAAGGGAGGGGGAAGGGAAAAAGGGGACCAGCTCCCGAGAGGTGGGAAATGGGAGCTGGTTAAAGGTCAGGCATGTGGGGTTGCCCCCACATCTGGTCTTTGCTAGTCATAGCTAGTCATACCTTGCAGCATCTGCCGGAACAGATACTACACTTTGATCTTGGCCAAAAGGCCAAGTTTAACCCTTACTCATCAGATGAATAGTTTGAACCCATATTCCTCTATTCTCTTTTTAAGTTGATGAGTTCATATTTCTCTAATGAGCGGAATAATTTTTCAAAATTAACATAATAATTACATTAATGCTTATGCACTACAAAGCAGGTGCTGTCAAGAAGTGAACATTTTAACATGCTGAAAGAAATAAACGGTAAGCTTGAAAATAGGTACCTCCAACCCGCGCTACAGTTTTAATCCCCCTATATGTAACACGATGTATTTGTAATTAATTTAATATTATCATCCTAACTTTTTTACCATTTAAAATACGCTTCAAATAAACTGGTAATATTAAAAAAAAAAAAAAAAAAAATATTACAGCATACAAAAATAATGAAAATACAAGACAAAAGTCGTGTTTACATGATCGACGCTTTAAAACAACGTTCCTATGTAGTGACGTTTTGAAGCTGTAGAGATACCCATGTTTTAAAAATCTATCAAAAATCAAATATTAGTCATATCTTACTGAAATTTTCGATATTCATTCATTATTAAATAAACTTATATGATAAAAGTAGGTTTCGTTAAATATATTAGAGGAAATCTTTTTTAGGTGTTCTACCCCCACCCATATTTCATGTTACAAAAACTAAACAAAATAAATGTAGGTCGATAAAAATTTCTGCACTTTTTTAAAGCTGAATATATATATATATATATATATATATATATATATATATATATATACACACACATCTCGTTATTTATCCCGTTATTTATTAAGGTTGTAAATAAAATTGGACATAAAATCAATAATATTCTGTTAGAAAAAATAAAAGAAACAGTTTTCCTTGAATTTTTTTCTCGGTAATATAATTATTTGAATTACAATTAAAAAAAACAATAATTATTATTGGGAATTCTGTTTTTTTTTTATTGTAATTCCAAAAAACAGAATTCTCAAAAATAATTATTTTTAAAAAGCTTTAAATGATATTAAATTCAAATATTACGCGATATGAAGTTTAAATGGATTTTTTTATAACAGGTTTCCAATAATAAAAAAAATATATTCATATAAGAGAATATAAGACTATTGAGATAATAAAAATTGTACATCCAAAGTCGGCCTATAAAAATTTATTTTGATTTTATTATTTAAATTTATAGAGGTAGATCCTTATGTTTTGCGCCTATTTTCAAAACGTACGGAGGCCTATAAGCAACATTATCTTTAGATACGTAAGTGTCAACAGAAGATGTAAAAACTAATTTTATTATTATTATTATTATTGGGTAGTTCGTCAAAAAAAAATTATTTGTTTAACAAAAGGTAAGTCTTATATTATTTTTTATCCATAGCAAAAAAAAAAAAAAAAAAAAAAACTCAAAAAGACAAAAAACAAAAACTTACTTCCATTATAACGCGGTTGCCCATCCATAGAAATTGACACAAACACACGAAATGATGACGTCGCTATTTATGCATAAGGCTGCTAACGTTTTACACACTACCGTTGATATACCTACTGGACAACATCTTGAAATTTTGAATATAGACTTTTTGTCATTGATATATATATATATATATATATATATATATATATATATATATATATATATATATATATATATATATATATATATATATATATATACTATCAGGCCGCTCGCATAAATCTTATATTTTTAAAATTAATTCAGCCACTTTAACAGGCCACGCTATACGTTCGTAATCATTAAATTTCGATTTTCTCGCACACCCTACGTCTCTTTGTTATATTATTTCTTCTGATGAGTTAAGGGCAAAATAGATTCACTGATTGATATAATAATTCAGTGACTGATTTTGTGCTACGAAACAGATACTGTTAAAAATTGTAAATGTCAAGTGAATCAAAGGAATAAAATTGTAAGATGGTCAACATCATGAACTTTGGGATATAGGCATTTGCCATTCACTCATTATATGGCTCTGTAATTACATTGAGCTTCTTAAATAAGGATTGGTATACATTATCAGGAAATAAAGTATATATATATATATATATATATATATATACACTAGCATGAGTGGCCAGGTGTTTGGAGGTGTGTGTTAAGCAAAAAAAAAAAAAATGGTAGTAGGAAGGCACGTTCAAACCCGTACTGCGAAGGAGGAAAGGAACGGGAAAAATCGTAACGTCTTTGCTGTTACGACCGCCGCCAAACCAGGTGACATAGGTTTAAATTAAGGCTAGACAATCGAAAAGAGGGGATGACTTGCGAAAATATCGGCGAAAAAAGCGACCCCTCCCTGTAGAAAAGTGCCCATTTGAGGGTGAAGAAATTAATGTTTTCGGCCAATGTTTCGGTATTTGTCGTCTGAAGGGTCGAGCTTCAAAACGATACTGATCTTGTGAAAATCCGTCGCCTCTCTCGAAAGTTTTAGGCAGACATGCAAACATACATACATACATTTATATATTGGTAGCTCAAATTTTCGACCCAACCCGATTAAAATGCTTGCCCTATTTCTGAATACCTTTATGTAAAATTTCAAATGTTTAAACCAGAAATTGTCTGAGTAATTTGTAAGAGACCGCAGAAGTCAATTTTTTTTAAACTTTGACCCCTATTATGACCCCCTTAACATTTATTGTTTGGGGCTCAAATTAAGTTATGAAGTTAGATCCATGTTCAAGGTACCTATATCTCAAATTTGAATTGTTTATACCCAAAATTGTCGGAGGAGTTTGGTAGAGTTCTCAAAGGTCAAATCGTTGAACTCTGACCCCTTAACAGCCAAATTTCTGGCCGAAAACAGATTACAAAGATTTTCCCAAATTTCCATACCCTGTATATCAAATTTCGATTGACAGAGTTATTGTGTAGGAAAATGTACACACACACACACACACACACACACACACACACACACACACACACAAAGACAGACAGACACTTTCACTTATATATATATATATATATATATATATCATAATTTAGGAATTTTAATCATGTCAAAACGCATTTTATTTCCTTTTGATGGATTGATTGTTGCTATTTCTTCTGATGACGTCAGGGCGAAAGAAATTCATTAATTAATGTAATAATTAAGTGATTGATTTTGTGCTACGAAACAGATACTGTCAAGAATTGTAAATGTCAACTTAATTAAAGGAATAAATTATAAGATGGTGAACATCATGAATTTTGGAATATAGACTTTTGTCATTCATTTACTATGTGTGCGTGTGTGTGCGTATGTGTGTGTGTGTGTGTGTGTGTGTGTGTGTGTTTAGTATTGATTTCACTACTATGTATTAGGTCCCCAATGTAATAGAGAATTATCTGTATAATAATAAATAATATGCATGAATTAAAATATCATATTTAAGCGTATCTTACGACCGAACAACGCTGTATATATATGTATGTGCATTTATAAACCTATATGCATTTTGATACGGCGGTTGTGTTAAGTGACTAATGTCTGAATTGTTCGAATTCCTGTCAATAATTTTAACCTAAGAATGAATGTGGCGTTTTGTGACGAGGAATGTGCAACAGGAAATTCTTTACTGTCGTTTTATAGAATCAATAAAATGTCCACGTTTCAAACCGGATGTTGTTTTTAAGATTAAAGGTGAACTAGAAACGCTATTAGCGCAGGTGAATCGAACAAAGCGTGTATGCAGGTACACGTATTTTAAATGGGCTGTGGGTGTAGAGAGGGGTGTCGACATTTTCAGGAAGAGGTCAGGTGCGGAATTCGAACGTTACCTTGCTTGTCTTGTATGATGTGTATTTGTTTTCGTCGTTATAAAATTGAATGAGAGACGTAGAGAGAGAGAGAGAGAGAGAGAGAGAGAGAGAGAGAGAGAGAGAGAGAGGAGGAGGAGGAGAAGAGAAAAAGAGAGCTAAAGAGACAATATATATATATATATGTATATATGTATATATATATGTATATATGTATATATATATGTATATATATGTATATATATGTATATATATAAATATATATATGTGTGTGTGTGTGTGTGTGTGTGTGTGTGTGTGTGTGTGTGTGTGTGTGTGTGTGTGTGTGTGTGTGTGTGTGGAAATATTTTTACTCATTAATATTTCCTTTTTATATATACAAATTCGTATTTAAGAAGCTCAGTGTAATTACACACCATATAATGAATAAATGACAAATGTCTATATCTCAAATTACATTATGTTGACCATCTTATAATTTATTCCATTAATTCAGTTGACATTTATACTTCTTGTCAGTATCTGTTTTGTAGCACAACACCATTCACTTAATTATTATATCAATCAAAGAATCTATTTTGCCGTTAACTAATCAGAAAAATAGCAACTATCAATCCGTTTATTTTATTTTTATTTCTAAGTTCAAAATGGCGTAATGTAAGCAAATAATAAGGTATTTGCAACTTCTCTTCCAATTTTCGAATTTTTTTATCCTGCCCAAACGCATTTTATTTCCTTTTGGTGGATTGAATGTTGCTATTTCTTCTGATGAGTTAACGGCAATATAGATTTGTTGATTGATAGAATAAACGTCACATGGTTACCTAATAATATCAGATTGACATAAAGTTCTTGCGGTTTTTAACTTTTATGAACATTTCGGCTCAAACAAACATTTATTGATACAAATAAACACCATAAGAATCAACACACTTTTGCCAATGCAAAACAAGTGTATTTATTCTAGTAACGTAAAAATCTTGCGTTCTGGTGGCGGTGAAGTCACTGAAGGCATTGTTGATATTGTTTGGGTTTTTGAAGAATTTCTCACGCAGAAAATTGCCGAAATGTTTACAAAAAGTGGTAGTCGGTAAGTGAGAGGTTTGGGGGGGGGAGGACGATGAGGCAGAGTTTCGTAGTCCAATTCGTTCAACTTTTACAGGGTCTGTTTAGCAACGTGAGGTCGGACATTGTTACGGAAGAGAATTGGGCCTTTTCTATTGACTATTGCTGGGTGTTGTTGTCGAAGTTTCTTATGCATTTCATCCATTTGTTAGCAGTACTTCACCACCGTAATCGTTTCGCCTGCATTCAAAAAACTGTAATCGATGAGACCGGTTGCAGACCACTAAACAGTCAACGTAACTTTTTTTGTATGAAATTCTGGCTTCGGGAAGTGTGGTGGAGCTTTGTTGGTGTCTAACCACTGAGCTGAGCGTCGCTGGTTATGTAAAGAACCCACTTATAATCGCAAGTCACAACCCGGTCGAGAAACGAGACGTTCTTATTGCATAAAAGAAAGGGAAGATGACACTTTATAATGGCGTTTCTTTTGGTTGTCATTCAATTTATGAGGCACCCATTTATCAAATCTTTTGTCTTTCCAATCCCTCTCAAATGGTTGGAAATTGTCGTATACGTTACGGCAAGTTCTTGAACAGTTGTGCGTGGATTTGCTAAGGCTTCGACTAAGGCTCTTAATTGATCGTTGTCAAATCCAATGGCCAACTACTACGCTCATTTTCTTTAAGACTCTCGTCGCAGCCACGAAATGTCTTTAACCACTGTTGTGTTATGCGCTCAGTAGTAGTTCCTGGGCTAAACGTTTCGTTGATATCGTGGGCTTTTTCAGCAGCTCTTCGGTATCGCTTGAATTAAAATAAGAAAACTGCGAATTTACATTTTTCCCTCTTGTATTCAACGTTCTGAAAAGAAGACATAATTGTTTCAAAACTATTGCAATTTAAACGATTAGATAGAGCGAAAAACGCGCTTTAAAATGATATATAAAGTAAAGGTATTATAATGAAAACTTATTTGTAAATACATCATTTGAAATCAAAATTAAAAATTCCGCAAGAACTGTCATGTCCGTCTCATAAGAGAAGGATTCGAGAGAAACCAACGGAGTGGATAAAAAGAAAAAGAAGAAAACAAAAGAAAAAACGTGTAAGTCCACATATACACACACGCAAAAGCTGAAAATTTATGTTAGATCCCCGACCTACCTCTACTTGCCCAGAGAAGAAAAAAATAGGTTTATTCAAACCAGTTCAAGGTTACTAAGACATCTGGTATGAACATTAGTAAAAATCGGGTTGGGAGGTTTTTGTTCTGTCTGACTATCTCGCATTAAATATTCCATGTTTTTTGCCATGTTTAAGATTTGAACTTTTAAAAGAAGGAACTTGCGTCATCTGACAAGGTCTTTAATTATTTATAACTAATCGACCGAAACATTGTAATGATCGTGTAGCGACATTAAAACTGTTTATTTGAATATAAATAAAAGCATACCTGGCACTATTTAATATTGAGTACTTTTATATAAACCTCGTTAGATTCATCGGTTTTTATTTTTAATTATTCATAATCTGGAATTATATATATATATATATATATATATATATATATATATATATATATATTGGTGTGTGTGTGTGTGTTGAAGAAACCTCAAACGACAGTCATTAAACCCAACATCCTAATAAAATATGGGTAATGCCTGGGAGTATTGCTTCTTAAGGTTGAGCAGATATTTTATTTGCTTACACCAAAAGGCTTGGAAATGAGTCAATAGTTGCATCTCTAGCCGACGCTTGAAATGATATGTGCAGACCGTTCGGATAGAATAACTTATAGACCGGAAGCCGGCAACGCAATGTTGTCGTCTGGATGCAAATCCACCAGCTTAACTTCCGGTCTATGAATGACGAGCTAATAATTCTCTATTTTCTCCGGAAGGTGAAAGCCCCGGAATAATTTAGTGCACGGAGAGATTGGTCATTTTCAGCCCACCCTCCATTCTCTCTCTCTCTCTCTCTCTCTCTCTCTCTCTCTCTCTCTCTCTCTCTCTCTCTCTCTCTCCGTTTATCTATCTATCTATCTATCTATCTATCTATCTATCTATTTAAACAAAAAGGAAACGTGCATAGATATCGGCGCCATACGAATCCATAAAACATTACCTTAGGCGCCATTAATGCAATTCATTCTTGGATCTGTTCCGTGCGTAATGTGTTTTCCCCAAAGGAAAGAGAATGGTCTAGGTGTTTGTCGGCCACGTAGCCTCTTTGCATACAAAATTGACACTGTCCTCACCGATCAACTCGATCAATTCGATCAACCCTAGAGCAGCATTCCTGTTGTAGAACGGATACCTCAGTATTTTACTCTTTTGAAAACCTTAAAATAAATTATACGTTTCTAGTAAGACCTACGCAAAAACAAAAATAATATACCCTATATTTCTTATTCTTCGTGTAGCCTGCACTGAGAAGAAAAACCTTTAACCAACTGAATTTTACATAGTACATACCTTATTTAGAAAAAGAAGAAAAAAGAAGACGGAAGAAGAAAAGACAGGAATACGTGTATACCCCCTTATTTAAATATATATATATATATATATATATATATATATATATATATATATATATATATATATATATAGTCATGGACACACAGTACTGTTTCGTTGTATCACAACTCATCAGTGCCGCTAGACTAGCATTTCTCCCAAGCCAAGAATTGAACCTAGAACCGTCGTGTTGACAGTCGGCAGTTCTCCCGCTCGACTATGGAATCGACGCCCGTAAATAACTCGTTAAATAAACACCCGCCACCACTTTTATAGTGCTCAAATCGCCTGTTCGTAAACAAACAAACAACGAGCTTCGCATTTTCAGCCAATTAAGTAGCGGGTGAAATTATTTACGACAGTGTTCTACCCAAAGAGGGGGGGGCTTAAAATATATTTGTAGTCATCGACATACAATCCTGTTTCGTTGTATCACAACTCATCAGTGCCGCTAGACTAGCATCTCTCCCAAGCCATATATATATATATATATATATATATATATATATATATATATATATATATATACACACATATATATATATATATATATATATATATATATATATATATATAGCATAAGATACTAGTGTCTGTAGGTAAAAATGAATAATTATTATTTAATTATAATTATCTAGCCCTTTTATGAACACTTAAACATGTAGAATTATAACTAAGTCACTCAACTAGTGTTTATGCAATGTTCACGACCTCCGATCATGCGAACTATCTAAGATTGTCATTTGTATTAGCCCGAATCTGGCGTTTAATAGTTCTCAATTTCCGTCACACCCGTGGCAATTGTTTGGTGGCTTTGAGGTAGAGGCTCGGCAAATAGAGCAAAGGAAGAATTCGTAGTTAGGTTCGAATCTCATGACATGCAGGAACTTACACTGATGATTGCGTAAGCATGAAACACTGGTGTCTGTAGGTATTACTTCTTAACCAGTTTTAAAATTTAACCAGACTTTCCAATTTAATGAAAGTTCCATTATAGCATATTTATTATGGGGGTGGAGCTGGAATGGTCGAACATTCTGGCATGGGATAGATAATTCAATGTTGAATTTAAATAAAATAAATAAAAGTACAGAACTCACCAAGATTCCCCCCCACCACCGCCACCCAACATACCCTTTAAATATCGGCATAAAAACAGACTGACTGACTAGCACCCCTTTTACGCTATGAACTCAAAAAGCTGTCACTTTTCTATCCGTAACTTTTGAAGTCTACTAACATCTGTATATTGCAAACTTTTGTTTTTTTTTCCTTATTCCAGCTTTGACTTTAATCCTGAATATTTGTCTCGTTTTCTTTTTGTTTATCTTTTTTTTTTCCTAAATCTTTTTTGTCAAATATACTATTATTAACCAATACTTTTCCATTATTTAAAACGAGAGAAAAAAAAAGTCTCCTATGAAATTGAACATTTCCCAAATTATACCTGCATATTATCTGAACTCAAAAACACGCAGCTCTCTCTCTCTCTCTCTCTCTCTCTCTCTCTCTCTCTCTAAAGTATACATTACTTCTAGCTAGTCTAAACTTAATACATAACCCTAAAGGTATTACTTCTTAACCAGTTTTTTTTTTTAAACGAGTTAAAATTTAACCAGACTTTCCAATTTGATAAAACTTCCATTATAGCATATTTATTATGGGGTGGAGCTGGAATGGTCGAACATTCTAGCTCGAGGTAGATAAAGGCAAAAAGTATCCATGCATTAATATGGGAGGGGAGACTATCTTCAAGTACTGTCCTAAACTGGGAATGGGGCAACGGACTTCTAAGTAGATATTAATGTCTTTTTAACCTTTTTTTTTTTAAATGGAGAGTAGATAATACATGTGGAAGTGTTATCGGCAGCTCCAGAAACTCTCGCTTCTCCTTTTTTGTCCTCCAGTCCTCATTTCCAATGAGTGATTTTTCTGACAAAGGGTGAAGAAAAAGCTGCTTTCCAGGTCGGTAGTACTTTCTGAACAATAGCCTGAGATGTCGGAAAATTTCTGTTTCTATGTCTATCCTTGTGGTTATGTCACTAGTAAGGGTGCTGGAGGTAAACGTTTCATCTGGGCTGACGTTATCCGCCTGATAGTCAGGGACCCAAACCTTGGATTAACCACTAAGGAGGTTGTTCTATCAGCAGGTGCAAAGTACCGGGGCTGCTGTATTGCCATTTGGTGGATGGATTCTGGACCATACAGTAGTTTCTCTCAATGCCATACTAATGGGTAACTGTTACGGCTTTACCTTATCATGTGCTACAAAAAAAAAATTCTTGTCTTTTTCTCTCTTACTTTCCGTCTCTGTCCTGCTCCACCCAAGTCTATCGACCTATTCCACAAATCCTAAAACCTCAACATGACAAATCTCCAAAAACAAAACACGAATAAACCTAGAACCCCATCCTCCAACTTAGACCCCTACTACCAGGTCTCCTTCTCCAACATCAGGGGTCTACATTCCAACCTTTCAGAGGTTGAAACACAATTACAGAAGACGAAACCGGACATATTCTTTCTAAGTGAAACTGGCATAGGGCCAACCACGTTCCTAGACGAATTCATAATTAAAGGATACTCTAACTTAACATCTACCTCTGACTCCCAAGATCGCCATGGGCATGGAATATGTGCCTACATTAAAGATGGCTTTCCATGTGGTAGGGATATCTCCAGAGAAGACCCTAATTTACCTTATATGTGCTTCCGGGTTGCACTAGCTTATACCACTGCATTTATATTTGCCATCTATCGCCCCCACAACAGTGGGGTTACTATCTTTAAGAGCATATCTGTGAAAATTGACCACATCCTGCCTGCTCATCCTTCAGCTAACATTCACATTTGCAGTGACTTCAATGTTCATAATGTGGAATGGCTGACTCACTCAAATAAAACCGATGACGAGGGTAGGTTTTGTCATGATTTTGCCATTGCCTATGACCTCACTCAGATTGTTCACGAACCCACCCGTACGCCCGATACTACCGGTCAATATGCAAGCCTTTTAGACCTTTTCCTCACAACTTCTCCTGAGCTGTGTTCATGTTCCATTCTATCTCCTCTGGGATCCTCCGACCACTCCGTTGTAGCAGTTAAGATAAAAATGAAATGTAATAAGTCTTCAGACGTACCTCTCCACCGTACTGTATATCGATACTCTATGGCTGACTGGGATAGCTTCCATACATTCATATCTGACCTACCTCTGCATTCTATGTTTAAAAAGGATGTATCCTCTATAGTATGAGACCTGACTGAATGGTTAATTGTAGGCCTAGACTGATTCATACCATCCCAAAAATTCCAACAAAAACGTAACAGCCAGCCATGATTCTCCCCAGAATGTGCTGCTGCCATCGTGCACAGAAATCACTTTTTCCATAGCTACCAACGTAATAGATGTACTGAGACTAAAGCTGCTTTCAGGACTGTCAGCAATCACTGTAAAAGAGTAATAAAAAATGCAAGAGAGCTATATGCTCAGTCCGTTAAATCCAAAGTAGCTGAGCAGCAGCTTGGTTCCCACCAGTTTTGGCAAATAGCAAACAGGATCCTGAACAGAAGTGTGCGTTCTATCCCAAACATTATCAATGGACCTGAGGTCATCTCGTCAGCATCAGACAAGGCCAAACTATTTGCCAAGAACTTTGCAGCTAATTCTACCCTATGCGACGAAGTCCATCAACTCCCCGTATTTCCTCCTATAACAGACAACACGCTATGCAACATACACATATCTGTACGTGAGATCACCAAGCTAATCAAGAACCTTGATTCCAGTAAAGCAACTGGCCCTGACGACATTCCAGTTATAGTGCTGAAAAAGGTCCAACCAGAACTTGCCCCCATACTTACAAAACTGTTTAAACGTTGCCTTAAGGAGAAGTGCTTCCCAACACCCTGGAAAACCTCATCAGTATGCCCTGTATTTAAGAATTCAGGTGAAAAGTCATCTCCCTCTCAGTACAGACCAATAAGATTCCTGTGTGTCATGCGTAAGTTGTTGGAATCCATATTAAATAAAGAAGTAACCAACCACCTCAGCAGAAACAACCTTCTTAGTGACATGCAATATGGTTTCTGCTCCGCAAGATCTGCAGCAGATGTGCTAATGGTTATATCTCATAGGATTAGTGAATCTCTTGACAAAGGTTTCCTTTCTAGGGCAATTGCTCTTGACATATTGAAGGTCTTCGATAAGGTATGGCATAAGGGCCTACTTCACAAGATTTCCAGCTACAGTATCACTGGTAATGTTTTCTAAATCATTAAATCATTTCTCTCCGATAGGTTCATAAGAGTAGTGGTTGATAGGCAGAAATCAGAGGCCCACAGTATTAATGCTGGAGTCCCTCCGGGGTCCATCCTGGGCCTAACTCTCTTCCTGATCTAGATCAATGATCTCCCAAAACACATACTTAAATCATTCATTGACATCTATGCTGATGACACGACCATCTATGGTAACACATCAAAGGCCGTAAATGACAAGGTTCTCTCTAATTCTTTCTCTTCTGATCTTGAGCGTGTGGTACAGTGGGGGAAGAGGTGGCTGGTTACTTTTAATGCATCCAAAGCCAAGCTTCTATCTTTACATCATCAACACTGATCCCCATCTGGAATCAATTGAAATGGATGGCTCTCATCTTGGGGAGGCTCCCTGTTTTGACAAGCTTTTGAGTTTGACCTTTACTCCTGATCTGAAATGGAACACGTACATCAGGTCTGTTGCCAAGGACGCTGGGAAAATGGTGGGATCCTTCTACCGCTCCAGAAGATATCTCACTACTGATGCAATTCTCTATCTGGATAAAAGCAAAGTACGTCCAAGGGTTGAGTACTGCTGCCACATCTGGCCAGGAGCTGCTAAAAACAGCCTATCCTGCCTTGACAGAGTACAAAATAGACTTCTTAGCTTAGTGGGGGATGCCCTTTTCTCTTCCCTGCAGCCTCTCTCCCATAGAAAGAGACGTTGCAAGCCTGTCTTTGTTTCATCGTTATTTCCATGGCAAATGCTCGTCTAAGCTCCAATCTCTCGTCCTCCCTCGCCAATCTTTCACGAGAAACACCCGTCTGGCTGAAACTACTCTCAATAATTTTCCCCACTCTTTATCTTTGCCTAAATCCAAACGTAGACTCTATGAGCAGAGCTTCTTTCTCAGAAGTGCACGACTGTGGAACTCTCTTCCGTTTGCCTGTTTCTCACCTGACTACAACTTGGATGTCTTCAAGTCCAACATAAACAAATTCCTAAACAAATTCTTACAAAGGAAAATTTTATATTAAGATAAGCAAGATTAATTAAAAATAATTAAATGACAATAAAAGAATTATAGTCTATGTAATAATAAATTTAATTAAATATTAATAAAACTAAATTATATATGGATATTAAATTTAGATCAAATTAACAATTGTTATTATCTGAAATAAAATATATTTCGTAATAAAAATTATATCAATATATAGACATATGTGTCAGATATTACAAGTAGTAAATATATATGGATTTAATAATAAATTAATAAAATATTAAATAAAATAGTTTTTAGTAGGGTATATCAAAATTAATACAATTTATTATTACGGTAATTTAGATTTTATTGAAAATTCAAAATGGCATAATAAAAGAAAAAATAAAGGTAATTGCAACTTCTGTCCATTTTTCAGATTTTGTAATAATGCATTTTCTTTTCTTTTAATGGATTGATAGGTGCTATTTCTTTTGACGAGTTAAGGGCAGAATAGATTCATTGATTTATAAAATAATTAAATGAATGGTTTTGCGCTATGAAAAAGTTGCTGTCAAAAATTGTGCATGCCAATGTACGTCAAGAATTAAATTCTAAGATGGTCAACATCATGAATTTTATTTGTTATATGCTCTGTAAATACATTGAGGTCTATAAATTAATGTTGATATAAATAAAAGGTGAAAAAAAATATTTCCACAGAAAAATTTATCATAATTATAATTAAATACTAACTATTCATTTTTACCTTTTTTTTTTTTTACATGGAGGTCATCACTTATCAAGGCCCGGAGGCCACTTGAGGATACAGGTTAATGTGTATACATTAGTCAATGGGATTATAGTGTATTAATAATAAGTAGTGAAAATTTTGTAAACTGAATTACTTAGGGGGGCCGTTCATCAAGAACTTGTTTACGTTGGACTTGAAGACAATCAAATTGTAGCTAGTTGGAAAGCAGGCAAACCGAAGAGAGTTCCACAGGCGTGCAGTTCTAAGAAAGAAGCTTTGTTTTATATATATATATATATATATATATATATATATATATATATATATATAGAGAGAGAGAGAGAGAGAGAGAGAGAGAGAGAGAGAGAGAAAGAAAGAAAGGAAAAAAGAAAGAAAGAGGGAATGAGAAGCTATATGGGGAAAGAGGGTGTGAGAAAGAGTGAGAAAAAAAGATAGAAATTTCAGATTCCACTTAATCTACTTTTCGTATTTATTTCTTATCTTGTCCTATTTATACAAAGCACTAAATATAATGTATACCATGTCATGGTTTTTATAGAAGCTAAGTTGTCGACTATAGTCGAGGGCGACTCAAAGGCTTTCTTGACATTAGCTGCTACATAAATAGTTACTCCATTCCCAGGAGTACTCCACTTATCCTTGATTCTCACCTTGAAATGCTGAGTATTTACAAGAGAGCATCAAGTATTATTTTTAAGCCCTTGATATGACTGAACCAAGACTTGAAACCCAATCTCCTGGCCCATGACCATTATGTCATTATGTCAAATAGGTACAAAAATCTAGGGGGGGGGTTCTTGGGGATTTTTTTTTTTTTTTTTTGTCAGATCTAGCGGGTTTTTAAAAATCTTAGTTGGCAACATTTCGACCAGCTGACATGCTGACGAATATTAGAGAATCAGCAGCAGCAGCAGTTGTCGGGCTGACGGGTCGACGGGAATAAAACGTAAAACGGGTAAGTCATCCATTTTACGTTTGGAGCGAAAGTCTTGGGAATTTATCAAAATAAGGGTCAACTAGTGTTCCCTTTATTTTTCAGACATACGCCTTACGACTTCACACACTGAATATACCACAAACTGGGATTGTTATTCCTCGCGTTCGCTACAAAATATCGGTCAATGTAATAATGATTGCGTTGTTGGCAAGCGATGTCATGCTTGGACGGAGGGACGATGTTGAGTGCAGGAGAAATTACTGGTCGCTGCATGCTTCGTTTGACATCGAATAGTGACCGGAATGGTTGGAGTGAAATGGAGTTGGTTTCGCCAGCATTTGACCATAAAAGAGATGGAAACTCTGCGGATTAAGTGGCGCCCACATTAAATCGTTAATTATGATTCGTGTATGAAATTTTAATGCATAAGACATGTAATGAAAGTGTTGATAATCGAACTTGATGGGCCGAGTTAAACATAGAGGCTGGCATCGGTTGGCGGACAACACGTGTGGCAAGTTATTCATTTTCTTGTTGTTATTTTCTTGATTTTTTGTTTTATTTTGTTTATTTCTAAAGGGTACGTCACGGGTGAGTGCAATTCAATTGCTTACACACGAGTGAAGTGCACATCCGGGGACAACATGGAAAAATGGGGTAACGACACCTCGGATGAATACACTTATAGTGAGAATGATTAGTATCTCAACCATGCCGTGCTTAATAGTCCAATTTGAGGAGTATCTCATTAAAACACTACTGCATTATATAAAAATAATTCATCTATACTCCTATAAATTTGGGTTTTTTTTGTGTGATATTCATATTAAAAACATTTTTTTCAATTTATTTAGTTATTTATTAGCTTTGCCACTTGGGCAAATTAGGTACACGGCCGGTTTTTTAGTGTACAAAGTGAGGCGAGGGGGACGAGATCCCCTGAGAGGGAACTGGATAGTGACAATTGGTATGAAGGGGTTCCCCTACATTGACCAAAACGGATTGCTCAAGAGCAATGGTTTTATATATATATATATATAACTTTGATTGCAGTATCTGCCGGAACAGATACTACACTTTAATAACAGAAAAAAGATCTTGGCCCGAAGGCCAAGAAAAAAAAACGCGAACTATTTTTCTGTTTATTTAAAAGAAAATACAATTTTGTTATATATGGGTTGTGGAATTGCATTTATCTGCAAAAGATCTAGCTAATTTGCATATTCTTTTAAAAATTCATTTTAATTAATTCCCTATTAGTTTTTTTCGGTTTGCTTATGAGATAATCATCTTTAGTTAACTATTACGTGTAATTATATTCATGCAGATATTCTACATGATTTATACTTGCGTAATATTTGCGTAAAGAGGTTATAGTAAACACAAACCTTTTTCTATATATATTTACGTATGCGTATATATATATTTGTTTAAAAATGTTGCCTACCATACTTTTCTGTCAGGCTTTGGTCTACAGATATGAAACTTAATATATAGTATATTCGAATCCATGCGAAACTGTATATTTGGGTTTTAGCAGGGAAAATTTGCTAGAGAGAAATAGGGTTGCTCGCTCTCGCTCTTTATATATATATATATATATATATATATATATATATATATAAAGCTGAACGTGTGTGTGTGTGTGTGTGTGTGTGTGTGTGTGTGTGTGTGTGTGTGTGGTCACAAATACGCTCCTATATGGTTGACTATTTAAAAAAACTGATTACATATAATGATAGAAGATGTATCGAGGATCAGGAATGGGTATGTTTGATTTGGAAGAACGGTGGTTCACAAAAATTGTGGGGTATGCGTTTACAAGGGGTTTTGATATAGATGTACATAAGAATACTTTGATAAGTATGTTTTTACTTGAATAGGGATGGTATAATAAAATTGTGGTGTCTGCGTTCGCGCCTGTACTCCATGGAAATATGGCACAAACTTTAACAAAGACATTTCATATCTATTTGCGTAAGTATACTTTGATAATAATGTTTCAGTTTGAAGATATATGGTATAATAAAATTATTGGGTGTTCGTTCGCGCCTGACCTCCATAGAATGTAAATATGTCACAAAGTTTAACAAGGTTTTTTAAAAGAGGTGAGGGTCCAAAATAACACCTTAACTTTAATCTTAAATCACGTTAGCTTTTCTTTATTTTTTTTAGTTGAATCATATTGTGTCGAATAAATTCACCTCATTAATTCACGTTCTTATTAAAGTGAAAGCCAAAAACAAAGTCCGAACTTCAGGCAATTCTCAACACAAATTTTGCATAACTCTATTTTTTTCCTTCTCCACTTGCACGTGGCACTCTTTTGAAAATAGATAAATAGATAAATAATAAAAAATAAGAACGTTACTTGTTATTGTGTCAAAAGAAGGAAAAAGTCCTGCTCACGTGATTACGTGTTTTTTTAAAAACATTTACATAACCTTTTTATTT
>NC_136506.1:93917633-93920133 GCF_053919585.1 Euprymna scolopes
CAAAAAGATTCACCAGAATAACGAGTCAAACAAGTTAAAACAAAGCAGACAGGGAATAGCTCAGATAATTCTGAAGAGCACACGCCATAATAGTATTTATAGAAAAGACTGAGACTAGCAACATCACGTCTGTATATGAGAGGAAAGTTAAATGCTGAATTGTATTTCTTATGACGCTTAACTTGGTAAGATATCTCTGAACTGTACAAGATATTTACACCCAACCGAGGCCAACTCTAGTCGGATGAGATGCTTTTACTTTTCTATGCGTGGCCGGTCTTGTGAAACACGCTCAATAACGAATCGATATCTCTTCTGCCGTCCTTTATTCTTCCTTTACAGTAAAACTCCTGCCAACAACCTACATCTCATCCAATGGGAAATGCTGCAAATTTTCGACGCTTGTTGTAAAAGCAAGCATAGCTTTTAATTGTTCGAATTTGGTGGCCTGCTGCCAAGTTTTGGTCGTCATTTCTCCGAGATAGCTGGCATATGCTATTTCGATCGACAGCTTCATCCCACCGGTCCACCATCTTACTGTGGTGCTACTCCTTCAGTTGGGTACGATGGATAGTGTATATCTTTCTCTCTCTTGCATGAAGATATATATATATATATATATATATATATATATATATATATATATATATATATATATATATATATTAGAGAGAGAGAGAGAGAGAGAGAGAGAGAGAGGCACTATCCATTTCTGGGTCAACCATCTTACTGTGGTATCACTCCTTTAGTTGGGTACGATGGAAGTATCTTTCTTTCTCTTGCATGGAGGAGGAAGAGAAAGAGAGAAAGAGAGAGAGAGAGAGACAGGCAGACAGACAGACAGACAGACAAACAGACAGACGGACAGACAGGGAGAGAGAGAGAATCCATTTCTGTGTCCACTATTTTACTGTGATATCACTCCTTCAGTTGGGTACGATGGATAGTGTCTGTCTTTCTCTCTCTTGCATGGAGAGAGAAATAGTTAGATAGATAGATAGATAGATAGATAGAGAGCGAGAGAGAGAGAGAGAGAGAGGGAGAGAGAGTATCGATTTCTGGGTTCAACATCTTACTGTAGTACTACTCCTTTAATTGGGTACCATGGATATTGTCTGTCTTTCTCTCTTGCATGGAGGAGGAGGAGAAAGAAAGAGAGAGAGAGAGGGGGGAGAGAGAGAGAAAAGAGAGACAGATGGATGTGTAAAGGTTGAAGAAAAGCAGACGCTGGAAAACACTGATGATTTTTGCTCATAACTCTTTTCTCGGATATTTTGCAGAAGAAATTTTGCAGAAGATATTTTGCAGAAGAGCACTGCCTCCTCCAAATGCCTCCATAAAAAAGCAGACGAAATGGAAGTTATGTATAACTTTTATTACTAAGTATTTTCTGCTTCATCATAAGCTCACACAGATAGGAATCCATCATTCCACGATGCGTTCAACAGTGGCGTTTATGCAGAATTTTATACAGCTTAATCCTAATATTAGTTCAACTCTAACTCTAAACCTTACTTACTCTAACCCTAATTCTAACCCTAACTTGACGAATGTCTAAACCGGACTCACAATATAGGCCAAGGGTGTGTGCACGAACTGTAAATGACTGACATGGCCATTTTTTTTGTTAGTGGTGGAAATCTTTAAAAAAACGATACTCAAATTTAAGTGTTTAATTTATTTCCTGCTTCCTTTGTTCCATCTCGTTTAACTCGTCAGTTTAGTGGTCTTCAATCGAGTTAAAAGATCGTTTCCCTTATATTTCTGTTGATGTCCTTTAAGCTTACAACACTCTTTTGATTAGGAGAAAAGTGTAGTATCTGTCCTAATACTACATTTCATTTTTGTACCTTCAGACAGCGAAGAAAGTATCTTTCTAAACCGAGGAAATTGTAATTTTTGTTTCAGTTCAGTATGTCCCCTTTGAGGGGGCTGGATTTTCCCCACATTAAAAACTGACTTTGTGCCTAAGTTTGCCCTCGTGGGGAGGCAAGTAAATAGAAACACCCAAAAATATCATTATATCATTACATATTTGCATAAAAAAATGATCGCTTACCTTATATTTCTGCCTTCACATAAACTAACACAGGTAGCTATCGTTCCACAATGCGTTCCACAGTGACGTTTATTCTGCATTTTGCCTTTCCTTCTCGGGAGAGGTGGTAAATAGTTGCAGATATTCTCTGTTGATTTTTGACTCGAATATATTGGAGACGAACACGGTCAAAAATATGCCCCTTCAAAAAAAAAAAAAAAAAAAAAATTAAAAAAATTTTTTATTTCTTATCCAAATATATGATGCCAATTCAAGTTTGCATTGCTAAGCGATCGGATGCTAAAAGAAGAAACCAGTCGTTTTTAAATGCGTGGTATCTTGAAAAATTAAAAGTTTATTCCTTTAAAGAAGATAATGAGTCCATGACACAAATCCATACGAAGTAACGTCACGCATAACCATGTGGATTACATAATGTATGTGTCTATTTAGTGCTCTTAA
>NC_136506.1:93922633-93955133 GCF_053919585.1 Euprymna scolopes
CCAGGCACGAACGCAGACACCACAATTTTATTATACCATCCCTATTTAAGTTAAAACATACTTATCAAAATATTATTATGTACATCTATATCTGTTGTGGTTGCAAGGTTGAACAATAATTAGTAAGGAAATACAATGAAGACGCAAACAACAAGATAACGCAATAATAAGTGTATTAAAGAAAAGGTATATTTACAATATGTACAAATGACGGTGTCGTGTCAGAGAGTCTTGGTGGGAGGACATGTACGCTCTTCGGCGTCACTTCCGGTTGCATTTGAGTAAGACACACCAAGGCCAACCTAGGTTTGCCATTTATAGTGTTATGTTATTCGCATATGCAAGTAAGTGGTTGCCACCACAACACCCCCCTCCCAAGATTTGAAGTCACACAGATTTCAATATCTTTTTCTTTTTGGGTTTACCATTAATGGTTCATTCACTTTTCTTTTCCTACCTGATCTTCGGGGTTCAGGTGCATTTTGAGGCGGTTCCAAATTAAAAGATTCGTATATGATATCTATGGTGTCCTCCTCTTCGACTGTTGTCGTCTCATCATCATCTTGGATATGACGTTTTTTTTATCTGATTTAGGTGCCTTTTATGTATATTCTGTGGACCTTTAATCATGTATGTACAATCACCAATGCGTTTATCCACTACTCCACATTCCCAGTAAGATGTGTTATTTCTGTAGCACTTAAAATATACTCGATCTCCCGAGTTATATTTCTTTCTTCTCGTGTGTGTAGTGTTTCGGATAATTGCCTACCTTGGCAATAGTTTGTCAAACGCTGATTTTACCTTTCTGGCAAACATTAGATCAGCTGGTGATATGTTTGATGGTGTACTAGGATGTGGTGTAATCCTATATACTTGCAAGAATTGTTGCAAAGCTTTTTCTGTTGGTGTTCCAATGGATTTCTTTAACGCTCGTTTTAGCGTGTCCACGAACCTTTCCGCGAGGCCGTTCGACCTTGGATGATACGGCGGAGTCGTGATGTGCTTCACTCGGAACGTGTCGCAAAATTCCTTAAACTCTGCAGGTGTGAACTGCGTTCCGTTGTCAGTGACCAGTGTGTCTGGTACACCGAATCTTGCAAACAACTCGTGTAGGAACCCTATTGAGTTGTTCGTTGTTGGATTCCTGCAACGCATTACCTCCGGCCATTTTGTGAAACTATCCACTACAATTAAATAATAGTTTTCACCTACTGGACCAGCGAAGTCCATGTGGATTCTCGACCATGGTTGGTCGGTTTTCGGCCAAGGTTTGTGTACTATAGGTGGAGATTTTGCCGCTAACTGGCATCCTTTACATTTATCAATTGTTGTCGCTATGTCAGTGTCCATGTTACGCCAGTACACGTAGCTTCTCATTAACGACTTCATTCGATTTATCCCCGGATGTCCTGTGTGGAAATCTCTTAACATCCTATTCTGCAATGTTTTGGGTATTACCACTCTCTCGCTGTACAGTAACACATCGTCACATATGGAGAAAACTTCCTGCACCTTTGTGTCCGTTATAATTTTCTCTTTTATGTCCTTTATATATTCGTATTTCTCGGCTTCCCTTTTGATGTCCGACAAAGTTACGGGTAGTTCCTTAATGATGTTTGCTACCATATTTTTTACTTTAACATTTGTCCGAATTGCTGCAATGACTGCTTCTTCCAGATTGTGTTTCTGTGGTATCAGTCTTGACAGTCCATCCGCATGGCAAATCTTTTTTGATGCTAGATGTTCTAGCTGGAAATCGTAATTAAGTAGCATTGTACCCCAGCGCAGCAATCTATTTGCGGTGTATACCAGCAATCCTTTTTTTGATCCATAGATCGTGACTAACGGTTTATGGTCGGTTTCAAGTATGAATTGTCTACCATATAAATATCGGTGAAATTTAGTCACGGCAAAGATTATGCTCAACGCTTCTTTTTCGATTTGTGAATATGCCCTTTCGGCTGGTATCAGCGTTCTCGAAGCGTGCGCTATTGGTTTTCTAGACCCATCCGGCATAATATGTTGAATGCATGCTCCTAAGCCGTAGGAGCTAGCGTCACTAGCGACGACTATTTTTAAGTTTGTGTCAAAGTGCGTTAAGAATAATTCGGATGTTAGTGCGCTCTTTATTTTGTCAAAAGCGGTTTGACATTCTTGCGTCCAGTTCCACGGTGTATCCTTTTTAAGCAGATTATTTAAGGGGGCTCGCAAGTTATGCATTCCTTCAATAAAAGATTGGTAATAATTTGCGAGTCCCAAGAAACTCTGCAAGGTTGTTACATTATCGGGTGCTGGCATATTTTTTATTGCCGCAGATCTGTCTGGGTCTGGACGTCGTCCATGTTTGTTTATTATGTGTCCAAGATACTTAATCTCGCTCATACAAAAGTCACATTTACTTTCTTTTACTTTAAAGCCGAATTCTTGTATTCGAGTAAATACTTGTTTCAAATGTTCCTTATGTTCTTCTAGGGATTTGCTCCTGACAACAATGTCGTCCAGGTATGCACATGCGCACTCAATACCACTTAGCATGGTGTCCATCGCTTGCTGAAAGATGGCAGGCGCTACTTTGATGCCAAAAGGCAATCGGTTGTATTTGTATAATCCCTTATGCGTATTGATGCATAGTATTTTTGAGCAATTCTCCTCGACCGGTATTTGCAAATACGCGTCGCTCAAGTCTATCTTCGTGAATATTTCCTCTGGGCTTGGTAGGGGGTAATGGTGATCTTTTAATAGGGAGTTGACCCCGGTCGAAAAATCTGCGCACACTCTAACTTCGTCATTCTTTTTCTTTACGTATACGGTGGAGGCTGCCCACTCGCTGTGTTCTATTTTTGATAGAATTCCCGTCTGTTCCAATCTATTTAATTCTTTATCAATCTTTTCCAACCCAGCGAACGGAACATTTCACTTTTTTCTAAAAATTGGGCTGGCGTTTTCTTTAAGTTCAAACGAGGCCTTGAATTTATTGCAGCGACCTAAGTTAGTCGTGAATGCCTCAGGAAATAATTCTTTTAAATCGTCTTTTATATTTACTGTTGTTGGAGAAGAACATTCTAATTTTTTACAGAATGTATTGATTGGCTTATCCCATAGTCCGAATTTCTCAATTAAATCTATTCCAAACAGATTTTCACTATTTTTTAGTACGAATATTTTTAATTTCTTCGAAATCCCTTTCAATTTTATTGGGAGGACAACTTCTTCAAATTTTATACCACCACCAGTTACCGTCCAGGCTGCTTTACTAGTTTTCATCATGGCCGGTTTTCCCAATTTTTTCCACGTATTCAGGTTTATTATAGAAACATCGGAGCCGGAGTCGAGTTGTAACTTTATTGATGTTTTAAATATTTCCACTTTTACGTATTTTCACCGATCTTTGTCTAATTTTGTATTTGATTTTGTTTGCTGTACTCTCTTTCTGGTGTAATATTTATATCTGCAGCAATCGCTTTTGTGTCCCACCTTCTTACAAATGTAGCATTTTTTCTTCTTATAAGGACAATCTGATTCCCAATGCTTTTCTGCACATCTCTTACAGTTATATCTAGGAAGAGGCTTGTTATATTGTGTACTATATTTATGGTTATTATCTTTGGAATATCCCGTTCCATTGCTTTTCTTTGTAAAGTTCTTGGTTGGTGCGTATGGTTTTCTAACTTTTCTTACATATGCCACTCCGGATTCTTCTATATTTTTTGAATCCTTTTTTAGTGTAATGGCCCTTTCACAGTCCTTTGCTAGTTTCTGGAGGGTTAAATCTTGCTCAGATTCCAGCTTAGACAACACTCGTCTGCGTATTTCTGCATTTTTCGTGGAAACTAACCCTTGAGCGAAGATTAGACATTTAAAATCTTCTACCGTTAGTTCTGCAAGCTTAAAATTATCGCAGTTTTTATTGACAACTGATGCGTATGTCAAATAATCTTGGTTGTTCATCTTTCTTAGATTCATGCACAGCCATCTTTTATGAAAAAGAGATATATTTGGATTAAATAATTCTTTTAGTAATTTTACAGCTTCCATGAACTCTAATTCCGCAGTTTTTTTTTAGGTAATATGTAATCTACGAATTTGCTGTGTTCTGATGTACCCAATTTTCTGAGTAAGAGGCCCACTTTCTGACTATTTGGCCAATTTTTACAGTCCAGTTGAAAAACATCTTCGTATCTTGTGTAGTATGCTTCAAAATTCTTCTCTTCCTCAGGCACATAATGAAATGTGTCCATGCTATTAAAAATAGTTGTATGGGAGAAATTAACACTATCGACATTTTCTCGATTACTCTTTAGTAGTTCCAGTGTTTTAGCAAAACGTTCCTCTTGTCTTTCTTCATATTCCAATTGTAGTTTCTTATGCCTTTCTTCCTGTTCCAATTGCAGTTTTTTCTGCTTTAATTGCGCCATTTTCTGCTTTTCTTCTTGTTCCTGCTGCCATTTCAATAATCTGTCCTCTCTCTTTTCCTCGCGGTCAGCCTGTGCTTATATTTGTGTTTGCAAAAGCTCGTTTTGTGTAGCTTGTCTGCGTTCATCCCGCTCAGCCTGTGCTTGTAAAAATTGCATGAACATTTTTGATAAGTCTTCCATGTTTTTTTTGTTTTTTTTTTTTAGTGTGTAGTTAAAAAAATATTGTACCATGTACCATATACACCGGTTTGGGTTACAACAAAAAAGCAAATTGCTGTAAGCTCCTGTTTTCAATAATAATATCGCTGCTTGCAATAATATATTCTTTTTGCGAGTCACGCTGCAAAAAAAAAAAAAATAAATAAAACAGGTTTATCTGGAATCACGAAATGGAATTGACTTTCCGTTTTTAGGCACTTACTAATAAGTAACTCTTTCCACAAAATAAAAGTTTTTTTTTTTCTTTAATCGAGTCACAATTGAATAAATGTATGCAGTACATTTAGTTCTTTGGGTTTTTTTTCTCTAGCATTTTAGTCATTAAAATACCTCTTAAATTGAGATTACCTTTTTTCCGTGACGTTTTACTGTATTATCCGTTATTCAGTGACAACTTCAAGAAAAAAAATCCTTTCCTTGAATTTTAGTTTTAGCTGTGGTATTTCCTTTTAGTACCGACGTCAACCAAAACATTAATTAAAAAGTCCTTTAGTTGTTGTTTTGTTTACGGAGAACAGTAATTAGAATCCACTGGTGAACTTTTTTCGTAGGTTACTTCCTTGCTTTTCGTAATACGGGTCTGACCTGTCGTTTTTGCGACAGAACAAAGTTCGCTTTTCGTTTGCAAGTTGGTCCTTTAGTAAGATTTGTCGTGTAGCGACAAACAAAAATTCACTTTTACATTCGTTTGCAAGTCGGATTCCCAGAAAACGGCGTAAATTGCCGCTTTTGCCACGTTAGAGTTTTTTTTTTCACTTGAGTTGAAACTTCTCTTTAGCGTAAAATCCGTTTGCACGTCAACACTTTGCATTCCTTAAAAAAAATGGTCAACCTTTGCGTTGTACTTTTTTTTTTCTTAAATAGTTCTTCGTCAAACTGTTATATTTGACGCTTCATATCTCGTCGCCAACTGTTGTGGTTGCAAGGTTGAACAATAATTAGTAAGGAAATACAATGAAGACGCAAACAACAAGATAACGCAATAATAAGTGTATTAAAGAAAAGGTATATTTACAATATGTACAAATGACGGTGTCGAGTCAGAGAGTCTTGGTGGGAGGACATGCACGCTCTTCGGCGTCACTTCCGGTTGCATTTGAGTAAGACACACCAAGGCCAACCTAGGCTTGCCATTTATAGTGTTATGTTATTCGCATATGCAAATAAGTGGTTGCCACCACGACAATATCAAAAACACGTTTTCTTTTAATTTTTAAATTTTTATTTCTATACTTTGTGGACCAGGCGCATACGCAGACCCCACAATTTTAATGAATCATCATTATACCAGATCAAACATAACCGTTCCTGTGTCTCGATACATCTTCTGTCATTATATGTGATCAGTTTTCTATAATAGTCAACCATATACGAGCATATTCGTGACCAGACACACACACAGACGTCCAGCTTTATATATATATCCGTAGAAATGTATTTTCTTATAATATATAATCCTTATTTAAGAAGCTCAATATAATTACAGAGCAATATAGAGATTAAATGAAAAAAGGTTATATTAAAAAAAGTTATATTCAAAATTCATACTGTTGACCATCTTATAATTTATTCCTTTAATTCAGTTGACTTGGGTTTGAAAAAATTCAGTATGGCGTAATGGAAAAATAAAAAGGTATTTGCAGCTTCTCTTCCAATTTTCGGGTTTTAATCATGTCAAATCACACTTCAATTTCTTTTGACGGATTGATTGTTGCTATTTCTTCTGATGAGTTAAGGGCATAATAGATTCACTGATTGATATAATAATTAAGTGATTGATTTTGCGCTACGAAACAGATACTGTCAAAAATTGTATAAGTCAACTGAATTAAAGGAATAAATTATAAGATGGTCAACATCACAAATTTTGGAATATAACTTTTTGTCATTTATTCTCTCTCTCTCTCTCTCTTTCTCTCTCTCTCTCTCTCTCTCTCTCTCTCTATATATATATATATATATAAATATATATATATATATATATATATATATACTAGCAAAATACCAGTCGTTGCCTGGGTTCAAAAACAGCCTACAGAAAATGGACTCTGATTTATGAAAGTACATAGGTTATGAAAAGGAAGGGGTTGTAAAGAGATAGCTTCGAATTTGGGTGTATCAAAACCAAAGCAAAATATGATGAAAGTAAAAATAAAATAGATAAACCCCATAATTTATTATTCCATACTTGTTCACACTGAAACACTTATCACAATATTCTGTGGATCTATATTAAAAAAACCTTGTTAAACTTTGTGACATATTTCCATTCTATGGGGGTCAGGCGCGAACGAACACCCCATAATTTTATTATACCATATTCTCCAAACTGAAACATAATTATCAAAGTATACTTACGCAGATAGATATGACAAGTCTTCATTAAAGTGCGTGCCTATTTCCATTCTATGGAGGCTAGGCGCGAACGCAGACCCCATAATTTTATTATACCATCCGTATTTAAGTTAAACATGCTTATCAAAGTATTCTTATGTACATCTATATCAAAAACACTGGTAAACGTTTTTTTTTTGTTTTTTTTTTAATTTTTTATTTCCATACTTTGTGGACCAGGCATGTACGCAAACCCTACAATTTTAATGAATCATGGTTATGCCAGATCAAACATACCCATTCCTATGTCTCGATACATCTTCTATCATTATATGTGATCAGTTTTCTATAATAGTCAATCATATACGAGCCTAATCCTGACCAGACACACACACATACATTCAGCTGTATATATATATATATATATATATATATATATATATATATATATATACGTGTCTGTATTATTGTATTATAATACAATATACTTAACGGCACACTTTACTCCGATCATCAGAAATGCGTCCAATCGAAAAGTGAACCAGAAGAATTAACAATACTTATAAACATGGTGTAGTACACACACACTCACGTACAGACACACACTCATACACACACACACATATATATTAATAATTATTTTTATACTTACAGATATTTGTGTTTCATGCTTACGTAATTATCAGTGCAGGAAGTGATAATTACAAGTGGTCGCGGGACCTATATCCAGCTACGAAGTCATCTTCGACTTCACACACACACACACACACACACACACATATATATATATTAGAGAGAGCGAGAGAGAGAGAGAGGAGGGGGGATAGATGACCAAAAAGCTAATATATATATATAGTCATTGACATACAGTCCTGTTTCGTTGTATCACAACTCATCAGTGCCGCTAGATTAGCATCTCTCCCAAGGCAAGGGTTGAACCTAGAACCGTCGTGTTGACAGTCGGCAGTTCTCCCACTCGACCACAGAAGCAACGGCCGCAAATAACTCGTCGGAATGTCTATTTAAATAGACATCCGCCACTACTTTTATAGTGCTTAAACCGCCTGTTTTGTAAACAAACAACGAGCCTCGCATTTTTCAACAAATTAAGTAGCGGGTGAGATTATTTACGACGGTACTCTACCCAAAGAGGGGGGCTTAAAATGTATGTATATATAATTTTAATATGCCTACGGACACTAGTGTTTCAAGGTGATCTAATGATTATAACATCATGATGCTTAAATGACAAACTTTCCTTTCAACTGTAAAGTGCTCAACAAAAAGAACCGAGTTCTGAAAGGTGTTGACATAATTATTTCTATAATACTAGTGCTTCATCCTTTCGGGGATCATCAGTACAGGATTTCACGATTACAGCCAGTCAGGAAATTCGAACCCGGCCACGAAGCCATCTCTGACTCCTTTATCAAGGAACAAACCACACGGCCAACTGTAACCGCAAGAAATATCGTTGAAATGAAAACATGTATTTATAACCTAACACGTGTACTTGACATTGTCCCGGGTCGACATGAAGTTCCGTTTGGAACACACTTGCTATATTAAGGATATTGATAATTTTCATCGTGGCCAACGTCGATACCACCACAACAATTAAAAAAAAAAAAAGAAAAAAGAACGGATGAAAATATGTAAATGTAATCGCCCAAATTGGGGTCGATTTCTTTTTTGTCGGCTCGACATCGGTACGGTGTACTTTGCAATAATTTTTTAATACCTACAGACACTAGTGTTTCATCTTTTCAGGAATCATCAGTTCAGGGTGTCACCATTAGAGCCAGTCAGGAAATTCGAACCCATCCACGAAGTCATCTCTGGCTCATCCTGTCAGTTTAAAGAAAGCTTGTTTGCAATAACGTCGAAAAGGGAACAGAAAGGATTTGTTTACGTGTGTTTCAACGCGGTGAACTTGGCGATCTGAATATCATTCTTCTTTTTTCTGTAATTCAAACATTCAATGATTCGAGGAATACCGCAGAAGCTATGTGTAGAGTTGAATGTATTAGTCAAATAAGCAAGTGCCTACGTGTACGTGCCTTGTGTGGATATACGACTTACCTTCAGGTGGGATATGATAAAAAGAGAGAGACAGAGAGAGAGACAGAGGGGGGGATCGCACGAGATCACACCGCCCACAGCACACATATGCAAATGCAATGCAAATGCAATGCAAATGCAATGCAGTTTTTAAAAAAAAATTAATAAAACGCCTGTTGGCAAAGGTGAGGGGGACAGACGTGTGCTGGAAGTTGAAAGAGAAAGTATTGAGGAGGAGGAAATACAGTGACGAATTCTATTTGTGAACTTTTGCTTTTTTAAAATTTTTTCCACAAAATACCAGCCCATTTAACTGCACTATGTTGGCACTTTCATTTTAATGGTTTGCGATTCCACGTTCGACACGTCTTGGACTTTGGTGACTGATTTAGCTGCCCAACTTGAAAATTGGACGCTATAATATAAAACCAACCTGCTTAGTAGGAGAGAAGATCTTATTTAGGCCTCGAATACAGTATGTTTTTATTTTTTTGTATCATCTCTCAAACCTTGAGTAGCGAAACAGTGAAAAATAATTTTTTCTCGATATACTACTTAATTAAAAAAAAAAATTGGGGGTGGGGAGGTGTTTGCTTTTGTCGGATTCCAGGCCTAAGGTTGTCATGTGGAATATCCAGCCTTGAGTTGTTAATTATGGTAACATCACTAAGAGAAGAGGCACCGTTACTTTCCTCATACGACCCAGTACATAGACATGCTGAGGAAATCCTGCCAATTTGTTAATTTTGAATTTCTTTTAATTTTAGTTAGAATACTTTTGTCAAAACTTGTCAAGTTTTACTTCAAATTTGAAGTATCCTTATGTCAGAGTTTCTGACAAACCCGTGTACACAGAAACCGAAGGCACCAGATGTTGGTATTTTGTAAGCATTCAAGTTTTCTCCAGTAGCTATTCAAGTACTATCTTATAGGCATTTAAGTGGACTCCAGTAGCTACCAAAGTCCTCTCCAGTGGGCATTCAAGTTCTCTCCAGTAGGTATTTAAATCCTATCCAGTAGTAAATTGCTTATTTATAAGTAGGGCTATGACAACAGCATATTATTTTCATTGTTTTGACTCTCGAGTATATATCCGACACAGTTAGGCACAATCACTCAACCGAGAACCACATCACTCTATATAAAAACGTATAAGATATCAATTCATATATGCCTTAAAATCAAAACAAGAAAAAGAATATGCTGTTGTCATAGGCCTATTTATAAATGTACAAAAGAACTTGATCATTATGTAGCTTAATCACTACTCACAAAAGGTGATGCTCCATTTCAGTGGTGGAAAAAGACATAGCGAACCTTACGACTAATGAGTAAACCTGATTTAAAATATTTAAGTGCATGACCTTCATCTGTGGAGAATGAGAGGTTCTTTAGTACAGGTGATAATGTGTACGAAACTACGAAGAACAGACTGTGTTCTGAGAATGGAGAAACTTTAATGTTTCTACATTATATCTGAAAAGTATTTAATTTTAAATAGTGATGAGACTAAGAGAGCAGAGGAGGCCGGCAGCAAAAATAGAAGAGGGAGTATAGAAGCAGCAGCAGGTGCAGAGTAAAGGTAACAGCCACTGCATACTCCAGTCGAAGCAGAATTTCAGCTTATGTTTATTCATTGGAATTTGTATTTTGAAGTTTGTCAATTTTTTATCAGGCTGTTTAATTATATTAATTTAAGATTGTATTTTTTAATTTCATTTAAAACTTTTTTAAAGAAGGCAAAAAGCCTTAACAGCAGCCAAACACTGAAAAATGTAAAGTTAAAAAACTGTGTTAGTCCAAACTATCTGCTGAGTTACTTGGTATTTATAAAATGGTTTCAATTATATAGGAAGATAAAAATATTTAATCGGCTGATTACCGATAATTCGGCAAAGTACTTGATTATTTACCGATTAATCGGTGGACCCGTTCTTATTGTTGGTAGTAGTATTTTTGTTGTTGTCGTTGTTGTTGCTGCTGTTGTTGTGGTCGGTGTTGGTTATAGTGATGTTTTTGTTGCTGTTGTGTGTGATGGTGTTGTTGTTGTTGTTGTTGATAGTGGTGGTGATCTTGCTATGGTTGTTGTTTTGTTGTTGTTATTGGTGATGATGTTGTTATGGTTGTTGTTGTTGTTGTTGTTGTGGTGGTGGTGGTGGTGGTATGGTTGTTGTTATTGGTATGTTACTATGGTTGTTGTTGGTGGTGGTGATGTTGTTATGGTTCTTGTTGGTGTTATTGGTAGTGATGTTGTTATGTTTGTTGCTTTTGTTGTTGTTATTGATAGTGATGTTATGGTGGTGGCTGTTGTTGTTGTTGTTGTTGTTGTTGTTGTTTTTGGTGGTGGTGGTGGTGGTGGTGGTGGAGATGACGGCTGTTCGTCGTGTTACTCCGACTGTTAGTTCTATTTCGTTGAAATTTTTGACTACTTGGGTGTTAGGGTTAGGGCTAGTGGTGGGTGTTCTGTTTGATGCTAAGTTTGTGCTTATTAACTCTAAGTCTAAAAAGTACATATGAACACAAAATGGGACATCACTTTAGAGATTCACCGTTATTTATGTATTTTATTTATTTATTTATTTTATTTATATATTTTATTTATTTAGTTTTAGTTTTCATTTTTCATTTTTGTCATTTTGGCAACGGTTTACGTTCAATGTATTTTTCTCTTGCTTTCATTAATCTCAAAAACACATTAAATATTAAATTATAATCTTCTTACATTTTTTTATTCCACGGCATTCTCGTGTTTTGTTGTGTTTGTTTCATCTAATTCCTTCTTCCTCGCCCCTTCTTTTCTGTCTCCATTAGCTGAAGAGTTCCTTTCACCCTTAGGCATCGTTCTTCCGATAGTGCTGAAAATGGTGTCAACGGGTCTTGTCAAACGTCGTGCTAGGCGCTCGTGTCATGTTTTATTTGCTTTTGACGATTCTGTTAATGGACCGAGCTCTTTAGCTCAGAATTCACTCTTTGCGATAGAAGAAGAAGAAGAAGAAGAAGAAGAAGAAGAAGAAGAAGAAGCGACACACGTTAATATCAGTACAGCTACCTCTCTTCTTTGACAGAAAAGTCTTTAGACAAAATTTGTAAAAGCATTTCAGGTTCTCTAGTCGACTTCAGCTATTTCCACCATTTTATTATCTGCATTAACCTGACTTTTATAAGCAATAATATATATATATATATATATATATATATATATATATATATATATATATATATATATATATATATATATATATATATATATTACCATATTTTAATTTATATATGACCATATTTATATATATATATATTAGGCACCGCCAAAACTGGGGGGGCAGGTCAGTACTTTTTGACGGACCGTCTTTTTAAAAATCTACCAAAAATCAGGTAATTATCCGATCAATACGAAATTTTCAGCGATGATTAGGAAAAGAATGAACTTTATAACAGTGTACTTATTTTTCATAAACGATATTTATATATATATTTTTTTTTGCTTACAAACCCCCCCCTTGTTTTGAAGTGGGAACAAATATGCTTAAAATAATCATCTGAGACTGAAATCAACATATTGTGTTGTAAGGGACAGAATTATAGATTAAAAAAAAAAAAAAAAAAAAAAAAGAATTGTTTGCATACCTTATTTTGACGTCTGAATATCAGAACTTCGATTGTGTTTAATTATCCCGCTTTTGAGTTTTGAAGTGTGAAATTCGGTGAATATGTTAAGTAAAATAATTAATTTAAGTTAAGCAAAACAAAAAAAAAAATTTTTTAATATTTATACGAAAAAAGCTATTTTAAAATTTTTGATAAATAAATTAACAAATTTTTTTTAGCGAGCCGAATAATGCATGACCATTATTAAACAGGGCATGCTTTGAAGAATCGATACAAAAAAAAAAAATTCGATAAATATTGTGCCCTTTGTGTTAAAAATAGCATCTTTTTTTTCGATCCCGTTTGAAAACGTTTGCCGCCTTTGACTATGGTGGACCAAACGCGCTGAAATAATTTTTTTTTATTCTGCTTTAAATTGCCCCCCCCCCATTTTGGGGAGTCTGGCCCCCACACACATACACATTAAAAACCAAACGCATACAAATGGTCACCCATCTGGTACTGGCCAGCCTCAGCTTAATAATACATTGAAATTTTCGTCACTGAAAAATAAGTTTTTTTTGGCCTGTTTGGTCTTCCATAGTTTGCTTTGTTTAAGACGAAAACGTAAACAGAGTCGATCTGAACTCTACGTCAACGCGAATATCTGGTTACCTATATGAATAAGTGGAATTATTTGAAATTCAGGTACTTATATTATAATATTTTTGCATATTCTCTTAGAAAATCATCCCAAATCTTAGTTAGACAATAAATAAATTAATTAATTATTTCAAAAACCCTTTTTTTTTAATATTTAAGTACGTTTTTTGTGCAAGACAAAAAATGTCAATTGTTAACTTTTTGGGAAAATTTAACATTTAAAATTGAATTAAAAATAGTAGAAAAAGTTTTACATTATTCTGTTTTCTATATGATAAAATTCAGGGTTTTATCTTTCTGGAAAAAAAAAGTTACTCAGAAATAATGGATTTTAATAAACGTAATTTCGTTTTAAAAAACAACAACAACTTGATTTTGCGGCCATTTTTGGCGGTGCCTAATATATATATATATATATATATATATACGTTTTTATTTTTTATTACCGTATCTTTCTGTTAAGTTACATTATTGTTTCAGCTACTTGGCCGTTTTTTTGGCCGTCTGTAGCCAGAAAAAAACGGCCAAGTAGCTGAAACAATAATGTAACTTAACAGAAAGATACGGTTATAAAAAATAAAACGCATATCTGGTCTACAACGGTATTGAGCACTTTCTTTAGTTTTTATTAATTACCATTTCCACTAAATATATGTATGTATATGCATAACCATCTTTATATTCCTGAAAAGGAAGGGTTGTTAAAGAGATAGCTTCGAATTTGAGGTATCAAAACCAAAGCAAAATATAATGAAAGTAAAAATAAAATAGATAAACCCCATAATTTATTATACCATACCTGTCTACATTGAAACACTTATCACAATATTCTGTGGATCTATATTAAAAAACCTTGTTAAACTTTGTGGCACATTTCCATTCTATGGAGGTCGGGCGCGAACGAACACCACATAATTTCATTATACCATATTTCGTCAAACTGAAACATAATTATCAAAGTATACTTACGCAGATAGATATGAAAAGTCTTTATTAAAGTGTCTGCCTATTTCCATTCTATGGAGTCCAGGCGCGAACATCCCTATTTAAGTTAAACATACTTATCAAAGTATTCTTATGTACATCTATATCAAAAACACTTGTAAACTTTTTTTTTTAATTTTTTGTTTCCATACTTTGTGGACCAGGCGCGAAGCAGACCCCACAATTTTAATGAACCACCGTTCTGCCAGATCAAACATACCCATTCCTGTGTCTCGACACATCTTCTATCATTATATGTAATCAATTTATTGAAATAGCCAACCATATAGGAGCCTATTCGTGTCCACACACACACACACACACACACACACACACACACACACATTCAGCTTTATATATATATATATATATATATATATATATATATATATATATATATATGCCATTATTATCTTATTCCATGTTAAAAATGTGACCAAACTATGTCGCTAAAACACAACGAAACTTTGATAAAAGAATGAACGAATTTTTTTTAAATCCATTAAACTGAACAATTAGTAACACGCTCTATTCTCCCAAATGTCAGATTTCAACCAAGCTTTAAAGTTTACTCATTCTCATTTAAAATATTCCCAGTGAAATTCATTATTTTTCATTTAATCACATTATCAAACAAGAATATAATTTCAATAACTTGTTCACGAGATACCGTGGAGAACTTACTGTTGATTTTGTAAAATTATTTTCATATATAATGGCTTGAATTAAAATTTAAAATAACAAAATGTTAAGTATAATGGTTCAATTGTACTTTTAACAGAAACATCGATTTAGAAAGCGACCCTTCCACATCAAAGAACCTACTGTTGATTTTATATGCCGGGCCTTTCTGCTTGTGTGGTAATAAAACTTCTTAAATGTACTTGTGATGTTAAGCTGTGTAAGGTGTTAATTTTGGTCCAAATCGGTTGTTCCTTCTTTCATCGGATTTTTTCGATTATCGATTATCGATTATCGGTATTTATCGAAGACATTCCGATACAAAACCCATCTATAAACACTGCCAGGTACATAAAGTACATTTGTGTGTAACTTTATACAAATCAGCCCAGTCGTTTCCCAGTTAAGAGAACGAACTCACATACACAAAGTTCCTTTTATATAATAGATCGACCAATCGATCGATCGATCGATAGATAGATAGATAAATAGATAGATAGATAGATAGATAGATATCGGACATTTTTCTTGTCACAGAGCTATTGGAAAAGATTATGAGAAGTAATAAAACGTTTTCAATGTCTGTCTGTATGCTCTTTTTCTGTGTAATAATTTAAAATAAAAATAACTTGTACATCAAAGAACTAGAAATTTATTGAAAACTAGTAGGACCCGCTAACCGGCGTTGCCCAGAGGAAGCGGGTCACACTCCTCCCGTAGGAAAATTGAAAGTACGGTTGTTGTTGTTGTTGTTGTTGTTGTTGTTGTTGTTGTTGTTGTCCAATAACCAACCTCCTCATGTTAAGAAGGTTTTCGGAATAGATATCCCAACCTCCTCATGTTAAGATCGGCTTTCGGAATAGTTACCAGCAACATTTCCATGTTAATACCGGCTTTTAGAATAGTCACCGGCAACATTCCCATTTTAAGAACGGCTTTTGGAATGGTCACCAGCAACATTTCCATGTTAAGAACTGCTTTTGGAATGGTTACCAGCAACACTCCCATGTTAAGAACGGCTTTCAGCATGGTCACCCCATTTTGGTAGTGTAGATGACTGTCATAATATTTGCCACAAATTTAACTTTGATAGTCGCTGTCAAGATCCCTACACACAAATACTATTAACCAAGAAAGAAGTTTGGTGGTTGTAGTGTCGGTTAGATATAATTAGATTTGATCCTCGTCCGTTCATACTAATCTGGCGGCTAGTGATATAAATATATATATACAGGCTTTATATGGGGCAAATATAAATAAGATGTTCTTAATCAGCATAGAGGAAAACCTATAAAAGTCGTCATTTTAAAGGAAAGTGTAGTTGGATCTAAAGTAAAAATTTCGCAACCAAAAAAATACTCTATAATCAAACCCCCTCGTAAAAACAGTAATGTTCTGTTGTTGTTGTTGTTGTTGTTGTCGCCCAACTCCCAAGTGTCTAGTTTACGAAGATTCGTTGATTTAGTCATCATAATTTTGGACGCTAAAAGCAACATTAAAAAGTGAAGTTCGTTTCGTTTACTAAGATTCGTTCATTTAGTCATGTCCAAATATTGGATGCTAAAAAGAAACATTAAAAAGTAGAGTTCGTCTTTTTTAGTAAGATTCGTTCATTTAGTCATGTAATAATTTTGGACGCTAAAAATCCAGACATTAAAAGAAAAATTTTGGACACTAAAACCAACATTAAAAAAAAAGTTCGTCTTGTTTACTATGATTCGTTCATTTAGTCATGTAATCATTTTGGACGCTAAAAACGGTTAAAAAGTTGAAGCTCGTCTCGTTTATTAAGATTCGTTCAATCAGTCATGTCATAAGTTTGGACGCTAAAAACAAACATAAAAAAGGAAATCCATCTTCAGTAAGATTCGTTCATTTTGTCGCTGGACATAAATATTATATAAAAAAAAGCTTGTCGGTTTCATAATCTCGGACGCTCACGACGCTAAAACTAATGAACGAACAGCATGGTCAATCGATGAAAACATATCCTTTTTGTTAAGGAAAAAGTACATGTTACGGTAAGGTAATGTAAACAGTCGTCGTTAACCTCTCGGAAATGTGACCATAGGAAAGTATATTTTTCAAACAATGCACGACGATATTGTGTGTGTGTGTGTATGTATATATATATGTGTGTGTGTGTGTGTGTGTGTGTGTGTGTGTGTGTGTGACTAAAATTGAGAGTGTAACTACGAAAAGTTGTGATTATGAGAGTTCTAGAACATTTTTATTTGGTTTAATATTCAGGAAAACGTTAATTCGTGTAGAGGTAGAAGCCATGTTGGTGAAGTTGCGAAGTGTTCGTTTTTAGTATGAATTTGTAAACAGGAATAACAGATTTTTACGTTTTCAACCAATAAAAATACTCGGAATGTAAATGGGGAGAAATCAGTATTTTCGAATAGGGAAGTGTAAAGGTAGTTGTATGTCTATCAGTGCAAGATGCAGTTAATCAGGGTGTCATGGCAATATATTTATATTGTGTATATTTTTACCCAGTCTTCACTGGGAGGAGTACTTGTGATGTAAAGGAACAGATACGAACCACTTCGTCTAAATATGTTGTTGGTCGTGATAATGGCGCTCGTAGGATATAATGTAAGATCTTATTGTAACGAATAAATATGTCTGTACCGGCGTGCGAAAGTTACATAAGATGTTGGATAACAGTTTAGACATTAAAAAAAAATTTATATATGGTATCTGTCAGTGCAAACTTACGGCAATTTGGCCCAGAGGGAAATTTCTGCGATCAAAATATTATATATAGGAGATAAAGAAAAAAGATTGATAATGCATACTTGTCTAGATGCTATTTGAAAAAAGAACAGAATACTCACTGTTAGAACTTTATAATTACATATAACTTTTTGAAGAGGAAATTGTCTTGTGTGTGTGTGTGTGTGTTTTAAGTTCGTTTAAAAGTTCTTATTAGTAGACGATAAGTATTTTTGAAAGGAATTCTTTTTATATATGAATAATTTCTATATTTATTTATTTGCGAACTGTTATCCTCATCTTCATAGTCTTTGTTTCACCACGTTTCGGCCAACTATTCCTCTGGCCTAAATCAGGTGGTTAACCGCGACGGGAAAGGAATGTTGAGTCTATTAACTGCATTCTTTAGTAATTACTGCATTCCATAGTTGTTGTTGTCTCACCATGTTCTGACCGGCTTTAGGTAGCACTGAAACCGTAATCTTCAGACAATGCTTAGCTGGAACCAAAGAGACTCAACGCCTCTATTAACTCTGCCACAGGCCTAGAAGCCAAGGACGGATTTTCGGTCTTATAAATCCAAGTTGCTTTCGTTCTTATCTGGTTTTGCATCATCTTTTCTTTTTCGGAAATCTTTCACGACCAAAAACAAAAATTGAATGAAACAGTTCATTCGTTTCGTTGGTGAAAATTTCGCACAAATGACGAGAGTCATTCTGATTAAAAATGTTTTCTATCTCTTTGTAGACTTTGTCAATTTTTTTTTAATTTAATCATGGTTTCCTTGATTTTTTTTTATTTACAAAACTCTGTTACTCTTGTTAGCACTTGCTAATTTGTGGCCCTAATATTCCTTGATGTTTCATTTATTTCTTATTTTGTACGCAGGCGCATCCATTTAATATATTTTATTTACTTCCTTTGCTATAATGTGATATTATGCCCACCACGCTGGGTATTGGGGGACGGGGATAGAAAGGAAAAATAAATGTAAAAGCGGAAATAGACTTATCGAGTTAAATAAAGAAGGGGCAAGGTGATTGTAATTAAGATGATAGGAACAGAAGAACCAGATGATTTTAAGCAAGGTGTGGTAGTTATTAAAATGACAGGAGAACTGGACAATAAAGATATATTTATGATTGACAAGCAGTGGGATAGAATTTTGCAAAGGCTAATGTTTCGCAACTTTTTATGATAGTGTCCATTTGACGACGCTTAGAAGACAGTACAGTTGACGGGGTTAAGTTGTGACTTTGAGGCAGTTGGAAATTTGACACAGTGGAACACAGATCGTGGCTCGGGGCAGATGGGAAAATAAATTGATCAATCGACTGACAAACACACCCTCGACAGTACAGTGTACCTATTTACTATGCCTCCCCACGGGACAGAGTTAGACACCAGGGTCGTTTTTTAACGTGGAGAAAAGGTACAAAAATAAAAATTGTCTCAGTCGTGAAGGATTTCTCCTCCACTGAAAGAGAACAAGAAATAGAAGTGCAGCATCTGAAGAACAGATACTACACTTTGATCTTGACCAAAAGGCCACGTGTAGAACAATAAAATCGTTGCTCTAAAGAAAACAACACTACAGCTTTATTTTAAAACATTTATTGAAAAAATTATTTCAGGTAAATTGATTATGTAGTAGAGTTGACATCTAGTCAATGTAGCTGCATTCAGCCTCAATCACCGCCTCGATACGGGTCTGAAACTGAGAGCATACCTTTTCCACAAATGCTGGCAGGAGCTCGGCAAATATTTGCGAATGGCAGCGATCAGGCTGACTTTGGTGTTGTGGGAGGTCATGTTGGTGATGTTCTCGACATGTGACCAAACAAAGTAGTCCAGCAGGTTAAGGTCGAGAGAGGATGAAGTCCATTGAGAGAAAGGTACAAAGGTGTAACACTCCTTCTGAAGCCAAGCCTGGATTTTTTTTTGGACTTGTTGGCTGGCGCAAAGTCCTGCTGCCACACCCAGGGTCTACCAGCGTCCACCTGATTGCATTAGAAGATCACCACACTCTTCATCAGATCCATGTACACTTTCGTGTTGACTTTCTAGCCGAGTTTGTAGATGTGAAGTGGCATGATGTGATCGTCATTTAAAACCACACCAAAGACCATAACCGTGGCCGAAAACTTCGTTTTCATCACCCTGGCACTGTTCTTATTATTCGTAGCAATCCAGCGATGCATTTTGAGAGTACTGGCAGTGGTCCTGTTGTCATGAGTAATCGGTAGAGAGTACAAGTTGTACAGCAGCTTCAATCATCGCCTCAATACCAATACGTAACTGGGAGCATGTCTTTTCCACAAACGCCAACGAGAGCTCAGCGAATACTCGGCGAATACTCGGTAGATGGCGGCGATCAGGCTGGCTTTTGTGCTGTGGGAGGTCATGCTGGTGATGTTCTCGACGTATGACCAAACGAAGTAGTTCATCGGGTTCATGTCAAAGGAGAGGGGGTCCAGTGAGAGAAGGGTATAAAGTCATAGCACTCCTTCTGAAGCGATGTCTAGATCTCTTTGGACTTGTAGATCAGCGCCGAGTCCTTCTACGACACCCTGGGTCTGCCAACGGCCACCTGATTGCATCAGAGGATTACCACGTTTTTCAAGAGATAAATTATATTTTGGTGTCGGCTTTCAAGCCGACTTTGTTAGATGGCATGATGTGGCCGTCACTTGAAATCGCACCAAAGACCATAACTGCGATGAGCTGTGCTCTCAAGCATCGAATTGCCCAGATTTGCAATGGTCCTGTTGTCATAACTTGAACCGATAGAGAGTATGCGTTTTATAGCGGCACATCCCCGATCTCGCTGGTTGAACATTGGGTCACGATAGAAGGCTCCTATCACTCTTGGAATTTGCACATACATGACCAACTAGTAGATGGTCTGCAACAAAAAAAAAAGAAAACCGGTTTTCATCAAACGGAAATGGAATCATGTCGTCTTTTTTAGAGTGACAATTTTATCGTTTCATCTTTTATATACAGAATATGTTGAAGTTGTGTTTTATTTTTGTATTTGTGAACCCGTGCGTATCCTCTCAGCAACCGCCAACGTGTAAGAGATGACGACACGGCTATAAGAAGAGAAGACGAAGAAGAACAAATCCACAGCACACAACATTGGGGACGGCGGCGCTATCGAGTATAGGCTTTGTGGTGGTGTCAGAATAGCGTTACATTTACAGACAATCAGCAAATCACCCGGCGGTCCCTGGTCGTAAATATTGTATTTTATAGTTCACTTCTTGTAAGTAAAAAAAAAATACTCGAGCTGAGATCGAAACCAAAACCTAACGACGGTGAGTTAAGTACGTTAACCATTAGGCCAGTTTACCACGACCTTTAAAAAGTGTTTTCAAACCTACTTGTTCTTAACATAAGAAATCTGTCATGTGAACGATTCGTGCATGCGCTGTCGTGAAAGTTGATAAATAGATAAAAATCTAATGACCTCCCAAGTACCATTTATTCAATTTTGACCCTTTAGCTGGCCGTTTTTTTTTTCTTTTTTTTTTATGAAAACCGATTAAAAAGTGTTTCACATATCTGAAAAAGCTACAGGGTGGTCCATTTAAAAGTAGCCCGATCTATCTAATCTTTTTCTAATCGTTTTATTTTTTTTTTTTTTCAGATAAGCAGCCCACTTCAAAGTAGCGCGACCTCTCATCTTTCTCTTAACGCCAACTGACACCATAAGGAAAAAAAAATGTAATTCTTTTTCCAACAAGATAGTGCTACGTGCCACACGTCTCACAGATCAGTGACATGTTTACTGAAGAGAAAACAATAAGCAAAAGGTTATGGCCACCACGTTCCCCGAACTTGTCATCATGTGATTTTTATCTTTGGGGGACTTTAAAACAAAAAAGTGTATGCAAATAATCCTCACAACTAAAGGAGAACATTACTAACGCTAGCGGGAGAATCACAAGATCTACAGGCAATATCTGCAAACATTGTTAAACGTGCCCCAAAATGCATGGATGTCAACGGGGAGCACTTCCAGCATCTTTTATAACACTGCAGGTAATCCTATATATAATAAAAGAGGTGCAGTTTTTCTTTTATAACACTGCAGGTAATCCTATATATAATAAAAGAGGTGCAGTTTTTCTTTTATAACACTGCAGGTAATCCTATATATAATAAAAGAGGTGCAGTTTTTCTTTTATAACACTGCAGGTCATTCAAACAATGCTACAGGTAATTTAATCAATAAAAGAATGTTCTATATTATTTGATTAGTTGGAATGTTTATTGAGATGAGTTTTATTTATTTAATTAAGTATTTTTTTTTTACACAGTGATCACCACTTATCAAGGCCCGGAAGCCACTCAGGGATAAGGGTTATTGCAAGTACAGTACGTTAGTGTGGAGATTTGACGAAGTGTTTACTTAAGGGGGCGGTTCATTAGGAATTTGTTAACATTGGACTTGAACACATCCAAGTTGTAGTCCGGTGGGAAGAAGGCAGACGAAACAGAGTTCCACAGGCGTGCAGTTCTAAGAAAGAAGCTTTGTTCATGGAATCCGCGTTTTGATTTAGGCACAGATAAAGAGTGGGAGAAATTTTTCACAGTGGATTCAGCTAGACGGGTGTTTTTCGTGAAAGATTGGCCAGGGGGGACCAGAGATTGGAGTTCAGGCGAGCACCTGCCATGAAAATAACGATAAAACAAGGATAGGCTTGCAACGTCTCTTCTGTGGGAGAGAGGTTGCAGGGTAGAGAAAAGGGCATCCCCCACTAAGCCACGAAGTCTATTTTGTACTCTGTCAAGGCAGGATAGGCTGTTTTTAGCAGCTCCTGCCTAGATATGGCAACAGTATTCCATCCTTGGACGTACTTGGCTTTTATATTGCGTATTGTATTGCGGACTATTATCCTCATTTTTTTATTTTTAAGTTGTTGTTTCACGACGTTTCGGCCAACTATTCCTCTGGCCTTCGTGGTGAGATGACAACAACTATGGAAGACACTAATTGCTGAGGATGCAGTTAGGAGATTCAGAGTTCCTATCCCGTCGCGGTAACCACCTGACGAAGGTCAGAGGAATAGTTGGCCGAAACCTCGTGAAACAACAACAACAACAACAACAACAGATGAGGATAATAGTCTGCAATAAAAAAAAATGAAAAGAATCTTCCTCCTCTCTACTACAATTTCTGGCCTACTTTTAAATTTCAAGTTGGTAGATCAAAAATTCGTTGTGTATATAGGTTGAGAGTTGTCTACACACACGTACACGTTCTCACTGTTATAGATATATATTAAATGCTGTAGTTCTTGGCACTTTTCAAAGGGGCTACTGTTGTCAAAAATACATTATGCATAGCCAGACATTGCTCCTAGTTTATCTATTTTGTAATGTTTTTATATATAGATGTATTATATTTTAATTAATTGTAATGTTTATATATATATATATATATATATATATATATATATATATATATATATATATATATGTATGTATTATATTTTTATTAGTTATTTCGGTTTTACGCAAGATTTTATTTTAATTTGCTTGTGAAAAAATTCGGAAATCAACAGTTAATAATAAATAAACTTCCAGAATTACACAACTGGGACCATAAAAAAAGCTAAATAGATATCAAATAATATTAAGTTTCTAATACAGGGTGACCTAAAAAAAAAAACAAAAAAAAACGAGCCCCAATTCGAATTAGGCCTCGTTTTTTAGTGTTTTGTCCGAATGAAATGAAACTTTGGTCATAACTAGTTTATTATATTCAAAACATCACATCTAAACACTTGGGTCTTTGGACTTTTTTTTCTCTGTTCTACAGCATATGTTCTAGATAGCCTCCATTTAGCTCCGTGCATTTTTTGAGGTGCAGCACGGAGTTGTCCATGATGTTCTTTACAGACCGAATTGGTAATGGCTCTCGTCTCCTCCCTGATGGCCTACTTGAGTTCCGTTATGGTTCTGGGTTTCCCTGCGTAGACTCTGTCCTTCAGATAGCCCCAAAGAAAAAAATCTGGGAGGATTTGGTTCGGGCTATGGAATGCCCACTCAAAATCAGTCTTGAGATTGATCACTCGGCCTCCGAAGTTCTCTTTCAGACAATCTCTGGACAGGTTTGAGGTGTGAGAACTTGCTCCGTCCTGCTGGAACCAGAACTTGCTCATGAGCGATGGGTGGATGGTCTGGAGCTCACTCTTGAAGGTTTTGAGGACTACCACATACTGCTCCTTGGTGACTGTCACTGCAGCGCCAGATTCTTCGATGAAGATTGGTCTGATGATGACTCTGACCGAGATTGCAGCCCACACCGTACACTTAGAAGAGTGTAGGGGCTTGGTGGCTACTTCATTGGGCCTGGAGGACTTCCAGAAGACATTTGTCTTGGAATTCGCCTTTCCATCAAGATGGAAGTGGGCTTCATTTGAGGTCCAAATGAAGTTAAGGAAACTTAGTGTCTCCTCGATCTTCTCGAGCATCTTGACTGCCATAGCCTCCTCTGCTTCTTGTCTGAGGCTGTAAGGGTCTGCAGCATCTGTATTCTGTATGGGTAAGCCCTGATATCGTTCACCAGCACTCTCCTGCAAGTCTCACTGGACATACCGAGGGACTGACTTCGCTTACGCACAGAGCGTTTCGGACTCTGCTGGAGAGACTCTCTCACTATTTCGACCAGCTCGGCTGTTCGCTTCTTGGAACGTCCCGAGTGGCTTGAACGGCTCTCGCTGGCAGCGTTGAGGTTCTCCACGGTCCCATACTTCTCGAAGTGGTCCACTCAGTTCTGAATTCTGCTTTTGGATGGAGCCTTTTCACATTCGAACTGACGCATGAAACTGTCCTGGGTTTTCTTATACGAGCCTGTTTTGTAAAATTAACACAGTGTATTCTTTGTCCCAGCTCCCACTGGGGTCTTGGTGTACTCACGGTCGTTAATTCTGCCATGTTCTGTAAAAAAGGGGCAATCGGTGAATAAATAATGGAGATATCACATAAAGTGTACACTGGTCCTGTTTTTGGGGGGTCACCCTGTATCCGAGCCCCAAAAGAGAAATTCCTTTTTAATATGAAAAGTGAAAAAATAAAACAGGTAGCATTTAAAGGGCTAATGAAAGGGTCCAATAACATTAAGGATGCCTCCAGAGCACTACTAAATCTAAGTTTTTCCCAAATCCTTTTTTATTAAAAAACTAACAATAGTTAAGAAATGATAAATTAAATTTGGAGTTAGCGTCTTTCAAATTGAAAAAAAAATGTCCACACGTTTCCTGATTTGTATAAATGCATGATAACATTAAAAATCGTGCATAAATTTTTATAACATTAAATAATACAAATCGTCATTTGACCCCCCCCCAATTAATCTTTTTTCTAAATCTTAATATTATATTTCCGGGTTACTTGAATAAAAAGTGCAAATTTTGTAAGGGTTTGTCATGTATTTTTTAGGTTTTAGCTGAATATATAAACACACAAACACACATAAAAGATCATTTACTACTACCCGGGCAACACCGGGTAGCCTCGCTAGTGATGGAATAAACGCCAAAAGTACACTCGGACGGCCGGATAATCAAAGTTCCATTGAAATTATCGATGAAGTAAATATGTTAACCATTTCGGGATAGGGATTAAATGACCGCGAACTTGTAGCTGTCATTCCTGACACCTGAGAAGCCATTAATTTTTCGTGCTTCAATGCGCAGGCACGCACTTCATTGAAGCTATTTTAGGGTTTATATAGAAACGGAACATTGGTTAATGGTAAAAGCAGTGAAGTGACGACCTAGGTGTACCAAGTTCGAATCCACTTGGTTTCATAGACCTACTTTCATTTACCGATGCTGGCAACCTTAACTAATGTCAATAACAATATTAAGCCGTTCCAAAATACCGTAGTTTGTTGAGTCTTGCAAATTTACAAGGTGTATTCAATAATTTCCAGACATTTTTTGTATAGACATTTAAAATTGTCATAGACTCTTTAAAATTCAGTATGTTATTGCTATACATCTTATGAGAGTACGATCAATTTTTATGATTTCAAGTTCAAATGAACAGTTACAGCATGAATTGGAATACACTCTACTAAAGCCTGATTGTCACAACCAGTGAATTTCAAAAATGCAATCTAGACGCGAGGACAGTTTAGAGGAAGGATATGCAATAAAATTCTGTTTTAAACTTGGAAAAAATGTCGCACAAACTTATGGAATGCTTTGAACTACTCTGGAACCATCTTGTATAAATCGAGTATCAGTTTATAAGTGACATAAGAGATTCAAGGAAGGCAGGGAGTCTATAAGGGACGATGAGAGGTGTGGGAGGAGTAACGAAGTCAGAACACCAGAGTTGATTGGCCATATAAAGAATTCAATAGATAAGGACCGTCGTGTGTCTATAGAGACAATAAGTGCACAGTTTGATGTCAGTGTGTGAACTGTACACACAATTATCTCTTCATCAAATAATCGGCAGTTTCTACATACAAAACTCTTCCCCAAATAAAATAATTTAGTAATCTCAATAAGTTTCTAGCGTGATAAAATAATTCCGTGTAGACATAAAAATGTTTTGCTTTTTTTAATATTGAAAAAAAAAACACTTACGAATAAACTGAAAAGATTTCATTTGTTTGTTTTTATTATCCTTAAAATTGCTATGTTGCGAGAATTGAAACTTAAGCCAGACTTTTAGAAACAAAAGAGACCCCACCAAAAAAAAAAAAAACAAATAAAAAATTTCCTTTATTTACGAAAAAAAAAGCCAATAAAAAGTGCATTTACACAAAAAAGGCGCTGTTATATCGATATCATCTGTTTTCATGCATATACTCTTCAGAAAATTCTTTACTTAAATAGAAAGAATGCATGTCAAAAACAAAAAAAAATCAAAGCACTTTAATTTATACGTGAAACAAACCTGTCTGACTTTACAATGCGAACAAAGATTGCTGCTGGAATAAACACATGATGTTGAGTCTTCTGTGAATTTTTTATTCTTGCAACATTATACTGTCATGCATTTTTTCTATCTAAGCAAAGAATTTCTAATTTTTCTGAAGAGTATATGCACGAAAAGAGACGGCATTGGTATAATAATAACTGTTTGTTTTTGCATAAACTAACGTATCGGTGAAAAATATACCAGAATTTAAACATACTGAAGGAGCTGTTTCTGTATAAAAAATAAATATTTGGATCTTAGAATGTAACTATACTGCTATTCTTATATATATATATATATATATATATATATATATATATATATATATATATATGCGTGTGTGTGTATACACACACACACACACATATATATATATATATATATATATATAGGGTGATTATGATAATCACGTTTGTTAATACAAAAAATGTTTAACTTTTTATAGATATCAAGAAATACGCACACGCGCACGGTTAGATACATGCACACACACACACACACACACACACACACAAAATTGATAGAGCGAGGATTGGGGAGAGAAAAAACTAAAATCACGCAACAAGAAAATACAAATTTAAGTGGACGCACTTTTTTATCGGAGAGAGAGAGGGGGAGAGACAGACAGATAGAGACAGACAGGCAGACAAACAGACAGGCAGACAGAGAACAGAAGAATAAACGAGAGTAGCAAACATCACAACAGTAGAACTGCATAAACAACTAAATATCATCATCATCATCATCAACAACAACAACAGCAACAACAACAACAACAACAACAACAACAACAGCAGCAGCAGCAACGCTTCGTGAATATGGAAATCTCAAAATAGATTCACTTTTGTTATTGATTTGAGGTGCCATAGCTAAAAATTGCACGAGGGTCTGTGCCAACGAGAACGAAGAACAGCGGCTATTTAGAATAACGCCGCCGTACAAAAATAGGGCGTATCGTTACGCATATTTCTTTTTTACTCTTTGGGTCACTGCTTATCAAAACCAAGAGACATTCGAGGATAAGTGTTAATGAGACAGGATTATTCTCAGCCGAAAGATGCGGAACCCTATGGGAGTGCTAATGTTAGAAGTAGCAACAGCAGTGAATGTTGTTTTTATGTTTGGACTCTCGATTGCACTCTCTTATTCGTTACTATGCACACATCATCATTTATTGCTCACGTAAATTCGTACAACACTCGGAAGTGACGGGGGCTAAGTGGTTAACGACAACCTGGATTTGAATTTGGAACACCAGGTCAGTAGTTCGTATCGTAAACTATTTGACTAGCGTGACCTTCCGGCTAGGTGGTTAACGACACGGACTAACAATCTGGGTGTTCCAAGTTCGAATCTAATTCATTCCCCAGAAACACTTTCATTTAGAGATTTTGTCAACCTTGACGTGGTCCCTCCCGTAAGTACCTGATGTCTTTCTAGAAATAATCCTTACTAATAGTCCTCTTTATCTGTGCCTAAATCAAAACGTAGATTCCATGAACAAATCTTCTTTCTGAGAAGTGCACGCCTGTGGAATTCTCTTCCGTCTGCCTGTTTCCCACCTGACTACAACTTGGATGTCTTGTCCAACATAAACAAATTCCTGATTAATCACCCCCTTAAGTAAGACACTTTATCAAATCTCCAATACCAACTATTACTACGATATTATCCCATTGATTATTGTACACACAATAACCCTTATCCCCGAGTGGCTTCCGGGCCTTGATAAGAGCTGATTCCCCACGTAAAAAAAAGATATCGGGGAAAGGAATGGCAATAATAATCATCTGATTCATTTGAATGAATGATGCTCAACATACACACACATGTATTCTTCTCAATTCCTCTTTATACGAAAAATACTTCTTCTGCTCAGGAACATTTTGGGGGGCACTGTGAAATCTCATTTATTCAGGAACTGTTTCTCTATCGTTATCTTTAAATCTTTCAATAAAAATGAATTACTTTTATGTGTATAAACTTTGTCATTGTTTCTTTTAATATTCTTTTTCATTTACATTTGGTGTGCCTCAAGTATAACTGATCTGGATGGACTGTCCTTTTCTGCGTTTCTATTTCGGAATGCCTCAAGTATAATTGATCCGAATAGACTTTGTCATTCTTTCTTTTGATATAGTCTTTTGGTTGTTTCTGATTTCGGGGTGCCTCAAGTATAGTTGATCCGGATAGATTTCATAATGTTTTCTTTTGATATTGCCCCTTTGTTGTTTCTGATTCCGGAGTGCATCAAGTATAAGTGATCTGGGTAGATTTTGTCATACTTTCTTTTGATATCGACTTTCTCTGTACCCTAACATTAATCAATAGGCTAGACTGTGATTATTTAAAAGGCAGCTTATGAAAAGAATTTGTAGACATTGGATTTGAAGAAGGTGAAGTTATAATTAGCAAGGTAGCAGTCATGTGGTAATGTGTTCCACAAGCTGGACACCTTGGTAAAGAAACTCTTGCACGGAAATTCCGCCTGACGCTAGACACATGGAAGAAAGAAAGAAAAGCCTTTTTGTCTTTATGGTAGAAGATGATAATCTTTATGGTGAATATAAAACATGTTTGTTAAATACGATTAAGACTAGTTGCTGTCATGCTAAGCTACTCCCTTTCCTTCTTTTTTATGGAAATTACTCTAGACAAGGCAGGAAGCCATTATGAAGCTAAAACCACTGTTTCGAGACGAAAAAAAAAAAACAACGATATATATTAGACTATCGGGGGTGCCCGACGTTGCCCGGGTGTTTGTAGGTCTGTGAAAACAAAAGTGGTAATAGGCAGGCTCGAACCAGTGATGTGAAGGTGGAAAAGAAAAGCTGAGAGTTTACCGCTACGCCATGATGCGAACGGAAGTGTAAAGTGTTGAAATTTAGTGATGTCAATCAAGGAGGAAAAGAAAGAGAAAAATAAGTTAAGAATCATGCAGTCTGGCTAGAAGCCATTTAAGCTATTCGCTTTCTGCCGTATTTTTTCCCCATAATGTTGGAGGAAACCAGCCCCCCCCCAAAAAAAAGGGGGAACACTGGCAGTGTCCAAAGGAATAGCAATTGTCTGATATGAAGGGTTTCCACCTCATTGATCAAAGTTAATCGCCTTCAAGACGTGCCGCGGCCAGGAAGGCTAGGCTGTTGGATTTGATTCAGTCAGTTTTGCTTTATTTATACAAAAAAAGACAAACAAACACTGAGGGCCAGGTATTTTTTTAAAACTCGATCGAAATAAAGATAGAGACGACGTCCGTTTTCGAATCTGAGATATTATGATCTAGGAGGTATAAGGAAACTTCTCACAAAATAGTAACCTTGTCGAGAACTCCCGCCAAAAAAAAAAAGCCTTTCGGAGACATACAAAAATGCGCGCGCCCATTTTGTCTTTTATATATTAGATGGATATATTCTGACCCAGAAAGCAGCTATTCTTCCCACTTTGCCAGAAACATCGCTTATTGAATTTGAAGATTAAAGGGAAAAACAATATTTATCTGCTTCACGCCGAAGCAAGATGTGACAAACAGCCGAAAGGTGGGTGTTAGCAACGAAAAATCCTCGTACCAAGCAAAAACCAGAAATCCAACTTATAAACAAATAATCGATGTTTATCATTTTTGGAGATGAAACTTAACCCATATAATCTTCGTTTGATTAAATATTACATCCGTGAACATGCCGGGCTCGTTCTATATGCTGTGTCTGAGCCAAATTTGTTCGTTAATCAATCCGGTCAGTGCTGGAACGAAGAGTCCTCAGCTAAACAAAAACCAGAAGTCCAGTTTACAAACAAATAATCGATGCTTATTATTTTCAAAGATTACAATTAATACACATCTACATAGTTCAATGTCAGACTTTCAGCATCAGATCTTTGTCTGTCCAGACCAAAGCAAATCAACCCTTTAACACGGCCCTTTACTGAAAGCTCCAAAGAATCCAACCGGCCCAATGAGGCACACTATATACTAGCTGTATATATATCCACCTTGTCAGGTCAAAACAATGCTGTACTTCAATTTCTTGTTCTCTGTCAGTGGAGGAGAAATCCTTCACGACTGAGACAATTTTTATTTTTGTTCCTTTTCTCCACGTTAAAAAACGACCCTGGTGTCTAACTCTGTCCCATGGGGAGGCATTGTAAATAGGAACAATATCATCTGTGATGACGTCATGTACGACATAATTTACTGTAATGTCATTTATGACGTGATCTACTGTAACGTCATATAAGTCGTAATATGCTAATGGTCATATATAACGTAATCTGTTATGACATCATATATGACGTACAGTGTGAACAAACAAAATAAACAAACAAAAATACGATTTATCATAATATATATATATAGAGAGAGAGACAGACAGACAGAGATGTTTTTATTTGTTTTTGTTAGCGATACTTTTTTTTTATGAATTCAATTATTTTTACGAAAGTGCATTTTTACCGAAATTCGAGTTTCCCTTTGACCAATTTGGTACCCCCTAAATGAGGAGCGGCATATATATATATTATTTTTAAAATATATTTATCCACTGACACATGTTTCGTCTTGTACGACTCATCAGAGTGGCTGAATCTAGCGAGATTTGAAATCGGAACCCATGATAAGAAGCCTAAACCTCTACCACGCGGCTACCTCGCACGATTACTAAATGTGTCGCATTTTTATGTTTTTATTTGTGTTTGTTTGTGATACATTTTTGAATGAATGAATTCAATTATTTATACGCAAGCGCATTTTTACCTAAATGCTAGTTGGAAATAATTTCCCCTAAAAGTATCTTTTCTTTTTTTTTTTTTTTTTACACAGTGATCACCACTTATCAAGGCCCGGAAGCCACTCAGGGATAAGGGTTATTGCAAGTACATTACGTTAGTGTGGAGATTTGATGAAGTGTTTACTTACGGAGGCGGTTCATTAGGAATTTGTTAACGTTGGACTTGAACATATCCAAGTTGTAGTCCGGTGGGAAGAAGGCAGACGAAACAGAGTTCCACAGGCGTGCAGTTCTAAGAAAGAAGCTTTGTTCATGGAATCCGCGTTTTGATTTAGGCACAGATATAGAGTGGGGGAAATTTTTCACAGTGGATTCAGCTAGACGGGTGTCACTAACAAAAAAAAATCAAAACATCTACATAAAAACGCGATACACATTTAGTAATAGTGCGAGGTAGCCGCGTGGTAGAGGTTTAGGCTTCTTATTCCGATTTTGAATCTCGCTAGATTCAGTCACTCTGATGAATTGTAGACGACGAAACACGTGTCAGTGGATAATTATATTCTAAAAATATTATATATACATATACATACATATATATGTATATAATGAATCAATGACAAAAGACTATATTCTAAATTTCATGATGTTGATCATCTTATAATTTATTCCTTTAATTCAGTTGATATTTACAATTCTTGACAGTATCTATTTCGTAGCACAAAATCATTCACTAAATTACGGAACAGATAGTGTCAAGAATTGTAAATGCCAACTAACTTAAAGGAATAAATTGTAAGATGGTCAAGATCATGAAATTTGGAATATAGATTTTTGTCATTGATTCATTATATGCTCTGTAATTACAGTGAGCTTTTTAAGTAAGGAATGGTATATATAAAAAGGAAATATAAGTGAATAAATAATATTTTTAAAGAATATATTTAAAGTATATATATATATATATATATATATATATATATATATATATATATATATATATATATATATATATATATATATATATATATATATATTTGTTCTCTAAAACGCTGGCCATGGAGAAGGGGAGACTAAAACTTACTGCTATGATTCCAAATGATCTGAAATAACAGAAAGGGGAGACTTGATTCCAAATATTTCTCATATGTTTCATCTCCC
>NC_136506.1:93960133-94047633 GCF_053919585.1 Euprymna scolopes
GTCTTAAACCTTAACTCTCCAAAACTAACTACATCACGTGTTCCTTTACGTCACCTCATTACGTGTCTCAGACTAACCTAATGTCCCCATCTAGTTATTTGTTTATCCAAACACCAAAATAATGTTTACGTCTATTTTCTATTTTCGCATTCCTTCTGCGATTTCATGTCAATCATCTCTTCCCAAATTTAATTGTTTATTCTTCTAATCATAATAACTGATCCAGCGACCATCCGTCGCTTAAATCAATCAAATAATAATAATAATAATAATAATAATAATAATAATAATAATGTTTTGACCATTAGCCCTGCTTGCCACAGTTAACACAGATACTACGCTATGATCTCGTGAAAATCCGTTGCCTCTGTCGAAAGTTTTAGGCATGCATACATACATACATACATACATACATACATACATACATACATACATACATACATACATCTGTGGTTAAAAGTAAAGAACCTTACCTCATGCATCGTGCAGCTCGTGTTAGGAAAGAAAAAAAGAGAAAGTAAAAAATGCCCCCCCCCTGGTATTTATGGACTGAAAATCACGTGATGTGACGAGAGGGGGGAAGGGGTATGCAAATGAGATGTGGTTGGGTCTCTCTATAAAAGAGCTGTCTTCTTTATTTTGGGCGTCAGTGTGGAAAGTGCAGAGAGAAGAGAACAGTTGGATTTGAGTTTGAGACTTTTGATCTGAGGTTGAGTTCAAATTTAACATATACATACCTTTAAACAGTTCAAATTTAACAAATACATACCTTTACATAGACAGGTGGGATTTGTATTATAGATGTCATATGATATGCTTAATTAAAATAGATTTCTTTTGCAGATGCGTAAAGATATCAAAAGCTTTTCCTATAAACATGCACAAACCTTACGGACTTCGAAAGAGGCCAAATCGTTGGAGCTCGTATGGCAGGTGCTAGTGTAACAGAAACTGTGCGAATGTTTAGCGTTTCAAGAAGCACTGCTTCAAAAGTAATGATTGCCTTTCAAAGAGAAGGAAAAACGTCATCAGAAAAGCGCAAGTCTGGTTGAAAGATGAAGATTTCTGAAAGAGCCCGTCGGACTGTTAAGCAGATTGTTAGAGAATATCGCAAGACCACGGCTGCTAAAATCACTGCAGAGCTCTCACAGGACCCAGTTTCCACAAAAACTGTTCGTCGAGAGCTGCACACATCTGGATTTTACGAAAGAGCTGCAATTAAAAAACCTCTACTCTCAAAGAAAATGCTTCAAGGCGATTAAAGTGATTTAAAAACCTCCAAAATTGGTCCCTCGAGTAGTTGTAAAATGTGATTTTCTTTGACGAATCATCGTTTTCCATATTTCCGACCACCGGCCGAGTCTACGTTTGGAGACAGCCGAGAGAAGCATTTTATTCAGACTGCCTTCTCCCTACCGTAAAGCATGGCGAGGTTCTGTGATGATTTGGGGTGCTATTTCTTGGCAACCTGCTGGACCAATGATTACTCTCCATGAAATAATTAACAATCGAGACTATTTAGGAATTTTGGGTGACCAAGTTCATCCTATGGTTCAAGAACGGTTTCCGGGGGAGGGGGCATATTTCAAGATGATAATGCTCCAATCTATACAGCCAGAATTATTAAAAATTGGCACGAAAATCATTCCAATGAAGTTGAGCATCTGATTTGGCCAACATTATTGAATATTTATGGTCGATTTTGAAGATTCAAGTAAGAAATCGATTTCCACTGCCAATCTTCTCTAACAGAAATTTTTTTTTTTTTTTTTACATAGATATCACCACAATTATCAAGGCCCAGAGGCCACTCAAGGATAAGGGTTAAAGAGTGTACAGTAGAAATTGGACAATATAGTAATCATTAGTAATGAAAATTTGGTAAATTTGATAACTTATATGGAACGGCTCATCAAGAACTTATTTACTTTAGACTTGAAGACAACCATATTGTAGTCAGCCGGAAAGCAGGAAAACGGAAGACAATTCCACAGGCGTGCAGTTCTAAGAAAGAAGCTTTGTTCATGGAATCTACGTTTAGGTTTAGGCACAGATAAAGAGTGGGGGGAATTATTGATAGTGTTTACAGCTAGACGAGTGTTTCTTGTGAAAGTTTGGCGAGGGGGGACCATAGATTGAAGCTCAGTCGAACACTTTCCATGAAAATAACGATACATCAGAGACAAACTCGCAACATCTCTTCTGTGAGATAGAGGTTGCAAGGAGGAGAAAAGGACATTTCCTACGAGGCTACGAAGTCTATTTTGAACTCTATCAAGGCAGGACAAGTCCTTTCTAGCAGCTCCTACCCAGATGTGGCAACAGTATTCCATCCTTGGACGTACCTGGCTCTTATATAGATAGAGAATAGCATCAGCAGTGAGATATTTACCAGATCGATAGAAAGATCCCACCATTTTCTCAGCGGCCTTGGCAACAGATTTGATGTACGTGTTCCATTTAAGATCAGGAGTAATGGTCAAGCCCAGAAGCTTGTCAAAACTTGAGGCCTCCAGAAGACGAGAGCCATTCATTTCAATTGATGCCAAATGTGGATTAGAATGTTGATGATGTAAGGAGAGAAGCTTGGTTTTAGATGCATTAAAAGTAACCAGCCACTCCTTTCCCCATTGTACTTCGTGCTCAAGATCAGAGGAGAGAGAATTGGAGAGAACTTGGTCGTTTACTGTCTTAGATGTGCTACCATAAATGGTAGTGTCGTCAGCATAAATGTCTACAAATGATGTAAGGATGTGATTTGGAAGATCATTAATGTAGATCAGGAAAAGAGTTAGGCCCAGGATGGACCCCTGAGGGACACCGGCATTAATACTGTGAGCTTCTGATTTTTGCCCCTCAACTACTACTCTTATGAACCTATCAGAAAGAAATGATTTAATAATTGAGAAGACTTTTCCAGCTATACCATAGCTAGAGATCTTATGAAGTAAACCTTTATGCCATACCCTATCAAAGGCTTTAGATATGTCAAGAGCAATTGCCCTAGAAATATTGCCACCGTCGAGAGATTTGCTAATCCTATGTGATATAACTGTAAGCACATCTGCTGTAGATCTAGCAGAACGGAAACCATATTGAGTGTCACTAAGAAGGTTATTTTTGTTGAGATGGTTGATTACTTCTGTATTTAACACAGATTCTAGCAACTTACTCATGACGCACAGGAGACTTATTGGCCTGTACTGAGAGGGGGATGAGCAATCACCTGAATTCTTAAATACAGGGCATACTGATGAGATTTTCCAGGGAGATGGGAAACTATTCTCCTTAAGACAACGTTTAAACAGTTTTGTAAGTATGGGCGCTAGTTCAGGTTGAAGTTTTTTGAGTACTATAATTGGAATACCGTCAGGGCCAGTTGCTTTACTGGAATCAAGGTTTTTGATAAGCTTGGCAACATCACGTACAGATATACGTATATCACATAGCGTGTTTTCTGATACAGGAGGAAATATTGGGGGTTGGCAGCCTTGGTCGCAAAGGGTAGAATTAGCTGCAAAGTTCTTGACAAAGAGTTTGGCTTTGTCTGATGCTGACGAGATTACTTCAGGTCCATTGATAATAGTTGAGATGGAGCACACGCTTCTGTTCAGGATTCTGTTTGCTATTTGCCAAAACTGGTGGGAACCAAGCCGCTGCTCAGCTACTTTGGACTTAACAGATTGAGCATACAACTCTCTTGCGTTCCTTATTACTTTCTTACAATGGTTGCTGGCAGTCCTGAAAACGGCTTTAGTTTCCATACATCTATTACGTTTGAAGCAGTGGAAAAAGTGATTTCTGTGCGCAATGGCAGCAGCACATTCTGGAGAGAACCATGGCTGGCTGTTAGGTTTTTGCTGAAACTTTTTAGAGGGTATGAAATGGTCAATACCTACAATTAACCATTCAGTCAGGTCTAATACTATAGAGTACACATCCTTTTTAAACATGGATTGCAGAGGTAGATCAGATATAAATGTACGGAAGCTATCCCAGTCAGCCTTAGTGTATCGATATACTGTACGATGGAGAGGTACGTCTGGGGACTTATTACATTTCATTTTTATCTTAATTGATACAACAGAGTGGTCGGAAGATCCAAGAGGCGACAGAACAGAAACTGAACATAGTTCAGGGCAAGTTGTGAAAAAAGGTCTAGTAGGCTCGCATACTGGCCTTCATTGTCGGGCACACGGGTTGGTTCCTGAACAATCTGAGTGAGGTCATAGGCAATGGAGAAATCATGACAGAACCTCCCCTCATCATCGGTCTTGTTTGAGTGGGTCAACCATTCGACGTTGTGAACATTGAAGTCTCCACATACATGAATGTTAGCTGAAGGATAAGCAGATAGGACTTGGTCAATTTTCTCAGATATGCTTTGAAAGATAGTAACTCCGCTGTTGTGGGGGCGATAGAGAGTAAATATAAATGCAGTAGTGTGAGCTAAAGCAACCCGGAAGCACATATAGGGTAAGTTAGGATCTTCCCTGGAGATGTCCCTCCCACATGGAAAGCTATCTTTAATATAGGCACATATTCCATGACCATGGCGATCTAGGGGGTCAGATTTAGAAGTTAAGTTAGAGTATCCTGTAATTGCAAACTCTTCTAGGGAAATAGCCTGTCCAATGCCAGTTTCACTTAAAAATAAAAGGTCTGGTTTAGCCTCCTGTAATTGGGTTTCAACCTCTGGAAGGTTAGAACGTAGACCCCTGATGTTAGAGAAGGAGACATGGTAGTAGGGGTCTACGTTGGAAGTTGGAGAACCGGGTTTAATCGTGTATTTTTTCTTGAAACTTGTCATGATGAAATTTTGGAATTTGTGGACTAGGTCGTCAGATTTACTTAGAGCAGGACAGAGAGGGGAAACTAAGAGAGAAAAAGAAACGAAGAATTTTTTTTTTTTTTTTGTAGCTAATGATAAGGTAAAGCCGTAACAATTACCCACTAGTATGGCATCGAGAGGCCCCACCAGAAGCTACTGCATGGTCCAGAATCCATTCACCAAATGGCAATACAGCAGCCCCAGTACTTTGCACCTGCTGATAGGACAGCCTCCTTAGTGGTTAATCCAAGGTTCGGGTCCCTGACTATCAGGCGGATAACGTCAGCCCAGACAAAACGTTTACCTTCAGCACCCTTACTAGTGACATGGCTACAAGGATAGACATAGAAACAGAAAATTTCCACCAACTCTGCCAACTGTTCGCGCAAAATACTGCCAACCTAGAAAACAGCTTTTTCTTCTCCCTTTGTCAGAAAAATCACTCATTAAAAAATGAGGACTGAGGGACAAATAAGAAGAAGCGAGAGTAACAGGAGCTGCCGATAACGCATCCACAATGCGTTTTCTACTCTCCATTAAAAAAAAAAAAAAAAATATTAAGTATTGTACTTAATAAAAGTCCAATAGACGTGTTTAAGGGAAAGTATGGTGATAGATTCCCCTCTCACGAACTAAAAATGAGTACAATTAGGTAATCTATTTTTGCAATCAACTCGGTAGATAAATAAACATTTATGGACGAGAAAAAAAAGCTAGCATTTAATACAACAGAAATACATAAATTAAATACTGAAATAAAAATGTAGTTATTAATATTTGAATCTAAAAATAAAAAGTGCGAATTATTAATGAAATCACTTATCTCAAAAACACTTCCGTCTCCAGAATGCAAACTAGTGAAGAATTTAACTTTTAATAGCGTTCAGAAGATTTTTTTTTTTTTAATTAACCGTTAAAAAGAAAAGCGTGATTTCATTCTGAACTTTAACTAGTCACGTTTTAAGAAACTTACGATATAAAAGAAAAGCGGATGGGGGGGGTTCTTCCGAAGTTAGTTGGTGACGTTATAAGTAATTGATGTTTTGAAGAATGGGATAAAATTTCTTTGGAAAGAATTCACAATTTAAATGAATCAATACCTCGGAGAATTGAGGCTGTAATTGCATCAAAAGATGGACCTATACCATATTAAAATAAATTTTGTTGATTTTTAAGGTGTTTCTTTTATTTTGTTCAATCTCTTGTATATATATATATATATATATATATATATATATATATATATATATATATATATATATATATATATATATACGAAAATGTTCTATTTAATAATTAGTAAATATTAGTTGGTAGAAGATTCATGAATTAATTAAAATTGTCAGTACAAATAGTTGGGTTTAATGACTTTGTTTGATAAAAATTCAATATGGCGTAATGGAAAAATATAAAGGTATTTGCAGCTTCTCTTCCAATTTTCGGATTTTTACCACATTTCAATTCCTTTTGACGGATTGATTGTTGCTATTTCTTCTGGTGAGTTAAGGGCATAATAGATTCACTACTTGATATAATAATTAAGTGATTGATTTTGCGCTATGAAACAGATACTGTCAAGAATTGTATAAGTCAACTGAATTAAAGGAATAAATTATAAGATGGTCAACGTCATGAATTTTGGAATATAACTTTTTGACATTTATTCTGTATATTGCTCTGTAATTACATTGAGCTTCTTAAATAAGGATTGATATTTATATATGACTACTTCGTTTAATAACATAAATTAATATACGAAACTATATTTTTATAAGTAGACTTTAAGTATTTACTTCAACAGTGCTCAATACATAGGTAGAGCTAGGTAGTAATTATAAAAATATGTATGGCAATTAAGCTATACAGAATATTTCGCGTTTCATTCTCTTAAGAATTCGTCAGGCTTATGCGAAGAATTGTGGTTATCACACAAAGGAAGAGGTGAACCTAAGGTCAATTTTGCCTTTGTCCTCTAAGTGCCTGCCCATTGATTGATTAGTAGGGGCGCGGTGGAAACTAGGAAGCTGATTGGCTAACTAAAATTTCAATAGAATGTAAATATATATATAAAAACGCGAGATAACCACAACTCTTCGCATAAGCCTGATGAATTCTCAAGAGAATGAAATGCGGAATATTCTGTGCAGCTTAATTGCCATATATATTTTTTATCAATTACTACTATATATGTGTGTTTGTGTGTGTCTGTGTGTGCGTGAGAGAGAGAGAGAGAGAGAGAGAGAGAGAATTGCATATAGCTGACGTCACCATTTCTGCAACACCGTTCAACTACGATCAATTCATATTAATTAAATTTACATTTTATTCAATTATATCAATACAATCATATAAATCGATACGACAAATGTACTGGTGGGAATTGAAATTGTCTATCGATGTCCATCGATTGTTACACGCATTTGTAATTGGTATAGTTCCATAGTAAAATAAGATTATCAAAATGGACACAGAATTGTAGCTCCATCAGGTTTCAATCTCAGATGAGATGTGAAATCAAAACTTGATTGCATTTATGTAGCCATTCAATTTCCTTTTCCACATTATTTTATTTTCACTAGCACTTCCGGTCGCATATTTTTTTAATATTTATAATATCTGCTGTTTTCTTTCTTTCTCATTTTTTTTTTTTTTTTTTTTTTTTTTGCTAATGTACAAACGACTGTGAGACATGTATCTCTTACTCAAAGCCAGTGATAGTACCTAATGCCTGGGAGAATGGTTTTTATTACAACAGAACAGATACTACACTACCTTCAAAGGTGTATGTGTGACTGGGAAGCTTTTCTCATTATCAACAAAACAGATCCTTTACTACATCCACCCCTACAAATACAGAGATAATGCCTAGGAAGTTGGATTTATGATAAATGAACAGGTAAAAGAATGAGGAGATAATGCCCGGGAAGATAGTATGGGGTGATTGTTTGTAGGTACCGCTAATATAATAATTAGTTATCAAACACGAAATCCCTTTTCCAAACGAAACATCAAAAGGATTTATTTGGACAGCAAAAAGATACAAGTTGACTGTGTCCGGGTTGAGGAGGAGGGCATAGAAGGTTCTTTGGGTCTATCAGTCAGGAAGCCGTTCTTTTTGTAGTTCCACGTTGGCAGCAGTTATTTTCGGTGAAGATCTAGGATGCTGGAAATGTCAAGTGGACGAGAGAGAGAAAGAAAGATATCTGGCTTCGCTGATGCTCAGGTTCTCTCTGCTGGCTGATTATGTTTTCTAAAAGGGGTTAAAGAAGTTCCTTAAGGGACAGATGAATCAAAGCGCATCGTCAGCTGATTGGTCAGTGTGTGGCCGAATCACTCAGCGGGGGTGGGGTATTGATTTATTAATTCACAAGAGAAAATAAATCATATGTGACTGCTACAATAGTCAGGACAAATATGGCTCCCATCCCTGAACGGAGCATTGCAAGATAGAACAATAATACAATTAATAGAATTAATAGTATAGCTTTAACTTCAGGCAGACCCATTAGTAATAGGAGTACAATAGTACATTAATAAACGTAATAATATAGTTTCGACTTCAGACAAACAGATATCAAACCTCCATTAGTAATATATATATATGGCAACATTGTAAATATACTTTTCTGTGGAAGCTGTGAGCTCTGTATATTTAAAAGCCTCCTGTCCGTATTTCATTGGCCTGGGTACGCGGGGAAGACAAATAAAATTAACTCAGCGCTGTTTTCGTCTCGAAATGTCAGCACATATCAGCTCGGCTCAGGTTGACAGATGTTTATACAAAGTGTCCCAAAAGACGCTGAATCGTTACACCACTGAAGAGCGGATAATTATCGTAGAGTGGTACTTCCGGTTGAATTCAAATTTGGTGTCCATTAGTTTCTTTTAGGACATCCTATACAATCTCAGCTGCATCAACGCATAAAAGTAAAACCTACTTGGCCAACACTAGGATCTGAAAAATAAAATATCTCAATCTCTTTTTTATAAATAATCGTATGGTCGCAAGAAAAATACAAACAAAGGAATTAAATTTATATATTTTACTAGTCTACCTGTTGGCCCTTAAAGGGTAAGATGAAAAATGTTCAAAATAAAAAGTGATTTTGAAATTATATTGTCTTTTATTGTCTTGAGAAAACAATTTTTAAGTGATGAATGAAAAAAATATAATTCGGGAAGTCTCCAGGACACTACTGCAAGCATTAATTAAAATTAAGGAGGCCCTACTAAGAGCACTACTAAAGCCATATTTCTACTCTCCCCTCCTGGAAGAGAAAATATTTTTCGGTAAGGCATAAAAAAAATTCCATAGGAGCGCTACTCAAAGCAGTAAATATGGTTATAAATATGATTATAGTTATATAGTGTATATTTATATTTAAATCAGTTTGTTTGTTTGTTTTTTTTACACAGTGATCACCACTTATCAAGGCCCGGAAGCCACTTAGGGATAAGGGTTATTGCAAGTACATTACGTTAGTGTGGAGATTTGATGAAGTGTTTACTTAAGGGGGCGGTTCATTGGGAATTTGTTAACATTGGACTTGAAGTTTGTTTTTTTACTCAATGGGGTTTAATTATATTTATTTGTAAGGAAAATATGTTTAAAAAAGTTAAAACAAAATAATATTGTTGACGATGTATGTTTGAATAGCAGCAGTGGCTTTTAATATCGGACTTAAATAATCAGCCATGAAAGCAGGCAAATTTTTTTAGACCGGAAGTCACAAACTGGATGGACGGTTTGAACGTCTAAGCAAACAAGCTAATCTGAGTTTGATAATTATTTAGATTCTCGCTTTGGTATCGAAATGTTAGAAATCCTTCCTGCTGGCCTGTAGTCTGTGCCGCTGAATTGTTGGGCCGAGTGTGTTGGCTTGACGCTCCGAACAAAACTACCTGTGACGTACCGACCGTTTCTATTTATAGAAAATGCGCGGGACATAATGCCTTTTCTAAAAAAAAAAAAAAAAAAAAAAAAAAAAAAAAAGATGCATACACAAACACACAGACAACTGTTTATAAATTGTAAATATGGTTTTGATTCTTAAACGCTGGGGATTTATTAGTTAGATTAAGATCCATAGAGTGAATGAGGTATTTTGGTAAATGTTGCCAGTCAAGAGTAAGACTCCAAAGTCTACATTTATTACTTTTAATCACTTTAGTTACAAAGACCCCGAACCCTTCCCTTCCCCAATTTATTGTAGGGCGTTGTGCCTAATTTTGTTGTTTGAAAATCTTTTGTTTTTTTTACTTAATTGTATTTACAAAATTTTAAAAGCAATAAAATATATAAACAAGATCAAAGTGTAGTATCTGTTCTTCAGATGCTGCACTTCTATTTCTTGTTCTCTTTCGGTGGAGGAGAAATCCTTCACGACTGAGACAATTTTTATTTTTGTACCTTTTCTCCACATTAAAAAACGACCCTGGTGTCTAACTCTGTCCCGTGGGGAGGCATAGTAAATAGGTACAATAAAACTGCCGCACTAACGAGAAAATAGCGACTGTTCAACGTCATGTGTTTATATATTTATCATTTTGTGACTTATTTAAAAAAAAATTAATTTACTTGATTATTACAGATTATTCCAACACATTCGCCATCGTTTGGTAGTTCTTTATTTCAATAAAATAAGTTCATCGAAATCATGGTGACCTACATCCAAACTTAAAATAATTAGGTCGATTACATCTTTTCGCTTTTTTTTTAATTTTTATAATTTTTTTATAAATTTAAAATATAATCTTATTGCAACGTGGTAGTTACATTTTAACTCGAACCCGACGTGGTTTATAATTCTCGCAAAGAAACAAGGTTTTTTTTCTGTTGAAAATTGCCGGTTGTTTCAACACGAAGCCTCTGACACGTATTTTTAAAGCTAACAGAATATAGGCGCATTCCTGCTTTTCCCTGTCTGGGTCATTTAATAATTTTTTAGTCTGCAACTAGAACTAGTTGCTATGTGTGTAATTCGTTCAACGGTTCACGGTTGTCCGACAATCTTGGAACGGTTCGGAGGATTAACAAGTCCTGCATCTTGTTAAGAGTTTCTTTTGCGCCGACACGCTTTTTCTGTCCTTTTTTTTTCCTTCCTTTTTATTTTTGTTTTTGTTTCATCCGCCATTTTATTTATTTATTTATTTTTTTTCAAATCCGCTCGGAAAAACTGAATTTTTTAGATTTTAGATTAGAGCAATAAAAATTACTTGAAAACCAAAATAAATGAGCCAATTAGATATAAAATTAACTTTTATTGGCTACGGGAACATTTATTTATTGTATATATTTATTTTTCGTATAGTTGTTTGTTGGCTTCTCTGCTAAATTACCGTTATATTTTACCTGTTTATTATTAAAAAAAAGAATATTTATTTTTAATTAATTTTAAATATACAATGTTACGTCTTATTAGTAAATTTTTTTTTAAAATTGTCGCTCCAAAAAAAAAAAAAAAAATGATGAAACTCTTAAAATTTAAACACAGAATTTGCTTGGAAATGTTACGCTACACAAATACTAAAATTAAATATCCCAGCCACAAAAGAAAAACGTAAATGGTAAACACAGAATTTGGAATGCTAAACTGCACAAGAAAAACGCATAAATTTCTGAAGTGTGCACAGAAGAAAACAAAAACTTTCTGAAAATAGCAAATTTCAAAGCGAGGCTTTCTTTCCAACAAGAACCTGTCGCCATCTTGATTCAAATCCACTCGTAAAAAAGAGTATTAAAGACTACTTTTAAATACAAAAAACAAATGAGTCAGGTAGGAAAAATAAAAGTAGCTTATTGGCTAGAATTTATTTATTTATTTTTTAGCTGCTTGTTGGTTTATCTACTAAATCCTCATAATTTGAAACATTGTTGCTCATATAGTATTTTTGGGTTTGTATTACTGTACACATAGATTCGAAAAAGTTGTCAAAAAATAAATATATAACAAATAAATGTTATCAAAGGCAAGATAAATTACTTTTCTACCAAACTGGATATAATTTTCGTGTTTTTATTCAATATAACATGTTTATTCAGCTCGAAAAACATGCAGTGTTTACCGATGTATTGGAAAATTCAAAATGGCGGCCGACTCTCTCTTTAACACGGTAAGTTCGGGAAAAAGGTGTTATAAATAATAAACTAGACAAAACACTATGAAAAAAACACCGAATATATGTCAAGTTATGTCACGGTAACATATATTGAGCGAATTTCTAACAGTATTTTGTCTAGTTTATTATTTATTACACCTTTTCCGAACTTACCGTGTTAAAGAGAGAGTCGGCCGCCATTTTGAATTTTCCAATACATCGGTAAACACTGTATGCTTTTCGAGCTGAATAAACATGTTAAATTGAATAAAAACATGAAAATTATATCCAGTTTGGTAGAAAAATAACTTATCTTGCCTTTGATAACATTTATTTGTTATATATTTGTTTTTTTGACAACTTTTTCGAATCTATTTGTACAGTAATACAAACCCGTATTTTTTTAAATTTAAATTAATTCAATAAATGTTTCTGTAAGAAACGTTTTGTTGTGCATAACTCTTCCAAAAAATGAAAACAAAAAATACTTTCGGCGAGTTCAAGTGACCTTGTGTCGCACCGGCTATTACAAGCGAATATTTTTCATTCTCAACGAAGAAAAAAGTTTTGCACTATGTCGCTATCCATTCGCTTATTATGGAAACTTCACAGCTCTATTAAGTAAAGGACTGATCCAGCAGATGTCGTGTTACTTGAAGGCCATTAGACAAACCCAGAGTCCCTATCTAAATTCCAAACAACTCTTTGGTAAAGACGGTCACAGGTTCCCATTCTCAAGTTTCTCCAATATTACAATTTCCGATATGTGTCATATAAACACACATATATGTGCCATATAAATCCACAAAAGAATTCTTCAAAATTAACCTGACTCCCTGAAATATATAATTACACTTAAACTCTGCCAATAATTTAAAAAAAAAAAGGGAAAAAAGATACTCGAGCACACTACATGTTTTTAGTTTTAGTAGCTTTCCGATGTTATCTCTACGTAATTTGGAATAAAAAGAAGGGTACATGTACAGTTTAATCAAGACATTAAAAAATTAAAATATTGAAAAAATTATATTGTACGTATCCGCTATGGAATGAAGTTCTCCGAAAAAACAAAACAAAAAAACAACGTAATTTGATCAAGTAGATTCTTTTTATTTATTTATTTATTTATTTATTTTACAGAGAAAAATCAAATTTTAATAAGATCGGTCGTGTCCCGCCATTTTGCCTATTTCGCGGACGAGGAGGAGTGTGTGCCTTTAAACGATGAAAAAAGTGATTAACAAAGGACAGAATGAAAAAGAGATTTAAAAAGGACAAAGAAACGCTGTAAAATAAGTGAAAAAAAAATTAATAAATTACTTATGTAGGTATTTTTTCTGTCCATGTTTCAAAATAATCTCGTCAAATTTTGACAAACTTTAAGCGGTGATGAATTATCTCTCTTGGCGCACCCCCTCCTCATGCGCGAAATAAACGAGATGGCAGGAAACGATTGATCTCATTAAAATTTGTTTTTCCCCTGTAAAAAAAAAACTACTTCATCAAATTAATTGGATTTTTTTTTTTTGGAGAACTTCATTCCATAATGGGTATGTACAATATAATTTTTTTTTAATATTTTCCTTTTTTTAATATCTTGATTAAACTGTACGAGTACCAAAAGAACTTTAGTCAATAGAGCCACCTATACCTCTAGTCTCCCAGGTTATTTGTCTTTACACGGAGTTTTGTATATATATATATATATATATATATATATATATATATATATATATATATATATAGAGAGAGAGAGAGAGAGAGAGAGAGAGAGAGAGAGAGAGGGAGAATAAAGGACAAAAAGTTATATTCCAAAATTCATGATGTTTACCATCTTATAATTCCTTTAATTCAGTTGACTTATACAATTCTTGACAGTATCTGTTTCGTAGCGCAAAATCAATCATTTAATTATTATATCAATTAGTGAATCTATTATGCCCTTAACTCATCAGAAGAAATAGCAGCAATCAATCCGTCAAAAGGAATTAAAGTATGATTTGACATGATTAAAATCCGAAAATTGGAAGGGAAGCTGGAAATACCTTTTTATTTTTCCATTACGCCATATTGAATTTTTATCAAACAACGTCATTAAACGCAACTATTCGTACTAACAATTTTAATTAATTTATGAATCTTCTACCAAAATGTTCTATTTAATAATCAGTAAATTTATTAATGCTAATTTTGTTATGATAGTTATGATACCCGACCGTAATGATCAATCGTTTTTTTTAAGCTTAGTTTAGTTTCGTATATACAAACATGTATAATAGTTTATAATTGATGTTTTTGATATTATTTTCATAAATATGTATACATATTTATGAAAATAATATCAAAAAAATTATAAACTATTATGCATGTTTGTATATACGAAACTAAACTAAGCTTTAAAAAAAAACGATTGATCATTACGGTCGGGTATCATAACTAATCAATTGATTTGAAATGAAACCATACATAATACAATTCTGTTGGCTATTATAATCAAGCTTATTAATCATTACAATTATAATTTTTTAAATCATACAATTCAAAAACTATACTTACGTTTTGTTAAGTTTAAATATAATCTGAAACTCCTTTATATCGTAATTATAAATAATTAAATTTACTTAATAAAGTGAGGCAGAGTTGCCTCCCTTGGAACAAATCTAACGAAATAATAACTTTACTTTTTGTCATTTATTCTCTATATTGTTCTGTAATTACATTGAGCTTCTTAAATAAGGATTGATATATATTATACGAAAATATATTTCTACAGAAATATATATATATATATATATATATATATATATATATATATATATATATATATAGTAAGTTATAAAATATATATGGCGATTAAGCTACACTGAATATTCCGCGTTTCATCCATTCTAGGACTCTTCAGGCTTATGCACTAAGCCTGAAGAGTCCTAGATCGCATAAGCCTGAAGAGTCCTAGATCGCATAAGCCTGAAGAGTCCTAGATCGCATAAGCCTGAAGAGTCCTAGAGTGGATGAAACGCGAAATATTCAGTGTAGCTTAATCGCCATATATATTTTATAACTTACTAACTAGCTCTACCTACGTATTGAGCACTTTTGAAGTAACTACTTAAAGTTTACGCATAAATTTATACTTTCGTATATTAATTTTATGTGAGTAAATGAAGTAGTTATATATATATATATATATATATATATATATATATATATATATATATATATATATATATATATATTTGTAGTCATCGACATACAGTCCTGTTTCGTTGTATCACAACTCATCAGTGCCACTAGACTAACACTTCTCTCATGCCAAGGATCGAACCTAGAACTTTCGTGTTGACAGTCGGCAACTCCACCTCTCGATCACGGAAGTGATGCCCGCAAATAACTCTTCCAAATGTCTATTTAAACAAACATCCGTCCGCTACTCGTACAGTGCTCAAACCGCCTGTTTGTAAACAAACCGTGAGTTTCGTATTTTTCAGCCAATTAAGTAGCGAGTGAGAATTATTTACGACAGTGCTCTACCCAAATAGGGAGGCTTTAAAATATATGCATAAAAGAAAAAATGCTGGCAGCATTTTTTCTTTTATGCACGTTTCATTAAATAGCACAGACAACTCTTGCTTGTTTTTCTTGTAATTTCTTGTATATATATATATATATATATATATATATATATATATATATATAAAATAAAACAACTAAACTAGAAATAAACTTGACAAAATATTCAAATATGTGAAACTTAAAATAGGAAGCAACATATTTGCTAGAAATATGTTGAAAGTCCGATAACTAAACCCTTGTCTTTCTTATTATCTCCCTTTGTCTGTAAATATCCCATAATCCTTTGCTTGTGTTCAATAAAAATTTCTTCTCTCTATCCATTCACACGTTTCTTATATTTCCTCTTTTGAATTTCTGTTTATTCCCAATCTCTTTCACTTACAATGCAACGCGCAACAAAATAAATTTCAAAAGGGTCGCTTCAACCGTCTTCCTAAAATCGAGTCTCCTCAAAAGTTTACCCTGAAAACTAAAATCCTAAAAATAATCACTCCAAATATGCAAAGAAGTCAAGTACTTGTGGTTGTACTTTAGATTCCATTTACTTTGTCTTGGATAATCGGCCGACGTAGACAAACTGATAGTTGTGGCCAGTGCGATGTATAAAATTGAGAAGTGGATCTCATTGTTTTTTAAGATCAAAAGTTATTAGCACAGACATGTTGTATATTTACCGAAAGTGTCATAAGAAAGTGTTAATGCAGGGCAATCGTTAATATGGTGTGATATTGTCGGATTGCAACGTCACAAAATCGTTCATGGAACGCGATTTGAAAGGCGATTCGGGCGAGATCGTACAGGGTTTTATTCTGGGTGGCAGAGAGGGCAGATCAAAACACTCTGTCTCTAAATTCCATAGAAAATGGGTTAGGGAGAGTTATCGTGGAGGTGGCCATGTGCCTAAGTTTTTTGTTCATCGTTGATTTTGACTGTATTTTTTAACATGAATAAAAGATTTAATATCTCAAAGAGTAGTATCTGTTCCGGCAGATGCTGCAAGCAAAGACCATTGCCCTTGCGGCAATTTTCTGGTTCATGTAGGGGCAACCCTACATACCAGTGTGTAAATCACTATCCAGCTCCCATTTCCCACCTATCGGGAGCTGGTCCCCTTTTCCCTTCCTCCTCCCTCCCCCCCCTCTCTCTCTCTCTCTCTCTCTCTCTCTCTCTCTCTCTCTCTCTTCACATTAAAAACGACATTGTGTCACATGTGCTTTTGTGGGGAAGCAAATAAATATCTAAGATCATAGCAATATAAAAATAAAAAAATACCCTCCTAAGGTAACAAGAAACGACGACGAGACTTTGTAATAAAACCGTTGTGGCTGAATAAAACCCAATTGTTCAGAAAAGAATAGAGACTTGCGTCTGTTACTGTGTTGAGGATGATTTTGTTTCCAGATGTGATAAATGGCGGAACACAAGCAACTCAAGGACACGACCAAGAGGTACGAAAACGGAATTAAAAAAAAAAAAAAGAATGAGTTCGGTTTTGTTTTTATAAACCCTCAGAATTGTTGATGTATCGTAATTGTGAACATTGATGAAATACATTTGGTGCTTCTACACTATCGGAACAAAATTTCGGAAATCGTAAAACTGAATTGCACATGAAAACAATGGTATCTACGTATTCATCGTATTTTTATGATGATTATATCAAAAAATTACGAAAATCGATAAGGTAGAAAATTATTTATTAAAGAATAGAATTTGAAGAAAACGATCGTATTTGCTTATGTAAGACACAGAAGAGTTCAAAAGGGAGGTCATTTTCCGTTTTGATTTATTTTATAAAAACAAGATGGCGTGCTAACACGATTAAAGTTGTTTTTTTTTTTTTAATAATTCAGTAATATTCAGGTAATTTCGACTGCATAATTTGGAAGCTAACATTGTAATTTATTAGAATTGACAAAAAAGATCAGTAGAAACTATAGGTTTTTATCTGAAAACATTTATCGACTACAAAATTTCGTTCTGATAGTGTAGAAGCGCCCCACATTTTGTTTTTGGTTCCGATACTTTCACGTCCATTATTTCTTCTTTTATCTATGCATTTACATAGTTCAAAATATTTTCTTTTCTCCTATTTTTTTTATTTTTACTCTTCTTCACGTCGAACAAGGCACACTGCTATTTGGACGTAAGGGGTTACTATTAAAGACCATGGCACACAGGGGCACTACGTAGGGAGTTGAGCAGCGAAATGTAAGTTTGCATTGCATTTAAATTCCTGCATGTTAGTACAGTCAGGAAAGCAGGCAACAGAAGGAGTTCCAAAGTCTCGCAGTTCACTAGAAGAAACTTAGAATAGAACGCTTTCCAGCATCCAGGGACCTCTACCGTGAAGGGGTGAGATTTTGCTACTTGTAGGGTTTGTCAGGGTATTTATATTAAAGGAGCACAAGTGGTACAAATTCGTCAGAGCACATTCCATTAAAGTCCTTGCAATACAGCATTGCAGCAATGCGACAAAGATTGGAGTTTGATTAGTAGTGCGGGACACCTTAAATTGGAGACATTTTTTGGATCCTCTCTAAAATGAAGAGGCTAGTGGTAGATGCATCAGTCCAGATGTGGCAGTAATATTCGATGTGTAGTCAAATAGTGGTTTTGTAGAGATACAGGATATTGGTGATTAGTTTTCTAGCATTGTAAAGGGAGCCCATCTTCTTTGCAACAACCTCGGCAATCTATTCAGTGTATTTGTTGCAATTTATATTTTACAATATTTTTTTATATAGGTAAAAAGTTCATCTGCTCCCAATAGCAGAAAGTGCCTCTGGAGTTATCTCTCTTTATAAAGGAAGTAACCAGATAGTGATCTCCCCTGATAGTACTATATATATATACATATATATATATATATATATATATATATATATATATATGTGTGTGTGTGTGTGTGTGTGTGTGTGTGTGTGTGTGTGTGTGTGTGGATGTATATGTGTGTGGGGGGGAGTATATGTGTTTGTGTGATTGTATATATGTGTGTGTGCGTGTATATATGTGTGTGTGTGCACGCGCGTGTGTGCGTGTGTGTGTGCCTGTGTATATATATATATGAGTGTGTGTGTGTGTGTGTATATATATATATATATATATATATATATATATATATATATATATATATATATGTATATAAGACAGATGGGAGGGGTGACATTTGCTAATGGCTCATAAGTAAACAACGTCCTAGCGCTCTTATTTTCTTCAAGGTTTTCTCTTTTGCTACAGAAGTGATAATACTAAAAGTAGACTATGGAGTTGGCTGTATAAATAAAAGAGTCATCTGCTCCTGATAACAGGAAGTGCCTGTGGAGTTATCTCTCATGAAAACAGGAAGTAACCAGGGAATGATCTCCCCTGATAGCTATATATAGAGGACACATCGGAACGGCCATTTGCTTTTTATGTGTATCTTAGTAACAATCTGGAAGGACATATTTTCACACTTTATTGTGTGAAGCTAAGTTGAAACCAAGTCATATCTAATATTTGTCGGCATTCCCAGTTTTAGTCTTGAATTTTAAGGGGCAGACAATCAAGTAATGGCCCAATCATCAGCAGACTTCTGTACACCACTCGCCATGTAACGGAGCACCAACGCACGTAAGGCAGCTATATGCAAATACAGAGCCGTGTGTGAAATGACGTCACGTAAGGAAACAGAAAGATTATAAAAAGAAGAGAGAGCACATTAAAGAAGACGATCAAGTTAAAGATGTGGAGGACGTTCGAGAGGACATAAGCCAGAGAGAAGGAGCATGTTCCCGGAAATAAATGTTGTTGTACAAAAAAAAAAAAAAAAAGGAATCGAGTTGCTACAACGTGTTGGGTCTACATGTGTAAACGTGTGTACTACGTTAAAGCCATAAGTAATACCTTTCCATTGATATGTATTCACGACGATGCATTAATTCTACTTGTTATAGAGAACAGGCGATTTGGATAAAGCATAGAGAATGTTTTACTGTTGACATGAACAAAAACTCTACTTGCTAAGACTTTTTTTTTTTCGAAATACGTCATCAAGGTATTAGCCAATAGAATTGAAGCAATGGACGCTTAACAAATAAAACAGCATTTCGCTTTGATCTCCACTCTCTCTCTCTCTCTCTCGAACGAACGAACGAGTGACAGTAATCGATTCCAACCAACTGGCTGCCTATAACAAACGGCATTGAAGCAGAAAAAAGAAAGACATCAATATAACAGACATAAACGACACAATAAAGAAAAAAAAACATTGCTTGTTACATTATTTGAATTGTTCGAACTACTGCACGCATCTTCAATGTAATAACGTTTCGGCCGATGTAATATCCAACCTTCTTAAAGTGCATCTTATCAAACTCGGGAATCTTTCCACTGAACTTTGAAATGAGTACGAAATTTCAACTGAAACCCTTTACTTAATCCACAGGCATAGCATGTTCTCGTTCTGTCAGCCATGACCAAGTAGAAGTCTTAAATAAGTTGTAATTGTATTCTTAGTATCAACTCGAATTGATTATTTAAGCTCCAGCCTCCAGTAGACTATAACTTAAAACTGATTAACTTAGCACTTTATCCATTACGCCACAAGAATAATTCAAATAATACAAATTATCAATCCTCATCTCCCAAATTCAGAAACACGTTTATAAAAAAATGCAGTTTAAATTCCTAGGGATACTATGTTCAACAAGTGTGGAGTATTGCTGTCACATCTGGGCAGGAGGTGCTAGGAAGACTTATCTTGCCTTGACAGAGTTCAGAATAGACTTCGTAGCCTAGTGGGGGATGCTCTTTTCTTTCCCTACAACCTCTTTCTCACAGAAGAGACGTTGGGGGCCTGTCTCTGTTTCATCGTTATTTACATGGAAAGTGCTCGTCTGAGCTCCAATCTATGGTCCCCCCCTTTCGCCAAACATTCACGAGAAACACTCGTTTGGCTGAAAACACTATCAATAATTTCCCCCACTCTTTATCTGTGCCTAAACCTAAACGTAGATTCCACGAACAAAGCTTTTTTCTTAGAACTGCACACCTGTGGAACTCTCTTCTGTTTACCTGCTTTCCAGCTGACTACAATATGGCCGTCTTCAAGTCCAATGTAAACAAGTTCTTGATGAGTCGTTCTCCGTAAGTAATCAAATTTTACCAAATCTGCACTTCTAACGATTACTATGTCATTGTCCTTTTCACCACTGTACACTCTTTAACCCTTATCCTCGAGTGGCCTCTGGGCCTTGATAAGTGGTGATTCCCTTGTAAAAATAAAAAACAAAAAAAATATCACAGACTTAGCACCTGCATAATCAGACTTACGGCTGAAAAATTCACAATTACAAAATATTTGATTTTTCAAATGGAAGGTTGTGTTTATATTATGCCTACTAAAACTTTTTGAAACACTTTAAAGAAACTGAAGTTTAGGAACTATTCATTAATTGATGTTTAGTACCTTTTTTTCTTTTTCTTTTTACATAGGCATAACCACTTATCAAGGCCCAGAGACAACTCGAGGATAAGGGTTAAGGAGTGTACAGTAGTCAATTGGACAATATAGTAATCGCTAGTAATGGAAATTCGTTAACTTAAGTGGAACGGCTTATCAAGAACTTGCTTACGTTGGACTTGAAGACAACCATATTGTAGTCAGCTGGAAAGCAGGAAAACGGAAGACAATTCCACAGGTGTGCAGTTCTAAGAAAGAAGCTTTGTTCATGGAATCTACGTTTAAGTTTAGGCACAGATAAAGAGTGGGGGGAAATTATTGATAGTGTTTTCAGCTAGACGAGTGTTTCTTGTAAAAGTTTGGCGAGTTTGAAATAGATTGAAGCTCAGTCGAACACTTTCCATGAAAATAATGATAAAGCAGAGACAAACTCGCAACATCTCTTCTGTGAGATAGAGGTTGCAGGGAAGAGAAAAGGACATCTCCTACGAGGCTACGAAGTCTATTTTGAACTCTATCAAGGCAGGACAAGTCCTTTCTAGCAGCTCCTGCCCAGATGTGGCAACAGTACTCCATCCTTGGACGTACCTGGCTCTTATGTAGATAGAGAATTGCATCAGCAGTGGTATTGTTAAAATTTCACAATAAAAAAAAAGTATCTGAATTTTTATGAATAAATTGTACTCCATTTCTGCCTCCTTGGCATAAAACTAAATTAAACTAAACACAGCTTATATTTGAATCTGTGTAACAGAATTGATAATGATCGGTTAATCAGTATAAAAGAGAATCCTGTGCATACAAACACATGAACATACGAAGTGTTTTCAATAAGTTTCCAGACTTTTTTCATATGGCCACTTTTATTTATAGTAAACGCATGCAACTTTGGTCCCCTCTGAAGTAATCTCCTCCGGCTGCAATGCACTTGTACCATTCTAACAACTTCTGGAAGGCCCCATGGAAGTCCTCTTGTGTGAGCATATCAGTAATCCTCATTACAGCATCTTTCATCTTCTCAGTTGTCTTATGACGACAGCCTCTAAGGTGTTCCTTGAGCTTAAGGGATAACCAAAAGCCACAAGGAACAAGGTCAAGGGAGGGTGGGGAAGTGTCTTGATGTCTATCTTGGTCAAATAGTCTGATCTTCTCTGAGCACCTTTAACATAAATATGCAAATCTTCTGCATCTTCAGTTCCTCGTAAATAATTGTGTGTACAGTTCCCACACTGACATCAAATTGTGCACTTATTGTCTCTATATACACACGACGGCCCTTATCCATGAAATTCTTTATTTGGCCAATCAACTCTGGTGTTCTTACTTCCCTACTCTTCTCCCACCTCTCATCATCTCTCACAAACTCTCTGCCTTCCTTGAATCTCTTTTGCCACTCAAAAACTAATGCTCAATTTATGTAAGATGGTCCAAAAGCAGTCTGAAGCATTCCATAAGTTTCTTTGTCATTTTTTTCAAGTTAAAACAGAATTTTATTTCATATTGTCCTTACGTGCAGATTGCATTTTTTAAATTCACTAGCTGTGGCAATCAAACTTTAGTAGTGTGTATTCCAATTCCTGCTGTAGCTGTTCATTTGAACCTGAAATTGGTCAGTCGTCTCATAAAATGTATAGCAGTGGTTCTCAACCTTTTTTTTTACTCATGGACCCATTTTCCCTTCTTTTTATCTTGGTGGGCCCCTTCATAACTATTGGTCATAAGACAATCTTTTATTTTACACTCATATAAATTTTGAGGTTTTAATAATCAAAGAAATATTATATAATTAAGCTTTATTTTTAAATGAAAACTAATTTAATGCAAATAAAGTATTCTACGACAACTATAATAATTATGATAATAAGTTTTGTTATGTTTTGCCCGTAGACCCCCAGAAATATTCCATGGACCCCTAGGGTCCGTGTGGACCCTGGTTGAGAACCCCTGGTGTATAGCAATAACATACTGAATTTTCAAAAGTCTATGACAATTTTAAATGTAAATTTATTAAAGGCACCTCGTATACATATATCAAGCCTCAAAACATATGTGGCATTATTGGAAAATGAAAATTTTCTTTTTCTATGCGTGCTACACAGTTTCAAATTTTTCTCATCCAAAAATCAAAAAATAAAGTCTTCTGTGGGGGGGGGGGGCTATAAGTAAACCCAAATCCGAATTTATTACAAAATTCATTTTTCATTTTGTTAAATCATCGACAGAAAATTAGAAATTATTAATGAAGTGCATGTTTTTAAAAACATCAAATCAATAGCTGATCACAAATTAAGTTTTGCAAACACAGCAATCATTTTATTAATTTATTTTTATTTCGGACTACTAGTCTCATCTTTATTAGTTGTTGTTTTTCATTTTCATTTCATTTGAAAAACAACAACTAATAAAGATGAGACTAGTAGTCCGAAATAAAAATAAATTAATATATATAATGCTCATCTCAAAAAATGAATTCTAATTAAGGAATAATATATACAGCAATCATTTTTATCACAATCTTCATCTCAAATTCTGCAAGCTCTTCCAATGGATGTAGTAAGTGTCTATGTAGAACATATAATATTTTATAGGACATAGCAACTATCACAACTTTCTGGCCAGTTGAATGTTTTCCATAGACCATGGGAATACATGAATTGGACATCTACATCACTTTGTTCCGCATCAACTTTTTTCGCGAAACCTATCCACCACAATGAATTGTATATGCAGGAGATGTAAGACGATGGTGCGATGTCACTAAATGCCAACTCACGTTGAATTCTATAAATCACTAGCCTGGGTGCCCGGCGTTGCCCGGGTATTTGGACGTGTGCGGGGAGCAAAGAAAAAAAAAAAAAGTGGCTCGAACACGTACCGCGAAGGAGGAAAAGAACGTGGGGGAAAAAAATGTGACATCTTTGCTGTTGTGTCTATCACCAAACCGGAAGTGGCGAAAGTTTAAATTAAGGCTAGTCAATCGAAAAGAGGGGATGACTTTAAAAAATATCTACAAAAAAGCGACCCTTCCTTGTAGAAAACTGCCCAGTTGAGGGTGAAGGAATTAATGTTTTTAGGCAATTTTTCGATATTTGTCATCTGAAGTGTCTAGCTTGAAAACGATACTGATCTTGTGAAAATCTGTTGCGTCTATCGAAAGTTTTAACCAGACATACAAACAAACATACATACATTTAAACAGACAGGTGAGATTTACATTATCTTCTATATATATAAAAGGCAAATGCGGCACACACATTTTTATAAGTCCAAAAAAGGCTTTTTTCGCCGGGATTCTCGGGAGGGGGGGTTACTATGTCTTAGAACTGTTTATATACCCCCTAGATAATAATATCTAGGATTTGCGAACGTTCGTCGCATTTAGATTTATTTACGTTGACTTTTACAAAATTCTTGCTATTTCGGCCCCTCTCGTGTTGGTTGGGCTTTTTCGTATAAAAGCTAAACTGATGTGAAACTAAGGAGAAGTCGTCGGCCTATGGGCCGGGAGCGTCCAGAAAGCAATCGACGTTTGGTCAATGTTGGTGAAAACCGTCATATCAGACAATTGCTTTCATTCGGACACTTCCCTAATAAAGGGGGGGGAGCTGGTTTTCCCCAACACGTTGGGGGAAACAAAACTAGACAAAGTTGGGTAAAAAATAAACCCAAAGGAACTATCCCGCAGTTAAAATTAAGTGCGGAATTTAATTTCCTTTGACCTAATTAAATTCGCCGCGCACCTGCTAATTGTGCGTTTAAAACGTTAACTTGAAGTTTGTTTCAGTTACTTTCCTTTCGTGGGCGAGCGGTAACTTATCAAGTTTCCCCCTCAACGTTCCGGGTTTGATCCTACCTACCAACCAAAACTTTTTTTTATTTTACTTTTTCTTCTTTTTTACATCATGTTCGCTGTTTGGATCTAACCCCCCTCCCCAACACACACACCTACAAAAAAATTTTTTGTCGGTTTTTTTTAATATTTGTTTTCGAGCCTACTTTCCTACAAAAACGTTTTTTTTCTTTTTTATCTACCCCCCACTCCCTCAACACACACACCTACAAACACCCCGGCAACGCCGGGTACCCCCGCTAGTAGATTATAGATGGATGTCCACAGAGTCATCCTTACTGCACAGCTCAATTTGTGAAGCTAACTGGGAATAAAATGATGACGATTTTACTTCAAACCTCTTCTGCATCTTCTTCCTCGCCTCAGCCATGTTTTCTTTGTCAAGGCCAAAGAAGATAATTGATTTCATTTCTTTTTGACATACTTCCAGCAGTGCACAATGGTCGAAAATTTGGTTGTTATGCAAACTTTGTTCTACAGCATGACATTTCACCGTTGCAGCATGACGTAAGTACACAAGACGTTTTTTATATAAAATATTCGAATCAATTTGTAATCAATAATTGTTATTCATATTATTTATTTTATTTTTTTTTTTTCGGATTACTGTTCTCATCTTGAATATCACTTTCGCTACGTTTTGGTTGATGTAACCTCCGACCTTCTTCAGTCGTATCTTGTCGAATTCCAGAATCTTTCTGTAGAACTCAGGAATCTGCACGAAATTTCAAATAGAACCCTTTATTTAATCCACGAGAATAGCATGTTCTCGTTCCATCAGCCATGACTAAGTAATTCACAATTGTATGTTTTAGTCACCCACATTGAGAATTGAACCTTCAACCGTCAGGAGAATATAGCTTTACAATTGAATTTTTCCAAGTGTTCTAACCACTGCGCCATGAATTCTTGCGGACAATTCTAGTACAATTCTTGAGTTCGACAGAAACAATTCTGAGTTCAACAAGATACACCTGAAGAAGGTCGAAGGTTACATTGACTGAAAAGTTGTGAAAGTAATACTCAAGATGAGAACAGTAGTCTGAATAATCCAAATAATACGAATAATCAATCCTCATCTCAAAAATTCAGAAACGTAATAATTATAATGTTATTAAATTGACTAAGGTATTTTTATATAAAAGAAATCTTTGTAACCCATAACCAAAATTAATCTTATAGAAGGTAATTAGACAAAGTATTACTAATTTGGGTAGCTTTTTAAATGACAAGATGGCCGCCTATAGCAGATAGCGATAAAAACAACTGGAAATGAACTCAATGTGAGTTGTTTTTATTCTTTCTGAATTTTACATGTTGAATCACTTTTGCATATTTTATCTGTGAGAACTTTCTATTATTCTGATGAGTCCATGGAGTAAATAAATATCTACCATATAGACGCAAAAAAATTAATTGATAAAAAAGTTTACGTATTTTTATATATTTTTATTATAAGGTTGGGGGGGAGAAAAAAATAAACATAAAATATATTTTAAAATTATATCTATATATAGTTGTAAAAAACATTTATTGAAAATTCTACGTAAGAAAATATAGTTTTAATAAAACGGTTTTTGAATTAGTGCAATTTTGGATATTTCCCCCTCCCCCGAAGCATTTTTTTAATTAAAGTATTGGATTTTTTCCGAACAATTTAATGATTTAAATGAAATATTTTTCGAATTAAAGCAACATTGAATCGTTTTCTTTTTTTTCTTTTCTTTTTTTCTTTTCTTTTTTCTTTTCTTTTTTCTTTTCTTTTTTTTTCTGAAATATGTTTTTAATTAAAGTAAATTTGTCACTGTAACAAAATATAGTCTGCTCTTTGACGACCGAGAAGCACCACCTACCGACAGTTTAGTGAAATCAGCAAAAAACATGGCGCCGTCCATGTAAAGTACAAGTGCTAAACAATCAGTTTTAAATTTACAGAAGCAGGTTTGCTTGCGTTTAAAAAAGAAGGTGCTTGTTAAGATAGAGTCGACGGATCAATTTTTAAAATATGTGATTTTAAGCAAAAATAACAGTACTTACTTGCCATGTCGAAAATAGTAATATATTCACAAATTACGAAAATTCATCAAGTAGAAGGACTACTATTATGTTTGTATTAAAAAAATAAGTCTGTCACTGTGCGTCATCAATTGAAGTGGTGAAAAGAAAGATAAGTATTCTCCCGTATTCGCAATCTTCACGGTGTTCACATCTAGGGAAAATGCAATTTCCCCAATTTTCCGTAAAAATGACTTTTAACAATAAATAATTTTCTACTCAATGAATTTCCGTAATTATTGGATATATTGTAAGAAATTTCTTCCCTACACACCCAATTTCCTCCCTGCAGATAGCAAATGAAACTCCACAAACAAAAGCCATACCTTTAAAACTCAAATTTTATTCAAGATGTATCAGTAAATGAAAGTTCTTTGGTTCACGGTAAGTCCTTTACAAAAACAGTGGCTGGATTTGCTATCCATTGCAATGGAGCCGCTAGTTATGATTTCTCTGTGGGAATGTTAGTTCAGGTTTCCTTTTAGAAGGATCCATGTTGTACATGGTTGAACATGGCGTGAATTTCGTCGCCAAATATGGCATATTTTGGGACCTCGTGGTCTCTGGAAGAAATAGGAATAATTTCCCATAATCAAATATATCAAGCCGAACACTGTATAATATCCTCGTTGGGTAAAATAAGTTCAGCAATTATGTTGTCTCTGTATTTAGAGAAACGTCCTTTGTCCACCTACTGCTTGGTGTCCAATGGGGGTAAATTCCTGGCACTCTATAACAGAGCACCGCTGTGTGTCTTTACTGTTCCGTGTTCATTTGTCAGACTGAAAAATAACGCACATGTAATACAAAATTGGCGCCAAACTGGCGCATTCAAATTGAACCAATCAAAGGCCGTCTAGCAAACCATGTTAGGTGGTCAAACAACATTGCATTGGTTATGGAATTTCTCACAATATTACTATTTTCGACATGACAAGTAAGTACTTTTATTTTTTGCTTAAAACCACATACTTAAAAAAAATCGATCTGCTGACTCCATTTTAACAAATACTCCTCCAAAAAAGAAAACAATGCGGTCTCTATTCGGTACGCTACACCAAAACACCGACCATTCTAATTTGTTTTGTTTTTTTAGAGGTAATCGAGGTCGCTGACAACCAGGCACTTCCAAAAGTCACCACAGAATTAACCCTCTCCTATATGTGAAACGATGTAACTTTATTATAAATTAATATATCAATATAACTTTTGTATCATTTAAAAGAAGGGCAAAATAAACTAGTAATAATTAAAAAAAAAATTTTTCATCGTATGAAAATAATGAAATTGCGAGACGAAAATCCTGTTTACATAATTGGCGCTTTAAGTAAGCATTTCGAACGTGAAAACATACCCGTGTTTAATAAATCTAGCAAAAATCAACTAATGGTAAGATTTTCGTGAAATTTTCGATACGTGTCTATTTTAGAATGAAATTACATATAAAATGTAGTTTCCCTAAAATATACGAGGGGAAATATTTTTTTAGTGCGTTCTCCCCCCATATTTATTTTTTTTGAAATTTGAACAAAATATATTTCAATCTATCGAAATTTCTATTTATTATGAAACATAAGAGTTCAACTAAGTAAAAAATATTTATTTTTAAAAAATTTAAATACACATATTGAACAAAAACTTACCTTGAAGTTGCAATTAAAAAAAGGATGATATAATATATCATTATGTTTTTTTAAATACCGTTTTTTTTCTAATTAATATATACTATAATCAGTTGAATTGCTAAGAAAAAGAAACTTCCTAAAAATTAATTCATTTTTAAAAGATTAAAACGATTAAAATTTCATTATTTCAAAATGTTCCGTTGCAACAGAGATTTTTAATTAATTGTGTTTAAATTTTTTTTTAAATATTAAGTTTTCATATAAACATGGCTCTTGTCAGTTATTTTATCGCCAGATTAAAACCGATTTGAAAATATTATTGCACAAATATTAAGTATTTTCTAGGCTCCCCCTCATATTTTGTTTGTCTCTTTTTACCGAACAAAAGTATGAAAGCCTAACATGAACATTCAGTAAAACCGTATTTCATATTTAATATACAAATGTTTATAATATTATTAATCATTAAACTGTAAATCTTAAAACCTAACAAATTTATAACAAAGATTAATTGCAGTTTGAAAAAGGTAAATAAAGGTTTTAAAAAATCATTAAGTCGCTTCTGCTTTTCCATAGTTCGTATAGTTAACAGAAGTCTGACGTCACGGAATCATGTGCTTCTTTTTTTACAATTCTTCATATTCGGTTAGCAATGCCTACTGACAACGAATCTGATAATCAAACCCGTCGCAAATTTACCGTTTGCATGGTATTAACCCATTTTCCGCCATTTTATAGCTCCCGTTCACGCTACGCGCAAGCGCGCGGTAACATAAACGACGGCTGTTGAATGTGCCTTCACGTAGCAAACTGCCTTTCTACATGGCGCGCGAATCTTTTTTGGAACATTTAAAATTATATGAAAAAGAAGAAAAGCACTCCAAGTGAGGGGGAATAATGTCGGAAAGTTCGATTTTTTTTTTTTTCATTGGCGGACGATTCAAAATTTGAAGAAAAAGTTGTGTAAAACAAAATTTTAAAAAAATACATTATAACGCGCCGAGATTAACCAATTAGAATACCATTTAACATTTTTAGGAGATTTTACTATTTTCTGTTGACATTGGAGGAGGAGGCAGGGGTGGTGTCGGGGCGCGGTAAATCGGTCAATGTCGGCGCGTTACTTACGGAAAAAACGGTTAATTAAACTTCAGAAGCACCTGTTAAGCTACACAAGTTCTTTAATTGAACCCCCCCCCATAAAGAACGAAAAACATAAAAATGTTTGGTGCTTATATTTTTGTAAACCGCTCGTGAAAACTTTGTTTAAAATGCATTAAAAACTACGTAAGACAAAAAATTAATAAATAAATAAATAAATAATATAATAATAACAACAACAACAACAGCAACAACAACAACAACAACAACAACAACAACCATCAACTCCCCCCAAGTACTATAATGTATTTTTTTTTAAATTTTGTTTTAGACAACTTTTTCTTCGAATTTTAAATTGTCTCCAATGAAACAAAAAAATTTTTGAAAATTCTATGTTCTGAAAAAAAAAAAAAAAATTTGTAATTCTGTTCTGAAAAAAAAAGTTTTTCTGGCATTATCCCCCCCCCCATCCCACTTGGAGTGCTTTTCTTCTTTTTCATATAATTTTAAATGTTCCACAAAAGTTTGCTACGCGAAGGCATATTCAACAGCTATCGTTTATGCTACGGTGCACTTGCGCGTAGCGTAAAAAGAACTTGTAAAATGGCGGAAAATAGTCCCTGGGTTAAGGGGTTAATACCATGCAAACGGTAAATTTACGACGGGGTTGATTATCAGATTCGTTGTTCCTTAAAGGGTGCTCGGTGTTCTGTTGTTTTTTTTTTGTTTGTTTTTTTTACATTTACACCCCAAACCAAGGCACATTGCCACTTTGGTGTAGGGGGCTACTATAAGGGGCAGCAACTACTGGGGCACTATGTTGGGATTTGGGCAGCAAGATGTCGGTTCACGTTACACTTGAAATTCTGCATGTCAGTACAGTTAGGGAAGCAGGGACTTAGAATGGAATTCCAGAGTCTAGCAGTTCTGGGGAAGAAACTACTGGAGTAGAAAGATCTTTTACATCTAGGGATCTCTACTGTGTGGGGGTGGGATTTAGCTGCCTGTCGGGTTTGTTGAGGGTGTCTACATCGTGGGGACACAAGTGTCTGCAGTTCGTCAGAGCATTCACCATTAAAATACTTGTAGAACAGAGAGAGGGATGCAACGTTTCATCGATGGGACAAAGGCTGAAGCTTAGATGCTAGTTCAGGGCCTATCAGATTGGCGACTCTCTTTTGAACCTTGTCTAGGAGCGAGAGACTAGCAGCAGATGCAGCAGTCCAAATGTGACAACAATATTCCATACATGGGCGAATGGTGGCTTTATAGAGGTACAGAATACTTTCAGGTGTCAGTAGTTTTCTAGCACGGTAGAGAGAGCCTACCTTTTTCGCAGCGGCCCTGCCAATGTTTGCAATATAATTGTTCCAACTCATGTTTCCTGTGAACGTTAGGCCAAGCAGTTTGAAAGATGTACTCTCAGACAGGGAGTCATTGGCCATTGCTATTGGTGGCAGAAAAGGTTTCTTGTAATTATTGAAGGAAACCAGTTTAGTCTTGGCAGCATTGAATGTGACCATCCATTTATGTCCCCATTCCACTACAGATTGGAGGTCTTCCTCTAGTGTTTTTGCCATTTCTTTAGATATGTGTTCATTTGTTTTCCTGTCATGCCTGTTATAGAGTGTGGTGTCATCAGCATATATACCCATCTCAGAGGCAGTTTTGTCGGGGAGATCATTAATAAATATTAGGAACAATAGAGGTCCAAGGATAGACCCCTGAGGCACTCCAGCATTTATATCACACTGTTTAGATGTACGACCGTCGAGGACAACTCGGATTTTTCTCTTATATAAGAAGGATTTAATTATGTTAAGTATTCTACCAGTGACACCATATGATTTAATTGTCCTGAGGAGACCCTTGTACCATACCCTGTCAAAAGCCTTAGATATATCTAGAGCTACCCCTCTGTCCTCCCCCACTTTGTCCAATGAATGGTATATACGTTCAGAGATTACAGTGAGGATGTTAGCTGTGGAACGGGCTTGTCTAAATCCATATTGTTTGTCAGTCAGAAGTTTAGCATCTGTAAGGTGCCGGACTAGAGCATGGTTAATTATGGTCTCAAATATTTTGGCGAAAAGTGGGAGGAGGCTAATGGGGCGATAATTTGATGGGTCAGTTCTTTCGTCAGAATTCTTGAATACTGGTACCACAGAAGCAGATTTCCAACAGCCCGGAAAGCATGATTCATTAAGGCATTTGTTGTAGAGTTTGGAGAGAACTGGAGCTACTTTTCTAATAGCACAGCTGGGATGAGATCAGGTCCACATGCTTTTGAAGTGTCAAGGTTTTTTATGATAAGGTGTACCTAGGTAGAGGTGATTTTTAGATCGACTAGCGTGGCGTCTGTCCGCAAAGGAAAGTCAGGCAGGGAGTGGTTGGAAGGGTCCAGTGTGGAGTTCAAGGCAAACCGGCTGGCAAGCATATTAGCCTTGTCGGTTGCTGAGCAAACAACCTCGTGATTGTTGGTTAGTGGGGGAGCATATCGCTCTATTCATCCTCTATTCTAATAAATAAATACATAAATACATAAATATTTAAAAAATAAAAAAAATGAACAATGGGGTCTCTATTCCGAAGCTTCGCCAAATACTCTTTCAAAAATCATTTTAAGTTTTTAAAACTAATATGTAAACTATAGGTACGGGCAATTAATGGCAGCTTCGGTGTGTGTGTGGGGGGAGCATGGTTTTTAACGCCGGTTAATCATAATACTCTTTTAAATTTCCGAGTACTTTTTTATTGTATTTGAAAGATTATACTTTAAAGTTAATTTCTCAAAGAAAAAAAGTGTGTGAAATAGAAAATACATGGAATAATTTTATCTCAAATCTGACAAACCCAAGATTTCACGTAAAAATTCATTATGACAAAAATCATGTCCGCGCGGGTGTAACCATCGTTTGTTGCGGAACTGGTGGTGTAGAAAGAAAAGGAAATGTGTGTTCATCTCACTATCGTTAGTTCGCGCGTGGGAAGAGAAGTGAGTAATATAGTAGAAATGAGAATGATAGTCCAGCGTGTAGACAAAGACAAAGGATAGAGGGTTGACATTAGTTAGCAGTCAGCTACGCGAAGGTATTCTCAGGGACAAGTTGTATATATATAGAGAGAGAAAGAGTGGGAATGTCAATCCAGTTCATGGAGAGAGAAAGCGTATAAAGTGTACGTACGGTTTGTTAGCTTGTTGTCCCACATAGTAGCAAGTGGCGTGAGGCACACGCGTGCGCGCGCATGCCAAAAAAGCACGCTGTCGGTCCGTAGACCGCCCAGCTTGGAAGCTGATCTGAAAAGGGTTGGAAACAGCTTGTCTTTTCCTTTTATAGTTGCTTCCGGTGGTCTTTTGCGCATGTGTGGATTTCCTTTGAAAGGGGAAATGACGTTGCACATGTGTGCGCGTATATGAGTACATCTGTGTACGTTAGCATGTGTGTGTATACACATGAATGTGAGTGTATGTACGCGAACGTGAATATATGTGCGTGTGTGGACGTGCGCGCGTATGTTTGTGTGCGCGTATGTATATGACAAGTAATATAGCTTGAGATGTGAACGCGTGTTATTGTGTGAGACTAGAAAAGGCTCGCGTAAACATTATTTTACGTTGATAGTTATACGTTCTTGCGTGCAATGGAAATATTAGAATCTTACATGTAAAGATTATGTTTAAAATGTAAGCGTAAGAAAAAAGTAGAAATAATTTTTGCGATTATAATTTTTTTTTTGTGAAAAATAAACAATGCTTAATTCAATAATTATTGTTAGTTTGAGAAACAAATTTTTCTTCGAGTTATATCGAATTCATTAATACGGACTTCAGGGGCTTTTTTCGTAATGATCCTGAAAAAATTATTTTATTTTTATTTTATTGTTACAAATTATGATGCTTTATTTATATATAAAAAATGACGGTATTTTTTAGATTATGTCCACCTCCACAATTTTCTTTTAAATGACACCCTCGATAGGTTTTCGACTATACTGAATACGAAAATCGCATAGAAATTTTGCAGAAATAATTAGTTATCGAGATATAAAAAGTTGTATTATGCATTGTATTCTTTGGCGGCCATTTTTTTTACGCGCGTGCAGTGTCAGTCATGGATGAGTAGATTTGTTTCTGGCGCGCGCATATATATATATATATATATATATATATATATATATATATATATAGATAGATAGATAGATAGATAGATAGATAGGTAGATATAGATATATAAAATCCCGTTATTTATTTCACTTACCTTAAAGTTATAAATAAAATTGGACATAAAATCAATATTATTATGTTAAAAAAAATAAAAACACTTTTTTCTTGGTAATTTTTTTCTCGGTAATATAATTATTTGAATTTCAACAAAAAAACAGAATTCTACAAATAATTATTTTTAAAAAGAAAATTAAATTCAAATATTACACGATATGGAGTTTAAACAAAGATTTTTTTTTATATAACAGGTTTCCAACAATAAAAAATATATATATATTCATATATTTTAATATATGACTCTTGAGATAATAAAAATTGCAAATCCAAAACGGCCTAAAAAAATTCATTTTGATTTTATTATTTAAATTGATAGAAGAGGATCTGTATTTTTTGTGCCTATTTTCAAAAAGTATGGAAGCCTGTAAGCAACATTATCTTCAGATACATAAGTATCAACAGAAGGCGTTAAAATTAATTTATTTTATCTCTCGTCTGCGTAGTTCGTTAATAAAAATCCATTTGTTTCACAAAAGGTAAGTTTCATATCGTTTTTTATCCATAGCAAAAAAAAAAAAAAGAAAGAAAGTTACTTCCATTAACCATTATAACGCGAATGCCCATCCATAGAAATTACACAAACATAAGAATGTTGTTTTTTCGTAGGCTGTAAAAATATTTTTTGATCTTACTAGTCTATTTGGCTCTCCTTCTTTTAAATGGTGCAAAAGTTATGATGATAATATTAAATTAAATTATAGTTTCATCGTGTTACATATAAGAAGGGGGTTAAATCTGTCTCGCGATAGAGATACCTACTGGACTTGAATAAGAAATTGTATACCTTTATTTTATTTATTAATTACATCACAACCGGGTCTATCGCTTTTTATTACATAAAAAATATTACGTTGAATAAACAATAAATTTAATGCCATTTTTATCAAACGCAACAAAACAGCTGTTTTATATCTCGACAAGTAAGAGGAAAAAAAGCATCAAGTGTCAGCTGACATCTAATGACTGAAACCGGGCGGAAGTTGATTTTCATGCGAATTTCACTGAAACCAGACAAAAGTTGAATGCTGATAGTCTGTCAAATTTCCTGAAACCGGGCGGAAGTGGAATACTGATTGTACCTATTTACTATGCCTCCCCACGGGACAGAGTTAGACACCAGGGTCGTTTTTTAACGTGGAGAAAAGGTACAAAAATAAAAATTGTCTCAGTCGTGAAGGATTTCTCCTCCACCGAAAGAGAACAAGAAATAGAAGTGCAGCATCTGAAGAACAGATACTACACTTTGATCTTGTCCCGAGACAACGTTATGTTTACTTGCCTGAAACCGGGCGGAAGTAACGCTGTCCACCACTCACGTGTCTCATGAGAATCCCGTTGATCAGGTGTTGTCGTCTGCCTTATTGGCTTTATTTCTTTAATCAGAGATCGAAATGAATGAAAGCTGTAATTTTTTGAAAAGTAAAGAACAACTTTGGAAGTTTTATTTTTGTATATATTATTTTCTGTGAGTAGGAAAACGAAAAGAATATTTTATTTGGTAAGTAAAGCTAAACAAACTTTATTTTACTTCCTCAACTGTTTTTGTTTGTACAAAAAGTTTAAGGGTTTGAGAGTAAGGCATCCATTTTTATTATTATTATTTATTTTTATTTATTTATCTTTTTTGATTGGTTGATACTCGTTAGCACATCGTAAAATAACTTTTTTTCTTTCATCAATAAATCAAATACCGTGATATTAAGCGTGATCTATCAAAAAAAAAAAAATCAATTCATTTAAATTTACTAATTAAAAAAAAATACACTTATGCAGAATACAGAGACCGCGTTATCTTCAGCATGTTCCGGCAGGTTACGTAAATCAGCGGAAGGTGCCGAACAAAATCTTCATGATTTCTTTTTCCTTTTTCTTTTTTTGTGTGTAAAAGTAAGTTATCTGTTCTTAATTTATTGTTTTTTTTATATCCCTTTTTTTTTTGTTGTTGTTGTAAGCTGTGATGCTCAATTGCCAGAAAATTAATTAACATGTTTTTTAATTAAATACTAATTGTATTTTAAATTAATTAAACACTAATTATTTTTTTTCAATAGTTAGATACTAGTTGGTTATTTATTTACGATAAAAGAAATACTTTCTTCATTTGTTATCGAAATTGCTTTTTTTTTTCCTTTTTCAGTGTACGCTAGAATCACCACCATGAAAAATAAATAGGTACTTGTACAGTTTAATCAAGACATTCAAAAATGAAAATATTGAAAAAGGTTATATTGTACGTATCCGTTTTGGACTGAAGATTTCCGAAAAAAAAAATTATTTAATTTGATCAAGTAGTTTTTTTTTTTTTTTTTTTTTTTTTTTTTACAGCAGAAAAACACGTTTTTTATGAGAGCGCGTTGAAGTCAGCCATTATGAAATTTATTGCCCACGTCACGGGGAGATAACTCCAATTAAAGCGCCAACACTCCCTCCCCATCTTTATTACTAGCTTTTCTTCCTAAAAATCGAACCTTTTGCTCGGTATCATAACAAATTGTTTTTTCGCTGTAAAATAAAAACTACTTGATGAAATTAAGTGAATTTTTTTGAGAACTCCGTTCCATAACGAATACGTACAATATAACCTTTTTTTTTTTTTTTCGATATTTTCACTTGTTAATGTCTTGATTAAACCGTACAAGTGCCAATAAATAAATTAAGAAGTACTATTTTATTTTTAAATAAGAAAAATCAAATTTTATAGCTAAACTACTAGCAACGATCTCGCGTCGCCATTTTGAAAATATTTTGAAGAAACAAGAAAGATAACTCTAAATCAAGATTTAAAAAAAACATTCTTAACATGGAGACCGTAGGGCCTTGGAAACAAACTTAAATTCGCTTAAAAATGGTTTTCTTTATAAAAATAAAACTACTTGATCAACTATATGATTTTTTGGTTTATGACTAACTGATTGTATGCCCCAAAGACTAAAGTATAAGTCCTAGTACTGAGGAATAGTATGAAAAAGGGAGATCCGTATTATTTGGATTCATCGAACTACTGTTCTTATTTTGAGTGTCATTTTTACAATGTTTCAGCTGATGTAACCTTCGACTTTCTTCAGGTGTATCTTGTCGAATTCAGAAATGTTTCTGTCGAACGCGCGAATTTTGAACAAAACCCTTCATTTACTTCACGGGAATAGCATTTTTTTTTTTTTTTTTTTTTTTTTTTTACTCACGTTCACCCCCAACAAGGCATACCATTACTTGGGGGTAAGGGGCTACTAGGAAAAATTAACAAGATGTTGGTTTACATTACATTTAAACTTTTGCATATCAGTAAAGTCAGGGAAGCAGGTAGCAGGAAGGGAATTTCAAAGTCTTGCTGTTCGAAGGAAGAAACTATTAGAGTAGAAAGCTTTCTGGCATTTAGGGACCTTAACAGTGGAGGAGTGAGGTTCTGTTTTTTTTATTATTATTTTTTTTTACATGGGGGTCACCACTTATCAAGGCCCGAAGGCCACTCAGGGATAAGGGTTATTGCGTGTACAGTAATCAATGAGATAGTATTGTAGTAATCATTAGTATTGGGGATTTTGATAGAGTGTCTTACTTAAGGGGGCGGTTTGTCAGGAGTTTGTTTATGTTGGACTTGAAGACGTCCAAGTTGTAGTCAGGTGGGAAACAGGCAAGCGGCAGAGAGTTCTACTGGCGTGCAGTTCTAAGAAAGAAGCTTTGCTCATGGAATCTACGTTTGGATTTTGGCACAGATAAAGAGTGGGGAAAATTATTGACAGTAGTTTCAGCCGGACGGGTGTTTCTCATGAAAGATTGGCGAGGGGGGATGAGAGATTGGAGCTCAGACGAGCGTCTGCCATGGAAATAACGATAAAACAAAGACAGGCTCGCAACGTCTCTTCTGTGGGAGAGAGGTTGCAGGGAAGATAAAAGGGCATCCCCCACTAAACCACGAAGTCTATTTTGTACTCTGTCAAGGCAGGATAGGCTGTTTTTAGCAGCTCCTACCCAGATTTTGTTGCTAAGTGGGTTTGTCAAGGATATGTACGTTGAGGGGGCACAAGTGCAATGAGTTCATCAGAGTGCATGCTCTTGTTTTATCAGCCATGGCTGGATAGAAGTCCTAAGTAATTAGCAATTCTATTTTTCTGTTGCCCACACTGAGAATTGAACTTTTAACCTTCAGGAGAATATCACTTTCACAATTGATTTTTCCAAGTTGTGGCGAAAATTGTGGAAACGCAGGCTTACATGTTAAACGGCCTCTGTGTGCGCTTTGCCGAAGCAGTGTCATGATGACGCCTGCAACTTTATATATCAATGCAGTCTCGCAGAATTTAGTGTGCTCTCGCACACGTATGCAAATTTGGAGGATTCTGTCTTTCATAAAAACAGGCCACTGGTGCAAATGAGATAGATGTGAAAACGAGTCTACGGAAAGTAGTGATGGACAACGCTGCTTTTTTGCGCACTTTTTTTTTCTTTGCAACAACACAAGTACTCTAACCATTGCGCCACGGGTCCTTGTGGAAAATGACACTCAAGATGAGAACGGTAGTCCAATGAATCCAAATAATACAGATAACCAATCTTCATCTCCAAAATTCAGAAACGTCAGATAGTTTAAATCGGATGACCCCCCCCCCCTCCTCATTTAGATGCCTAATTCACTGCTCATCACTCCTTCCTCTCCCTTCTCCGCTTGCCACTTCATGTGTTTCTTTGCATCCTTATGAATTTTTTTTTTGTATTTTTTCCATTCGCGTGTATTATTTTGTTTGAACATCAAAGGGCAAGATAAGATCTCTGGCATCATTAAAGTGTTTGTGTGTGTATAGACTTAGCTCAAACGGTAACAAATAAGGCCGGAGAAGTACATGTTTTAGTTTCGAGTCTAGTTGAGGGCACCTTAGTCATATTTTTTCTTACTTTTGAAATCACTACTATATATTGTGGTACAATATAATAATCAATAGAGTATTGGCTCTATAAAAATAAAAATGAAATCTTCAAAAATCAAAATATCATATTTAAGCGTATTTTAGAGCCGGGTCACATTGAACAGCCACTACTATATATTAGGTACAATATAATGTAAAACTTTGAAACCCTGGGGTCAGATCTTGAGTCCACAATAAAAAAAGCCAAAAACTGTATGATCCCCCGACTGATTTGGGTTATTTTCCCTATTTAAACTCCTGACCTGATATAAAACATGAGGTTAAAACAGCCAAATGACACCATTTAATGACAAACAATGCATTAATTTGAATTTGGTACCATTTAAAACCCCTATTTAGACACAAGTATGGATTTTTGGAGAAAAATAAAAATCATCCCCCAAAGGGGTATTTTTGACCCCTAAAACACCCCAAGGCTCAAGGCCCACAATTTTCCCAGGGTAAAATATTACATTTCCAGAAGTATATTCATATGGTCTTGCTTTTCGGTAATTTTCAGCAAAATCTAAGAGTCGGAAACGATTCTATTGTGAGAACAACTACCAAGATGAGAGTGATAGTCCAAAGAATCAAAATTAATACGAATCCTCATCTCAAAAAAATTTAAAACAATTTATCTAACCGGAATGCATTAAATTTATAGAAATTTTGTTCAAATGAAAAAGAAATAAATTTGGAAACTTTAGGAAGCCGAGTAATGCTGATAATTTTTGTATTAAATAAAAAAAAAAATGAATAATCTGCCAGATTGCCGTGTTAATTCCTATTTCATTCACATAAATTCTTTAGAGTGACATGATTTTGGCATTTCTTCCAAACAAATTATCTCTACTTAAACCATGTTTGTAATAATAAAAATGATAATTTAAAAAGAGTAAGTTATAACAGATTTGGCACTTATGTATGACAAGGGCCGAACTAGACAGTTGCCAGACTATGATTATTTTTCAAGGCCAAATGTTTAAGAAAAAAGGCCAAATTCAAAAAAGAAGCCACATTTCTTTTGCGGTAAACAGGCAATTGGTGTTTCTGTATTATTCGAGCGAACAAAATATTGAATTTTACATAAAACAAATGGTACCAACCTAATTGTCATGGTGAAAATACTAACATATCCAAAAATTACGATAAACAAGGGGAAAGAAAATAAATTATTAATAAAGAAAATTAGTGAAATTGGTGTTTGCGAGCAAAATGCGACAAAAATAACGAGTACTTTTGCATTTAATGACCCGTGCTGAAATAATAGCATTAATATTTAGAAACCTATTATTTAACATGGGGGGGGGGGGTTGTAACTATCCTGTACTTTCACCTAACAATTTAATAAAAATGATATTGTAAAACTTGAATTTAACTTGTAAATACTATTTATTTTTTTTGTTTACTTGCCTCCCCATGAAGGCAGAGTTAGATGCAAGGTCGGTTTTTAATGTGGGCGGAACTATAACAGTATAGACAAGAAAAGGTAAAGAAAAAATGTTTCAGAAAGGGTCAAACTACCATCTCTTTTCAGATTATTTCAGAAGTCCCAGGTTCGTTAGGTTAGACATGTTGTGCATATGTCATATAAGCACCTGCTAAAGCATTTCCCGTATCTTGAACCTTTTTAAGTAGAAAAAGGTGTGTAGGCGGCCAGAAGAAATGTTTCAAAGACAATCTAAAGGTATCCTTCAAAGCCTTAGACATACGTAATGAATCATGAGAGGTGCTAGCAAAGAACAGGTGTGACTAGTGTGGTTCAATAAACAGAGGCTCCATGGAAGCAGAGACAAACCGTTTGGATGATAAGATAATGGAAGTGCACACAGTCAAGGACAGCAAGCGTCTTAACGACAGCTACTGACCAAAGGTGCACCGATACTTTCCAGCCCGCATTGGGCTGACAAGTCATCTGCAGACCCACTAAACCCAATCGACTACAAAACAGCGATGTTCGTGGTCTTCATCGACAATGATAGAGGATCATCATCATCATCATCATCATCATCATCATCATCATCATCATCATCATCATCATTTTGTGTAGTGTTACTAATACTATTTCGTTTACTGAACATGACGGAGCTGTAAAATCATAGTATTATCATTTCCCCTAATTAGGATATGCATGCGACTGGGGACTGCTTGTGAAATTAATGTTCCCATGAAGCCTTCTCCTTTGAGATTATCTGGTTCAACCCGCCTGGGGTGAGTGCCGCTTTTGGTTGGTAATCTAGTTTCTGAATTTTTTGAGATGAGGATTGATAATTCATATTATTTGGATGATTTTGATTACTGTTCTCGTCTTGTGTGTAATTTTCCTAACGTTTCAAGCAATATAACTCATTTTCACAACAATAATATTGTGAATAATACAAATACAATCTCGATCATAACTTAATCTTAAGTAATACACAAAACTGCCTTGGGTGCATACTCACATCTCAGTATGTGAGTATGTAATAGTGTTCAGTAACATGTAAAGCAATATAATTATCATAGATTTTTATTCATATAAACATTTTAGCTACATATGTGCAGACATGTCTCGGCTATAGCCTTATTTTAGCTAAACCTTAGGTAAGATCGATAAAAGATGATGATCATGAACGTTTAAGAAGTATGGGAAGCAATTTATTACGTGATCAGGCGTTTTTTTTTTATCTGAGAGTATGTGCTTGCATTAGGTCATCATAGTTTTTAATTTTAAAATTTTATTTGCTAATTAACTTGAACTAAATAGGAGCGAGTTGTTTTACTGGCGCTTTTCAGTTTGCCATTTTCCTTAGGACCGTCTTTAATTTCTGTTTCTTTTCCTTCTTCAATTTTCTGAAGTTCATCTTTCATGTTTTTCAGCAATTTGACATTTCTGTTGTGGTCTTAAGGCTTTTCCCATATATAGCTCCAGAAGTGCTTTGTTTCTGTCGTGTATGCTTGTTCTGATCATCATTGTTGTCGTCATTATTATTACTACTACTACTACTACTACTACTACTACTACTACTACTACTACTTCTTCTTCTTCTTCTTCAATGAATGACTATTAAACGGGGGGGGGTTATATTAACAAACAAAAACAAATATTTGTCTGATTTAACCCTGGGTTTCTCTTGACATAAAAATTCCTGTTAAATCATTGGAAATTATACAGATTTGGGTGTTTATTCAGAATTACACTTATTAAAAAATACACAAAAATCTTTATGATGTACATAATCATCACTAAACAAAGATGTCATATTCCAAAAATTACGTAAATTCATCAAGTAGTTTTTATTTTAAACTAAGAAAATCAACATTTACGATTTTTAGCAATTTTACTTCTAAACTTTATCAAACATAAGGCTGATTTTGGCCTCAACACTTCAAATTGAGTTGTCTTTCCTTTATTTATTTCATTGAATCTTATCATGACCAATGAAAATCACTGCGACTTGCTTAGTTGTAAAATTTGATTTTCTTGAATCAAAAAAATATTACTTTATCAAATTATGTGATTTTTAAAAAATATTTCATCTTTATTCTGTGACTGGTACTAGTACAGTGGTACATGACTTGTACACACTTTTCTGTATTTTCTTTACTTTTGATTGCCGCCATAAGTGCAAAGTGCAGATTTGTTATTGTGCACAATAAGGTTTTTGGAGAATATACTTGTGTAGAATATGGATTGTGCTGAAATAATACGATCATTACTAAGAAACCCAAACTTAATCAAATCTTCCACATCTTCAGTTCCTCGTGAATAATTGTCTGTACAGCTCCCACACTGACATCAAACTGTGCACTTTTTTTTTTTTTTTTTTTTTTTTTTACACAGTGATCACCACTTATCAAGGCCCGGAAGCCACTCAAGGATAAGGGTTATTGCAAGTACATTAAGTTAGTGAGGAGATTTGCTGAAGTGTTTACTTAAGGGGGCGGTTCATTAGGAATTTGTTAACATTGGACTTGAAGACATCCAAGTTGTAGTCCGGAGGGAAGCAGGCAGACGGAACAGAGTTCCACAGGCGTGCAGTTCTAAGAAAGAAGCTTTGTTCATGGAATCCGCATTTTGATTTAGGCACAGATATAGAGTGGGGGAAATTTTTCACAGTGGATTCAGCTAGACGGGTTTTTTTCGTGAAAGATTGGCGAGGGGGGACCAGAGATTGGAGTTCAAACGAGCATCTGCCATGGAAATAACAATAAAACAAGGACAGGCTCGCAACGTCTCTTCTGTGGGAGAGAGGTTGCAGGGTAGAGAAATTGTCTCTATATAAACACACACGATGGTCTTTATACATGAAATTCTTTATTTGGCCAATCAACTCTTTACTCCTCCCACACCTTTCATCATCATCCCTCAGAGACTCTCTGTCTTTCTTTAATCGCTTATGTCACTCCAAAACTGATACGCGATTCATGCAAGATGGCCCAAAAGGAGTCTGAAGCATTCCATACGTTACTATGGCATTTTTTCCAAGTTTAAAACAGAATTTTATTGCATATCATTATTTTAAAATGTCCTCACATCCATGTATAAGGACCTGTGTGTCTTTAGAGACAATAAGTGCACTTAATACAAAAAAAAAAAAAACACTTACCATAAAAACATTTTCAAAAGTAAACAAATGTTTTTTTCTTTTTTAATATAAGGGAACATTGTTTTTTCTTTTTATGTTTGACTCATATTTTTTCATTCAAATATTCTCCTTGTCTAAAAAAATATTTGTTTCTTACTGTTATATCATGAATTTAGATATAAGCAAAGTTATCACCTAAGATGGAATAGCCATATGAACAAAGATTGGTTTAACACAATTTAGGTTCATTGTATAAATAGTGCAAAAACAAGTCTAAATGATGGACACACACACGCACACACACACACACACACACACACACACACACACATACATATATATATATATATATATATATATATATATATATATATATATATTGTTTTCAAAATATCATTATCCACTGACACGTGTTTCGTCATCTATGACGGAGTGGCTGAATCATCTAACGAGATTCGTAGACAACAAAACACGTGTCAATGGATAATTATATTTTAAAAACAATATATATGCCGCTCCCAATTTGTGGGTACCAAATTAGTCAAAGGGAAAATTATTCTCAACTCGCGTTTAGGTAAAAATGTACTTTCGTATAAATGATTGAATTTATTCAAAACGTATTGCAAAAACAAATAAAATCACACACAGACACACACACACACACACACACACACACACACACACATATATATATATGTACGGGTAAAAAATCAATACGAAAAATATATGTTTATATCTTTTATGTATTTATTTCTTATGTGTTGACGTGTAGGAATACAAAAAGTCTTTACTGGTGCTACCAGATCAGGCTGTCTACTGACTTCCTGAGATGAAACGCACCTACATAGATGTCTTTGTTTTTTTATTCCCTTTTGCAAAACTTAGTCATGTTCTGCGAAAACAAAAACAAAAACAACATTCTCCTCCCCTTCCCCTCCCTCGTTTTCTTTTTCCTTCACCTCCTCACCCCTTTTTTTTTTTTTTTTTTTTTTTTGCCTAGTTGGTAGGGCGATAGAACATACCAACTGCCCCCCTGCAGAGGGTAAAAATCCTTCAATGGGACCACCAGTTGACCGTTGGTGGCAACCCGTAATGCATTAAGAACGGGATCCTGGTGGTTGAGTGGAACATGCCTAGGAAATAATAACATGATACTACAACACACCACTTTGGCCCTTACTAGGCTAGACGGGAGGTTGGATAGGCCCGATCCAATCAATCGGTTGGTCATGACAAGCACTAATTCAGACAATCCAAACAAAAACACACTAACACTCAACATAAACAATAAACTGAGTTAATAAGCGATGGCTGAAGGGTCAATCAAGCTGGGAAAAAGGTAACCATCAGGAATAATAAAAATACAGGGAAATCCCATACTTGGGTGGGCATAACCATATATTGTGAATGCTTGGAAACCTCCCCATGTTTGAGTATACCAGCTATGTAGCCCTGGAGAACCGAGGCGAATGGGATTTACCCCCTCATAGTTCTTCCCCATAAGGGGCTCCGAGGAGGGTGGGGAGCATGGCTGATGAATTTTTCAAAAATTATTATGAATGCCAAAAAATCCAAGAGACCACACACAGAAATAGACTCTGACAGCGACAATGAAGATACAAACTTTCCAAGATTCATCGTGCTAGAAGCAACGTCTAATATACCGTTAACTAAAATGTCACCCTTCATTATCCAAAAGGTAATATCAAGCAAAATAACACCTAAAAATGTCAAAAAATTAAGGAATGGTACCATATTGGTAGAAGTACAAAATAAAAAACAGGCCAAAACTCTACTTCAACTACAAAAATTGCATGAAACAAACATCAAAGCTTATCCACACCAAACACTAAACTACTCCAAAGGAGTCATAAAAAACCAGGAAATCTCCGTCTGCACAACAGAAGAAATCAAAACAGAACTAAAAAACCAAGGGGTCACAGATGTAAAAAGAATCACATTTAAAAAAAAAGGAGAGGTAATATATACAAACACTTATATATTAACATTCAATTATCCTCAAATACCAGAGACCATCAATATAGGTTATGAAAGAACGAAAATAGAACAATACATTCCAAAACCTTTACAATGCTACAACTGCCAAAAGTTTGGACATAATAAAGACCAATGTCTAAGATTCTTCACATGTGGAAACTGCAGTGAAAAAAACCCAGACCACGATGAAGAAGACTGTCCAAATAAAACCAAATGCACAAACTGTCAAGAAGAGCACCACTCTCACTCAAAACAGTGCAAAATATATAAGCAAGAGAAGGAAATAATAACAATCAAATATCAAAAAAATATAACCTTCCAAGAAGCCCGCAAAGAAGTCACAAATCGCACCAAAAACTCATATGCCACAATAACCCAACAAGCAAACAAAATGTACAACTACAATGAACTAAACCTTGCTCCAGAAATTGCAAACCTAGCAAAAGAACTAAAGAACATACTTGAAGAATTAAAATCTTTTTTATCAGAACTGAAAATAAATTCAAACAGCCAAATAAAAGTCAGAAACGAACAACCCAGTATAAAAGAAAACGAAACAAAGGAAATCAGAAAAACTTCCATCAATATTGAGGAATCAATCTCTAAAGAAATGAAACCTCCTCAATTATCAAAACGTGAAAGATCCAAGTCACTAACAAGGACAAAAACAGATGTTAAAAATAAACACACAACAACAGAAAAAATGGAAATAGAACAGAACAACAAAAAAACTACCCCCCAAAAACAAAATGACAAACAAAAAACAGAATTAGTATTAATTGAAAATGAAAATAAATTTGAACTAGTTGAAACTGGTAGCCAAAAAAGACAGTCAAGACAAAGTAAATCTAAAAGTCCCAGACCAAAACCCAAAAAAAGCCTCTCACCAGAAACAAGAAACAGACCATCCACTTCCAAAAGAAACACCCAAACTAACATCGAAACTATGGACGTAGACATAAACACCAACAGTCCAAAACCAAAAGAAAATATAAACCATGACTAACAAAATCCTACAGTGGAACATAAGAGGATTAAAAATTAATATCGAAGAAATGCAAATACTTATCAAATCCTTATGTCCTGCAATAATTTGCCTACAGGAAACACACTTAAAAGAAAATGACAAAATTAACATAAAACACTACTCAATATACAACCACATAAACAAATTATCATGCAAAGCCACCGGTGGATCATCAATACTGATAAACGAAAACATTCCACACAGCAAAGTGAACTTAAAAACAAATATGCAAGCTGTTGCAATAACTGCAACACTACACAAAACAGTAACCCTATGCTCACTCTATATACCACCAAATGAAACAATAAACGAAACAGAATTAAACAATATAATCAAACAACTACCTAAACCTTTTCTACTGTTGGGAGACTTCAATAGTCACAATATATGGTGGGGCAGTAAAAAAAACAACAAAAGAGGCCAAACCATAGAAAAAATAATTAACCAAAATGATCTATGCCTACTCAACAACAAAGAGAATACATATATGCACCCACCAACGGGAACCCTATCAGCAATCGATATAACACTATGTGACCCAACTATATACATGGATTATAGCTGGAGAACACATAAGGATACATGCGGAAGTGACCACTTCCCAATCATAATAGAAAACGAGAATCCCAAGCCAGAAGACAAAACACCCCGCTGGAATTTACAAAAGGCAAATTGGGAAAATTTCCAAAATACATGTCAATACAGATTAATACCTGAAGCGAATCCTGACTTAGAACACATCACATATTTCAGCAACACCCTACTCACAATAGCCGAGGAGAACATACCAAAAAGTTCCACTACTACAAAATATAACAAACCCTGGTACAATAAAGAATGCAAAGAAGCTATAAGAGCCAGACGTGCAAACCTAAGGAAATTCAAAAACAGTCCAACGAAAGAAAATTTGGACACCTATAAAAACAGCAAAGCCAAAGCACGGAAAACTATCAAAGAATCAAAACGGAACTCGTGGAAAGACTATGTAACAAAAATTAATCAAAACACAAAACCCAAAAAAGTATGGGAGATGGTCAGAAAAATAGCAGGAAAAAATACAAAGAACCCTATTAAACACCTTATATGCGACAACACAAAGATTACCGACAAACAAAATATCGCAAATAAATTAGCAGAACAATTCTCAATGAACTCATCATCAAAAAACCAAAATAAAAAATTCCAAGCTATAAAGAAAAATGAAGAAAAAATAAAAATAAACTTCAAATCAAAAAATGAAGAAAACTACAATCAATTATTCAACAGTGCAGAACTAGAGGAGGCAATAAACAAATCTCCCGATACAGCAGTCGGCCCCGACGAGATCCATTATCAATTCCTCAAAAAACTACCAAAACCATCACTGGACTACTTATTACAAATTTACAATGAGATATGGATAACTAACAACATTCCAAAAAACTGGAAGCAGGCAACAGTAATCCCAATACCCAAACCAAAAAAAGACCATACAAACCCAACAAACTACCGACCCATTGCACTAACTAGTTGTTTGTGCAAAACTTTTGAGAGAATGATTAACGAAAGGTTAAATTGGTACTTGGAAAGCAAAAATCTAATTACAGAAAGCCAGTCGGGTTTCAGGAAAAATAGAAGCCCCACCGATCACTTAATAAAACTGGAAACACGCATAAGAGAAGCATTTGCAAAAAAAGAACATCTAATAGCAATTTTTTTTGACATGCAAAAGGCGTATGACACCGCTTGGAAATACGGAATCCAAAAAGACCTGTATGAACTAGGACTTAGGGGTAGAATGCCAGAAATTATCAGAAATTTCTTAACAAATAGAAACTTCCAAGTACGGATGGACAACACTTATTCAGTCCAAAAAGATCAAGAAATGGGGGTCCCCCAAGGCAGTATCCTGTCTGTCACCCTCTTCAACATTAAAATAAACAATATCATAAAAAACATAGACCCAGGAATTGAAAACGCCCTATACGTGGACGACCTACTTATATACTACCAATCTAAATATATACAAACAGCCGAACGCAAACTACAACTCTGTCTGAATAAAATAAACAAATGGGCCATAGAAAATGGATTTACATTCTCAGAGGAAAAAACTAAATGCATCCACTTTTGCAAATTACGAAAATTCCACCACGACCCCAACCTGAAACTGGATAACAAGAACATCCCACTCACCGACCAACATAAATATTTAGGTATTATATTCGATAAAAAATTGAACTTTATACCGCATATAAAATATTTAAAAGCAAAATGCCAAAAGACAATGCAATTGATCAAAGTCCTAGCACACACCGATTGGGGTGCAGACAAAGTCACATTATTGAAATTATACCAAACTCTAATCAGATCTAAAATGGACTATGGATGCTTCATCTATGGAGCAGCAAGGAAGTCCTACATAAAAGAACTAAATACAATCCATCATCAAGGATTAAGATTAGCCTTGGGAGCATTTAGAACCTCTCCAGTAGAAAGCCTCTATATAGAGGCCCATGAGCCTCCACTGATTCTAAGACGACAGAAGTTAGCGCTACAATATTACCTAAAGCTGGTATCGTGTCCAACAAATCCTGCATACCAATGTACCCTCCACCCACAATACACACATCTCTTCAACAAGAAAGAAAATATCATCAAGCCCTACAGCCTCCGGATAAAAAACCTTCTCACAGAAGCCCAAATGGACATTACAAAAATACATAAATATAACAAATCAAAAACTCCACCCTGGATGATCAAACAACCACACATAATATTAAAATTAAATAAATATCCCAAAACGAAAACCCACCCATCAACCTTCCATGAAGAACTACTTATCATCCAGAATACATACAAAGAATATACACAAATTTACACTGACGGATCAAAAGATGGAGATAAAGTAGGATGCGCAGCCATCCACAAAAAAATAAAACTAAAGAAAAGGCTCCCAAACGAATCTTCTATTTTCAGCGCAGAAGCAACAGCCATAGATTCGGCACTGAATATAATAACCAATGATGACCATCAAAAATATATCATATTTACTGACTCACTTTCAATACTCATATCTCTAAAAGAAAAAAAAATGACAAACCCACTTATTACAAAATTGCTAAACAAAATAGATGCCATAACCATGAAAAAAAACATTATCTTTTGCTGGATACCAAGCCATATCGGCATATACATGAATGAACAAGCAGATAAGGCAGCAAAGGAAACTCTGCAACAAAACCACATAAGTGGAAAAATCCCCTATACAGACCTAAAGACTAAAATAAACACATTTTTGAAGAGAAAATGGCAAGAAAACTGGAGCTCATGCACCAAAAACAAACTATTCCAAATAACACCAAATATTGGAACGAGAAACACCAAAAAGTTAACAAGAAAGGAAGAGGTAGTAATGACCAGACTGCGAATAGGTCACACTCACATCACCCACTCACATCTACTAAAAGGGGAGGAGACACCAAACTGTATAACGTGTCAAGAACCCTACACAATACACCATATACTGACAAACTGCATTGACCTTGAACAAATCCGAACAAAGTATTACCAAGAAAAAAATCTGAAAACAATATTAAACAAGATTGATCCCCAAAAAATTATCAATTTTCTGAAAGAAACTAAAATATACTCAAAAATATAAGGAAAGACCCCCCCCCCCAAAAAAAAAAAAAAACCTTAAGAAGAACAAACCAATATTTAACACAACATAACGAACCTTTCGGCATTAAATGACCCCAAAGTGGTTGATATGCCGTAAAACAGAACAAACAAACAAACAAACAAAAAGTCTTTAAAAAGAAAACGAAAATTTTTCTTTCAAAAGCAAATAATTTTCGACCGATCTTTCGGTCTTTTTCAGTGTGAATATATATATATATATACACACACACACACACACACACACACACACACACACACAGAGTGAGCCAAATGTAGGTGGACAATGTTGTAAACCTTCCCCTCTGTGGAAGTGGCACTCTTATCATTATAGAGGCCAACAAGTGTCAGCCATTCGGCCACAATAAAAATGGTCCTGGCTACCTATCTCCACGATATTCATCAACTAAAACAAATATAATTTAACTTCATCTGTTTTTTTTTTTAAGAGAATAAAGATTCTGAAAATCTTTGGAATCTTTTATGATGATCTTTCCTCTGCAAGTAAATCCGATGCATTGTATATCAATAAAGTGCCACTTCTACACGTAGGAAGGTTTACAATATTGTCCACCTATTTTGGCTTACCTTGTATATCCGTCTGTTAGTAATAGGGAGGGGATTTCGCCGACAACGCACCTAGCGTTCCTTTCTTTCTTCTTTCCTCTTTGTGTATCAAACTCTTTTTCTATCTTTCTTTTCTATCTTTCTTTTCTATCTTTCTTTCTGTCATCGTCTCTCACGGTTGTTAGTGTTAACCATTGTTAGTGTTAGAGGGGTGCTAGGTTTTTCCATTATAACAGAAAAATGTTTAATAAAAAAAATTGTTTAAAAAATACAAAAGGCATTTGTGGTGCCTAAATATCACATTAAACAGAGATTCAACAGGAGAATCAACGGGTATGCTTGTCGTACATTTGTCATGCCCTAATTTGTTGTTTTAATTTGTCATACATAAATAGTAATACGTGAACCAAGTAAAATGGAAAATTATAAAAAAAAAGAAAAAAAAAAGAATGGTAATACAAGGAATCCAGATTCGGTGTACAAGTCTTTATTCATTCCTGGGAAATTCCCGGTAGCCTTGCTAGTTTTAAATTAGAAAGATTACTTTGCATCACGTCCACACATCTGAATGGTGATCATGGTTGTTATTTTTCTCGTTGGTCAGAGTTATTTGTTATACTGCAAGATTGCATGTTTTTGCCCACACTCCCAACACCCAGAGTAGCATACAAAGTCAGGGAATGTTTGGCCTAGGACACACAAAGTGTGATATTTTGGACTTCCGAGAACCGTCAAGTAACCTAGAGAAGCACTGCAATTGTCAAATGTTATTGAATACAGGGTGACCAAAAAAAAAAAACAAAAAAAAACGGACCCCAACTCTAATTAGGCCCCGTTTCTTAGTGTTTTGTCCGAATGAAATGAAACTTTGGTCATAACTAGTTTATTATATTCAAAACATCATATCAAAACACTAGGGTCTTTGGCCTTTTTTTTCTTCGTTCTACAGCATATGTTCTAGATGGCCTCCATTTAGCTTTGTTTTTTTTTTTGTGTGTATAAATATTCAATAGTGAAAATATTGTTGGAATGTTGGGAAAATAAAGTTCCGATGAATTCTTTTTAAGGTCAAATGTTTACGCAAGATAAACAACTTTGAAATTTTAGAAACAATATACAAATAAAATTTAGTATTAAAACAACGACCTGGAATAAGATTAGTGACCTGAGTACTGACGTCAGAGAATTAAACAATGGAAGAATTTGATTTATGCACGTAGACCAGTTTAGAATTAGAGTTTTTCAGTCAGGGTTTGACAGTCAGATTTGGATAAGCAAGAGTTAGCCACTGGAGAGAGAGAGCAGACGGTTTCTGGATGCCCAGGAAAAGTTATTGGGTGCAAGATATAGCAAAATGTAAACTTCACCATGTGTTGTATAACTCCAGAAGGGGACTTTTTTTTTTGCAAGGGGGAGGGGGTCACCATATCCTCAAGGCCCAAATGCCACTCGAGGATAAGGGTAACCGGGTGTACGGAAGTCATCAGGAGACAACAGCATAGTAATTATAAGTAGTGAGAATTTAGTATAATTTGATTATTTAAGGGGACGGTTCAGCAAAAACTTGTTTACATTGGACTTGGAGAAAACCATATTGCAGTCAGCAGAGAAAGCAGGCGAGCAGAATAGAGTTCCACAGAGGGGCAGTTCTAGGAAAGAAGCTTTGTTCATGGAATCCACATTTAGATTTACGCACAGATAGGAAGTGGGAGAAATTGTTGATAGTGGTTGTAGCTAGACAAGTGTAATTTGTGTTTGATTTTTTTCCTTTGGAGGGAAGAACTTTGGCAGGTGGAAACATGCAAGAACAAAAGAAAATGAGAAAGGAAACAAAGTATGTGCCTTATCTCAGCACCTAAAAAAAAAAATTAACCTAGAATTAAACCAGTGGGAAAATACTGCCGAAGCGATCACTTGGTTTAAAAATATAGAAAACAAAAATAAATGTACATTTATACAGTTCAACATCACCGACTTCTATCCCTTGATATCCGAAGAACTTTTTAACATTGCCCTAGAATTTACCGAGGTATACATTGATATATCCTCGGAAGAAATCAACATCATTAAAAAATGTAGAAAATCAGTTCTAGTAAATAACAATAACCAATGGATAAAAACTAAAATGACAAATTCGTTTGATTTGGATGCTCTGGATTCTGCAGAGGCATCAGATCTTGTGGGGTTATTCATTCTATATACCCTCACAAGCATATTTGATACTACGGATATCGGCCTATATAGAGATGATGGACTAGCTATCATAAAAGATTCCAACAAAGTCAAGGGAGATAACTTTAAGAAAATCATATACAAGGAAATGAAAAAACTAGGCCTAAAAGTAGACGTACTAGCTAACATAAAAATAAACTTCCTGGACGTCACGTAAAATTTAGATAAAAACACATATGAACCCTACTTAAAAGATAACGCTAATCCAATATACGTAAACCCTGTCCATCAATTATAAAACAGATTCCTAACTCAATCGTAAGTAGACTCAGCAGTAACTCAAGTGATGAAAATGTATTTAACAGGTCAACCAATATCTATGAAACAGCCCTAAAAAATAGTGGATACAAGAATATTGATATCAATATAAGCAACAAAACACCAATAACTATAATAAAATTAAAAATAGAAGAAAAAGAAATATAATCTGGTATACGGCGCCATACGATTAAATGTTAAAAACAAAACTTGGCAAGAAATTTGTAGATATTATCGAAAAGCACTTCCCTGCAACCAATCCCTTACACAAAGTTTTCAGTAAAAATACCCTAAAGTTATTCTATAGCTGCTGCGAAAATTTAGAGATGATAATTAAAGCACATAATAACAAAATATTAAATAAAGGCAATGAAAACAACAACAAAATAAACAATAAAAAAAAAAGTGCACACCATGACAAAAATAAAACTAACACAAAGGACACATATGTAACTAGTAGAAATAATAATAATAATAATAATAAGAAGAAGAAGAAGAAGAAACCAACTCCAGACGATGACAGCCATACTAGAAATAAAAATAAAAATGCTAATAACAAACAAGATAAATGCAACTGTAGATACCGCACACTTGCCCACTTCAAAATAAACGTCTAACCAAAAGCATAGTTTACCAGGTCATAATATTTGCGAAAGAAAACCCGAATAACAAGAAATATTACGTAGGTATGACCTTCTTAGATTTCAAAACTCGATATCATGACCACAAAAATAAATTCAATAATAAAAAACGCCGACTGATAACAACTCTAGCAAACAAATACTGGGAACTCAAGGTAAGCGGATGTTTGGCAGTAGCCGAATGGAAAATAGTAAGACAAGCAAACACATGTAGCGATCTAGACGATCCATGTAGATTATGCCTTCGTGAAAAATTTGCTATCCTATACTTTAAAGAACCCCAATATCTATTAAACTGTAGGAGAGAAATAGCGAACAGCTATGTTCATAGGATAAAATTTACTCTAGGATAGAGATACAAAATAATTTTAAAACTAACAATGACAATAGAAAATAAACAAATAAATAAATAAACATACATATACATAAACTATCACACACACACACATATATATATATATATATATAAACTAGCATATAAAAAACAAAAAACATTTAACCTAAATTTAAAATAGGTCAGGACACTAGATATCTACACTCCCTGCTAAAATTGCATACACAAAAGAATGGGTCAACCGGAGGTCAACTGGGGGTTTATCCTGTAAGTGCCTGCTCATTGACTGATTAGAAAGGGTGCGGTGGAAACTAGAAAGCTGATTGGCTAACTAAAACCTCAATAGAAGGTGCGTATATAAAAATGCGAGACAACCACAAAATTCTCGCATAAGCCTGATGAATCCTAGTGTGTATGAAATGTGGAATATTCTGTGTAGCTTAATCGCCATATATATTTTATAACTTACTACCTAGCTCTACCTACGTATTGAGCACTGTTGAAGTAAATACTTAAAGTTTATGCATAAATTTATACTTTTGAATATTAATTTATGTGATTAAATAAAGTAACTATATATATATATATATATTGTTATATAACATAATTATCCACGTTGGTTCTTCCTGCTAGTATATATATATATATATATATATATATATATATATATATATATATATAAAATAAAATAAAATAAAAATAAAACTTGCTTAATACGGAATTTGCAGACACCAGCCATCCTCTCCTCTTAAAATTTTTTTTTATTTTTTTATTTAATATTTTATTTTTTATTTATTTATTTTTTTATTTTTTTTATTAATTGCTTTATTTATTTTTTTTTCCATTTAGTGTCTTTTAACAACTCTTGCTGACATTTTCTTATGTAATAGCCTGTACATTTCAGTTGACCTATTTTTTTGGCCCTATATTTTTCGCACCTTTTAACATCATTTTGCCTGGGTAATTTTGAAATTTGCTTTTCTATTTTATATTTAATTCTATCACCATTTAATTTTTTTCTCTTCTTCTTCACTGAGTTTTTTCTCTTCTTCTTCACTGATCTTTATTAATTACATTTTGTCTAGGCAGCCATGTCAAACGCATATCTTATTTTTCTTTTATTAATATTATTAGAATTTTTTCCCCTTTTCCTTGTACATATTTGTGAATTATTCCATGGATTTTGGCGTTTTGGATTATTTTGGACCATCTTCCAATTGCGTGATTTCCTTGGATTTTATTTGTGCAAATGGAAATTCAATTAACTTTCTTGGATTTATATTTTGGGATTTTACCGTTATCCATTCACGTGTAATCACCTTTTTCTACACCATATTCCCGCTGCTTCACTTTTTGTTATCAAATAAGATCTTTGACTTACTTGTTGTTTCATCAAATACTTTTGCATGCAAAATCCAATCCCGCATTTTGCTAATTCCTACCCTCTGATGAGAAGGAAAGTATTTCTTTGAAACTCCGCGGATTAAGGACTATCCACTTATTAAGTGTTTCTTTTCCAGATTAAATATGTTTTGAACTCTTTTTCAAAGTGTTTTTTAATATGTTTTATTAACTATTTGCTCTCTCATATATATATATATATATATATATATATATATATATATATACACATACATATGTATATACATATATATATATATATATACACATACATATGTATATACATATATATATATACATATATATACACATTATATATACATATATATATACATATATATGTGTGTGTGTGTGTGTTTCATGTCAAAAACGTTCTTGATTGCCGCAGTAGCAGAGGCAGAGATTGAAGAGTAAGTGTGACATTCACAGAACCCTTAATACCAAAACTGGAGGAGGAAGAAGGGATGGAGAATAAAGCAAAGGAGTATTATTATTATTATTATTATTATTATTATTATTATTATTATTATTATTATTCGATGCCTCCCTTCAGTCTCGAAAGACAAAGGATATTCCTTGTAGAGGCAACTGCGCATGTAATTGTGAGGCAATTGTTGCGCAATCTACAACCACACCTTTCCTGAATCAGCACTGTTTGAGAGTAGCGGCAAGAAGTCCAGGACAACTGGAAACAATGCCGACATAAGCGGAGAGATTATTATTATTACCTATATATTAATACCGTAGTACCTTTGACGTACGTATGCACGTGTGTCACGGTTTCCAGATAATAAATTATTCGATCGAGAGATTCTATTTATTAAAAAGGACAATAGAAGATGATAACATACTACAAATATTGCACTATTATTATATAGCTATGCTAATTTAATATTCGTAGCATGTTATCACTTTCTATCCTCCTTTTTAATAAATAGGATCTCCCGATCACTGAAGACGCAATGTAAAAAAATTAAATAAAATTACAATAAATGATGTCGCTTTTGGGTCATACATGAAACTAAAATATACCTTCTTGGTTTTTTGACTAGGATCCAAAAGTAGTATCTGTTCTGTCTAGAGATGGTATAATGATATCGTTGGGCTTCCATTAGTGCCGGGCATCCATACAATGGAAATATGTCACAGATTCCTATAAGAATGTTGGAGATAAACCGTAATAACCAAATATATTCTGATACTACATTAACCAGATTACTTAGATAAATACTTTTACAGTTTTAACAAAAGAGCTACAATAACATTGTGCAGTCTCCATTCACGCTGAACGTTGACAGAATGCCCAGCAGTAATATCTTACATATGAAAGATGCCGCTGTGGAATTTCCACTGGTCCCGCTAGTTATTATTATTTGTATTCTCTACGAGTTCTCACTTAGACCATCATCATTACTTACTGATAATAATCGGTGGTATTCCCCACAGTCTGGGTGACAACAAGTCTCCCTAGATTTCTAGTACTCTTCATTTCTTTCAATAACTTTGGCAAATGATTTTGCATTATCACAACAGTCACTTATTATTATTATTATTAATATTATTGTTATCATCATTATTATTATCATTATTATTATTCTTGTAATTTTGATTATCATTATTATCATCATCATCGTTATTATTGGCTCACAAGGAGCTTTCACACAGATTAGGCTGTTCTTGGCGTGCGGGCCGGAGCAGAAAAGAAAGTAATCAGTTCTGGTCAATGTGGGGGCAACCCTTCATATCGGACAATTACTTTTTAAGTCAATTAGTTTGGTCAATGTGGGAGAAATCCGTCATATCAGACAATTGCTAATTTTGGTCCCTGCCAGAGTCTCTCCTTTGGGGGAGCTGGTTTTTCCTCCCCACACTTAAAAACGGCCTTGTGCCTTATTTGCTCAGTGGGGAAGCAAATAAATAAACAGCCTGTGGTGTTCCCTGGAAGCTGAGTGACAACAAGTCTCCCCAGATTTCCAGTACTCTCCATCTCTTTCGATACCATTTGCAAATAAATTTGTATTATCGCAACAGCTACTTGCCATTGATTTCTCGTGGCAGTGGCCATTGGTCTTTACTGGAATTTGAGTGGCAATAAGCCTCCCTATGGTCCCAGTTCTCTTCGCACTTACACAGTGGAGGTCTGGTCAGTGCTCACTCCTCGGTCTTTCCTTCCTCCTTGATTACTTGGCTATTTGATTTTATTCTTTTGTTTTTTTTTGGGGGGGGGAGCAGTGTTATTATTGTTTTTGTTATTATTATTATTATTATTATTATTGTAATTGTTGTTATTATCATCATTGTTATTATCACTATCATATCTTATAGGATTTCAAATCGTAATAGTCATTTCCATTGGTTAAAATGGTATGCATTCAACCAATGTTATACACGTTGACCTCTAATAGAGGTTGACGCCAATCTTCTATTGAGCATAGAATCGCATATGAAATCTAATCTTCCGGTAAATACCCATAATTCATTTCTTGCTAATCATTGCTTAATGGCAAACGTTTTATTCTCCTGTTTATGTCGCTATCTATATCCAATATGGGAAGCAGCATTGCATGTCTTTCATCTGCAGTGTGTATAAATTAGTAAACATACCTATCGCTTACACGGGTCGTCTTTTGTCGTCCCAAATATATCATACACACATAAAGGATTAATTCAAATGGTAGATTTATTAGTCCACGCAGGGTGACCAGAAAGAGCAGTTAGAAATAAATCATACACCAGCCACTATGATTACGCAATTCTTACAGCTACGTACCTAGAAAACGAAACTATTCAATCTGACATCATGATATGAGACCAGAAGGAGAAAGAAGCAACCTTAGTAGAAGTTAGTGTCCCCCAATGATGCTGTGTCAAACAGAGCTGAGAGAGAAAATATACCGAATTACCAAGGCCTTCTGTACGGCATGACAAGAAATTGGAATCTTAGGAAGATCTCCATCATTTCAGTAATTATAGGAGAAACTGGATTCATGAAAAAGACTTTCAAAAACTATCTGGCAAACCAAGTGCAAATGAGATACAAATAATTGCACTTATAGGGTAGGTTAGAATTTTAAAAAGATCTCTTGGTTGGAATGTATGAGGCAGCGGGCGAATGTCTGCTATCCGGTAGGATGCCCCATCTCCAGCTAGAACAAAATGATAAGAAAATTGAAAAGAAACGTGTTAATATTATTGACCATCGCGATCTTAAAGGAACGGTTAGAATCTTAAAAAGATCTCCCGGTTGGAATGTATGAGGGACCAGATGAAACTCTGTTATCTGCTAAGAATACGATTACAAATTAAGACTTTTGCTTGATTTTGGCTGACGGAACAAGAGGAAACTACCTTCGTGGATTAAATAATGGATTCCATTCCACATTCTGTAAAGATTCCAAAGGTAAACTTTAAAATTTTCGATAGGATGCATTTGAAGAACATTGGATGTTACATCGGCTGAAACGTTGTGAGAATAATATTAAAGATGAGAACAATAGTCCAGATAATACAAATAATACAAATTACCAATCCTCATCTCAAAAAAAAAAAACTGAAAAAATGTGGCATTAGTTTTAAATTTTAATGCTTTTTCTTTCCTTTTTTGAGGTTGGTTGGGAGTATGATCGTGTCCGTCGTAATATTTTAAGGAAGACGCGGAACTAAAGTCATGTAACCTGTTGACGTTATCGAATCTGGTCACGGATCCCAAGAAACGACCAAGAAACGACCGAAGTAGATAACGTCTGATGACAAATCCAAAAGAAAATAGATAAATACAGACTCCTTCAGTTTTTGACAGATTGTGGATACCCACGAAGGGGTGCCTGCACGTGAAATTTTTGTGGGAGGAGGTGTGCAATCCCCAACCACACCTCTCCTGAGTCGACATTGTTAAATACCAGAGGTAAGTGAAGTGCATGTATAGGACAACTAGAAACAAATGCCGAGATAAGCGGAGAGCACATACAGCACCTAGAATTCCCAAATAGTCCCCCATCTGGTACTAACCAGGCTCAACGTTGCTTAAATTCGGTGAAAAGCCAAGTACGTCCAAGGATGGAGTACTGCTGCCACATCTGGGCAGGAGCTGCTAAAAACAGCCTATCCTGCCTTGACAGAGTACAAAATAGACTTCGTGGTTTAGTGGGGGATGCCCTTTTATCTTCCCTGCAACCTCTCTCCCACAGAAGAGACGTTGCAAGCCTGTCTTTGTTTTATCATTATTTCCATGGCAGGTGTTCGTCTGAGCTCCAATCTCTCATCCCCCCTCGCCAATCTTTCACGAGAAACACCCGTATGGCTGAAACTACTGTCAATAATTTTCCCCACTCTTTATCTGTCCCAAAATCCAAACGTAGATTCCATGAGCAAAGCTTCTTTCTTAGAACTGCACGCCAGTAGAACTCTCTGCCGCTTGCCTGTTTCCCACCTGACTACAACTTGGACGTCTTCAAGTCCAACATAAACAAACTCCTGACAAACCGCCCCCTTAAGTAAGACACTCTATCAAAACCCCCAATACTAATGATTACTACAATACTATCTCATTGATTACTGTACACGCAATAACCCTTATCCCTGAGTGGCCTTCGGGCCTTGATAAGTGGTGACCCCCATGTAAAAAAAAAAAAAACAAAAAAAAAAACGGTGTGTCAACGCGATTATGCCGTGTGTGTGTGGTGTATACGTGTCTGTCTATCTATCTATCTATATATATATATATATATATATATATCCACATGTAATATGACAAGATGTAATGTATTATATATGTATACAGAACTACATATATAATGACTTTATTTAGTTGCCTTTTTCGCTAAAAACATAATAGTGACAGAAACAATGAAGTGGAGTAAAAATGCATTTCAAGCAATGCTTATTGGCCTAACAGTAAAACTCCCAACTGCTTCTGCAGTATATATACTGTTATTTATATTAGTTTGAAGTTTACCATTGTGTATATCAGGTAAACACTACATCCCTTTGTTTTCATTAATCTTTCTCTTTTATATATATATATATATATATATATATATATATATGAATCATGACAGGAAGACCCGTTTTGATGGTCATGATTAAAAATAGGAAATGAGAGAAAGAGAGAAAAAAAAAACAATTTAATGGGGGAGGCCTGCTGACGGGTTTCACCCTCACTTATAAGCTGAATCGAGGGATTTACTTTTTTTTTTAATTTTAATAATAAAATCCAGTGAAATGGGAGGCGATACGTCTTTAAAAAATAACGATATAGTGTATTAGAAAAAAAATGATTCACTCTATGTCTAAAATACTGAAACGTGTGATATCATATGGAGATTCATCAAACCTGAGACATTCTCTCTGCTTGCAAAGGGAAGGCTTCATGTACCCCGCATACTATATATAGTAACTCACAACTTATCAAAATAAGAAAAGCTCAACACTATCAAGAGGTGCACAAAACAATATTAATTGAAAGATGATAGATTAAAGTTATATAAAACTTTATTATATAAATAAGGAAAAGTTAGGGGGAAATTTAAAAAGAAACCTCTTTAGGCCATGACATTTCGAAGTAAATGCTTCTCATATATATATATAAAAATATATATATATATATATATATATATATATATATATATATATAGTAATTTATAAAATATATATGGCGATTAAGCTACACTGAATATTCCGCGTTTCATCCACTCTAGTACTCCTCAGGCTTATGCGTGAATTCTGTGGTTGTTTATCGTTTTTATATGGACCATATAAAAACGATAAACAACCACAGAATTCGCGCATAAGCCTGAGGAGTCCTAGAGTGGATGAAACGCGGAATATTCAGTGTAGCTTAATCGCCATATATATTTTATAAATTACTAACTAGCTCTACCTACGTATTGAGCACTTTTGAAGTAAATACTTAAAGTTTCCGCATAAATCTATACTTTCGTATATTAATTTTATGTGAGTAAATTAAGTAGTTATATATATATGTGTGTGTGTACATACTCCTGTAATTTTTTTAATGTGTTAATTGATATTCATATTATTTTTCTATTTATTTAAAAAGAAAATACAACTTTGTTATATATGGGTTGTGGAATTGCATTCATCTGCAAAAGATCTAGCTAATTTACATATTCGTTTAAACATTCATTTTAATTAATTCCCTATTAGTTTTTTTTTTCGGTTTTCTGATGGAATGATCATCTTCAGTTAACTATTACGTGTAATTATATTCATGCAGGTATTCTACATGATTTATACGTGCGAAATATTTGTGTAAAAAGTTGATAGTAAACACAAACATCTTTCTATAAATATTTATGTATGCGTATATATATATATATTTGTTTAACATATTTTACCTACCAAATTCCTCTGTCAGTTTTTGGTCTACAGACATGAAATTTAATATATAAAGTATTCGAGCTCGTGTGAAATTTTATATTCGGGTTTTAGCCGGGGAAAATCGGTACAAAAGTGTGAAAATTAAAAAAATGAAATTTGCCAGGTGAAGGTCGAACAATGGCATTACGAATATGCATGCGTAACGTAATAGCTATTGGTTCATGTTTTAATTTTTAGCCTTGCAGCAAACATGTCTTCATATTACACTCATTAACGTCAAAGGAAAAAGTAAACTGTAAGCTAAACGTTTTGGTTTCGATTCTCGGTAATGACGCACAAGTCATTTTTTTTTTTTTTTTTTTTTTTTTAGCTTTCTAAATCATTGGGTCCAATATAATATAATAATAAATACGACATCTGAATTAATCAAAATAAGCAAATAATCCTGAGGTTGAAATAATAAAGACACACACACACACACACACATATATATATATATATATATATATATATGTATATATATATATATATATATATATATGGACGTGTATATTTGTATATGTATGTATATGTTTATGTATATATAGACCTATATGTTTATGTTTTTGTTCTTGTATTTTGTGTATTTGTAATTTATTTGTTGTTGATGTGTATGTGATTATTTCTATGTGATCATATTTGTATGTGTATGTGTGTGCCTTTGTGCGTATGTGTATGCTTTTACATAATTTTCTTTTTGGTCCCCTAACAAAGGAAGGATTGGACCTAGTAATTCACTGCCGTTCGTCCGTTTGTCTGTTCGTTTGTTCGCACTTTTTTCTCAATAAGCACTCCTTGAATTATTTTGAAATTTTGCACAAACATTAGCCATAGTGAAAGTAAATTTTTGCCAGAACGGATTTTCTGGGGTAGATCTGGTTGCCCCCACCCTTTAGGGGCCATTATAGGGGTAAAATTTCTCCCAAATCGTTCATACGTTTGTTTGTTCGCACTTTTCTCAATAAGCACTCCTTGAATTTATTTTGAAATTTGCACAAACATCAGTCATGGTGAAAGTAAATTTTTGCCAGAACGGATTTATTTACTCGTGGAGGGTTACCTCCTCCTCCCCCCCCCCTTCGTACGCTCGGCTTGTTTTATATGTACATATATATGGTCAGTCTGTCATCCCCGCGTCCATCCCCAGTGAATTGAATCTCTGACCGGTTTTTATCTGTCTGGTCTATTTTAACACACATGTTGTCTTATTTATTCCCCCCCCCTCCCCATTTTTATTCATTCATATTTTGTTGACACGTCTAGCTTTGATTAATAATCTCACCCACCCCTTCCGATACCGGAATCTTTCGCTTTTCTTTTCCTTTTGTCTATTCCCCCTTCCATTCTTTCTATTGTCACTTATCTTTTTTTCTTATTATTTATTTATTTATTTATTTCCCTCTCCTCTCCTCCCCCTTTTTTTAATTAAAAAAAAAAATAATAATAATTTTTAATTTTTCTCTGCCATTTTTTTTTTTGGTTCTCTAACAAAAGGAGGGTGGACCTGTAAATTCACTCTCGTCCGTTCGTCTGTCCGCACTTTTCTCAATAACTACGCCTTGGAATGTTTGGAAATTTTGCAAAAACATTAGACATGATATGAGTAAAAAAAGTAACAGCACAGATTTTCCGAGAAAACTCCAATTGCTCCCTTAGGGATGCCTTTCAGGTTAAAATGGCTACAATTGACACTTTTATGCTTATTAAAAAAATTGATGCCTTGGATTTTTATAAAAATTTCTGAAAAGTTGTAACTAACTGATTTCTATATAATTTTGTTTGTCTATATTTCGCGATAACTCTTGGGTGTGTCCCAGGGGCTCTTTTAGGGCTAATAAAAACTCTCCATTTTTTGGGACTATTTTGCCATATTTGTCCAAAATTTTCTGTGTATGTCTATTTTTTTTTTTAATTACATTTTCACCCCAAACAAGGCACATTGCGACTTTGGTGTAGGGGCTACTATCAGGGACATAAGTTACTGGGGTACTATGTAGGGAGTTGGGCAGTAAGATGTCGATTCACATTACACTTGAACTTCTGCATGTCAGTACAGTGGGGAAGCAGGGAACTGGAATGGAATTGCAAAGTCTAGTGGTTCTGGGGAAGAAACTACTGGAGTAGAAAGCTCTCTTACATCTAGGGATCTCAACTGTGTAGGGGTGGGATTTATCTACTTGTCGGGGTTGTTGAGAGTATTTACGTCGTGGGGGCACAAGTGCTTGGAGTTCGTTCAATAATATTTTCGGGCGTTAGTAACTTTCTAGCATGGTAGAGAGCGCCTACCTTCTTCGCAGCGGTCCTGGCAATGCTCTCAATGCAATTGTTCCAACTCATTTCCTGTGAACGTTAGGTCGAGGAGTGAAAAAAGTACTTTCAGATAATGAACCTTTGGCCATTGCTATTGGTGATAGAGAAAGTTTCTTGTAATTATTGAAGGAAACAAGTTTAGTCTTGGCAACATTGAATGTGACCATCCAATTTTGTCCCCATCCCACTATAGATTGGAGGTCATCTTCTAGTGTTTCTGCCATTTCCTTAGATATGTGTTCATTTGTTTTCTTGTCGTGGCTGTTATAGAGCATGGTGTCGTCAGCAAATATACCCATCTCAGAGGCAATTTTGTCAGGAAGGTCATTTATGAATATTAGGAATAATAAAGGTCCAAGGATAGACTCCTGGACACTCCCACATTTATATCATATTGTTTAGATGCATTGTTTTGCATGATGTTGAACTAAAATTTAAATATGTTAAGGCCTTGGGGACTTTTGGGGCTCAATAGGGGTGGGTAGGTGATGGATTTAGTCTTTCTTTTTTTTTTTTTTTTGCATGGTGCAGAACTCAAATTTACTTATGTTAAGTCTGTTTGTTAATTTTCACCAAGATTTGACGTCCCCTGGGGACTCTGGGGGCTAAATGGGGTGGGGGGATGCTGAACTTAGTCATTTTTTTATGGCTTGTTCACTGTTCATGCTACACTTGTTTTGTTTAATCAATCTTCAATTTTGAAAGCTGGATTTTTTTATCGCTTGTTTTCCAGTTTCTAGTGTTATATATTGTAATATGATGATTTTATCGCTTGTTTTCCAGTTTCTAGTGTTATATATTGTCATATATGATTTTTTATCGCTTGTTTTCCAGTGTCTAGTGTTATATATTGTCATATATGATTTTTTTATCACTTGTTTTCCAGTTTCTAGTGTTATATATTGTCATATATGATTTTTTTATCGCTTGCTTTCCAGTTTCTAGTGTTATATATTGTTATATATGATTTTTTATCACTTGTTTTCCAGTTTCTAGTGTTATATATTGTCAAATATGATTTTTTTTATCGCTTGTTTTCAAGTTTCTAGTGTTATATATTGTCAAATATGATTTTTTTTATCGCTTGTTTTCCAGTTTCTAGTGTTATATATTGTCATATATGATTTTTTTATCGCTTGCTTTCCAGTTTCTAGTGTTATATATTGTTATATATGATTTTTTATCACTTGTTTTCCAGTTTCTAGTGTTATATATTGTCAAATATGATTTTTTTTATCGCTTGTTTTCAAGTTTCTAGTGTTATATATTGTCAAATATGATTTTTTTATCGCTTGTTTTCCAGTTTCTAGTGTTATATATTGTCATATATGATTTTTTTATCGCTTGTTTCCTAGTTTCTAGTGTTATATATTGTTATATATGATTTTTTTATCGCTTGTTTTCCAGTTTCTAGTGTTATATATCGTCAAATATGATTTTTTTATCGCTTGTTTTCCAGTTTCTAGTGTTATATATTGTCAAATATGATTTTTTTATCGCTTGTTTTTAAGTTTCTAGTGTTATAAATTGTCAAATATGATTCTTTTATCGCTTGTTTTCCAGTTTCTAGTGTTATATATTGTCATATATGATTTTTTTATCGCTTGTTTTCCAGTTTCTAGTGTTATATATTGTCAAATATGATTTTTTTATCGCTTGTTTTCCAGTTTCTAGTGTTATATATTGTCATATATGATTTTTTTATCGCTTGTTTTCCAGTTTCTAGTGTTATATATTGTCATATATGATTTTTTTATCGCTTGTTTTCCAGTTTCTAGTGTTATATATTGTCATATATGATTTTTTTATCGCTTGTTTTCCAGTTTCTAGTGTTATACATTGTCAAATATGATTTTTTTATCGCTTGTTTTCCAGTTTCTAGTGTTATATATTGTCATATATGATTTTTTTATCGCTTGTTTTCCAGTTTCTAGTGTTATATATTGTCAAATATGATTTTTTTATCGCTTGTTTTCCAGTTTCTAGTGTTATATATTGTCAAATATGATTTTTTTATCGCTTGTTTTCAAGTTTCTAGTGTTATATATTGTCAAATATAATTTTTTTTATCGCTTGTTTTCCAGTTTCTAGTGTTATATATTGTCAAATATGATTTTTTTATCGCTTGTTTTCCAGTTTCTAGTGTTATATATTGTTATATATGATTTTTTTATCGCTTGCTTTCAAGTTTCTAGTGTTATATATTGTTATATACGATTTTTATCGCTTGTTTTCCAGTTTCTAGTGTTATATATTGTCAAATATGATTTTTTTATCGCTTGTTTTCCAGTTTCTAGTGTTATATATTGTTATATATGATTTTTTTATCGCTTGTTTTCCAGTTTCTAGTGTTATTTATCGTCAAATATGATTTTTTTTATCGCTTGTTTTCCAGTTTCTAGTGTTATATATTGTCAAATATGATTTTTTTATCGCTTGTTTTCCAGTTTCTAGTGTTATATATTGCCAAATACGATTTTTTTTATCGCTTGTTTTCCAGTTTCTAGTGTTATATATTGTTATATATGATTTTTTTATCGCTTGTTTTCCAGTTTCTAATGTTATATATTGTCAAATATGATTTTTTTTATCGCTTGTTTTCCAGTTTCTAGTGTTATATATCGTCAAATATGATTTTTTTTATCGCTTGTTTTCCAGTTTCTAGTGTTATATATTGTCAAATATGATTCTTTTATCGCTTGTTTTCCAGTTTCTAGTGTTATATATTGTCAAATATGATTTTTTTTTATCGCTTGTTTTCCAGTTTCTAGTGTTATATATTGTTATATACGATTTTTTTATCGCTTGTTTTCCAATTTCTAGTGTTATATATCGTCAAATATGATTTTTTGTATCGCTTGTTTTCCGGTTTCTAGTGTTATATATTGTCAAATATGATTTTTTTTATCGCTTGTTTTCCAGTTTCTAGTGTTATATATTGTCATATATGATTTTTTTATCGCTTGTTTTCCAGTTTCTAGTGTTATATATCGTAAAATATGATTTTTTTATCGCTTGTTTTCCAGTTTCTAGTGTTATATATTGTCAAATATGATTTTTTTTATCGCTTGTTTTCCAGTTTCTAGTGTTATATATTGTTATATATGATTTTTTTATCGCTTGTTTTCCAGTTTCTAGTGTTATATATCGTAAAATATGATATTTTTATCGCTTGTTTTCCAGTTTCTAGTGTTATATATTGTCAAATATGATTTTTTTATCGCTTGTTTTCCAGTTTCTAGTGTTATATATTGTTATATATGATTTTTTTATCGCTTGTTTTCCAGTTTCTAGTGTTATATATCGTCATATATGATTTTTTTATCGCTTGTTTTCCAGTTTCTAGTGTTATATATTGTCAAATATGATTTTTTTATCGCTTGTTTTCCAGTTTCTAGTGTTATATATTGTCAAATATGATTTTTTTTATCGCTTATTTTCCAGTTTCTAGTGTTATATATTGTCAAATATGATTTTTTTTATCGCTTGTTTTCCAGTTTCTAGTGGTGTATATTGTTATATATGATTTTTTTATCGCTTGTTTTCCAGTTTCTAGTGTTATATATTGTTATATATGATTTTTTTATCGCTTGCTTTCCAGTTTCTAGTGTTATATATTGTCAAATATGATTTTTTTATCGCTTGTTTTCCAGTTTCTAGTGTTATATATTGTTATATATGATTTTTTTATCGCTTGTTTTCTAGTTTCTAATGTTATATATTGTCAAATATGATTTTTATCGCTTTTTTTCCAGTTTCTAGTATTATATATTGTCAAATATGATTTTTTTTATCGCTTGTTTTCCAGTTTCTAGTGTTATATATTGTCAAAAATGATTTTTTTATCGCTTGTTTTCCAGTTTCTAGTGTTATATATTGTTATATATGATTTTTTCATCGCTTGTTTTCCAGTTTCTAGTGTTATAGATCGTCAAATATGATATTTTTATCGCTTGTTTTCCAGTTTCTAGTGTTATATATTGTCAAATATGATGTTTTATCGCTTGTTTTCCAGTTTCTAGTGTTATATATTGTTATATATGATTTTTTTATCGCTTGTTTTCCAGTTTCTAATGTTATATATCGTCAAATATGATTTTTTTATCGCTTGTTTTCCAGTTTCTAATGTTATATATTGTCAAATATGATTTTTTTTATCGCTTGTTTTCCAGTTTCTAGTGTTATATATTGTCAAATATGATTTTTTAATCGCTTGTCTTCCAGTGTCTTGTGTTTATATTGTCATATATGATTTTTTTATCGCTTGTTTTCCAGTTTCTAGTGTTATATATTGTCAAATATGATTTTTTTATCGCTTGTTTTCCAGTTTTTAGTGTTATATATTGTCAAATATGATGTTTTATCGCTTGTTTTCCAGTTTCTAGTGTTATATATTGTCATATATGATTTTGTATTGCTTATTTTCCAGTTTCTAGTGTTATATATTGTCAAATATGATTTTTTTATCGCTTGTTTTCCAGTTTCTAGTGTTATATATTGTCAAATATGATTTTTTTATCGCTTGTTTTCCAGTTTCTAGTGTTATATATTGTCAAATATGATTTTTTATCGCTTGTTTTCCAGTTTCTAGTGTTATATATTGTTATATATGATTTTTTTATCGCTTGTTTTCCAGTTTCTAGTGTTATATATTGTCATATATGATTTTTTTATCGCTTGTTTTCCAGTTTCTAGTGTTATATATTGTTATATATGATTTTTTATCCCTTGTTTTCCAGTTTCTAGTGTTATATATTGTCAAATATGATTTTTTTATCGCTTGTTTTCCAGTTTCTAGTGTTATATATTGTCAAATATGATTTTTTTTATCGCTTGTTTTCCAGTTTCTTGTGTTATATATTCTTATATATGATTTTTTTATCGCTTGTTTTCCAATTTGTAGTGTTATATATTGTCATATATGATTTTTTTATCGCTTGTTTTCCAGTTTCTAGTGTTATATATTGTCATATATGATTTTTTTATCGCTTGTTTTCCAGTTTCTAGTGTTATATATTGTTATATATGATTTTTTATCCCTTGTTTTCCAGTTTCTAGTGTTATATATAGTTATATATGATTTTTTATCGCTTGTGTTCCAGTTTCTAGTGTTATATATTGTCATATATGATTTTTTCATCGCTTGTTTTCCAGTTTCTAGTGTTATATATTGTCATATATGATTTTTTTATCGCATTTTTCCAGTTTCACGTGTTATATATTGTCATATATGATATTTTTATCGCTTGTTTTCCAGTGTCTACTTTTATATATTGTAATATATGATTTTTTTACCGCTTCTTTTCTGTTTTATTAAAAAATACATGTATAGTGTCCTGGGACTTTTCGGCCTCCCTGTATAACAGTAGAAACTGGAAAACAAACGATAAAAAATCATATATAACAATATATACCACCAGAAACTGGAAAACAAGCGATAAAAAAATCATATATGACAATATATAACATTAGAAACTGGAAAAAAAGTGATAAAAAATCATATATAACAATATATAACACTAGAAACTGGAAAACAAGAGTTAAAACCATCATATATGACAATATGTAAGACTATATATTGTCAAATATGATTTTTTTAACCGCTTGTTTTCCAGTTTCTATTTTATTTATTGTCAAATATTATTTTTCTTACCGCTTCTTTTCTTATTTCTAGTGTTATATATTGTCATATATGATTTTTTACCGCTTCTTTTCCCTCTTTTTTTTTTCATTTGTCTTTAACTTTTTCTTCTAGGGGATGGGACATCCAACCAGATGTCTGACATTTACCCCTATTTTAGTGAGTCCAACCAAGAGATCTTTTCAGGATTCTAGCGGTCGCCTTTCAATGCAATCGTTTGTATTTCACTTGCACTTGGTTCACCGGGTATGCTTGCTATGTACTTTTTAAAGTTCTTTTTCATAAGCCTAGTTGCTCCTATGATGACTGGTATAATTGAAACGTCTTTTAATTTCCAATTTCGTTTCATATCATACATAAGTCCTTGATACTTTGTTATCTTTTCCCTCTCAGCTCTGTTAAGCCCTGTATCATTGGGTACACTGACCTCTATTACGGTCGCTTTTTTGTTTGCTCTGTCCCAAATCACTATATCTGGTTTAACAGCTGCGTTTTCTAGATATGTAGCAGTAGGGATTATGTAGTCATAGTGAATAGTGTAGTTGTCATTCCCAACTGTTCGTTCGGGTATATGTTCTCAGGTTTTTTTACTGCACTGAATGTTGAGTTTTTTACATATCTTCCAGTGAAGGTATTTGCAAACTCCGTTATGGCGATCTGTATAATAACCATCTCCAAGTAGGACTTTGCAACTAGAAATCAGGTGGCCCACACTCTCAACCTCAGTGCTACAGAACCTGCATTTATTATTGTTGCTTAGACCACACATCTTTTTGAAGGCGTTTGTCATGAGGCCCTGGTCTTGTGCAGCCAATATCAACCTCTCTTGGTCGTAATGGAGGGATCCTCTTTTGAGCCAGACCAGGGAACCATCCCTATCAATATATTCTTGGGATATTTCAGTCGGTAGGTATTTTGCCCGTTTATGGTTGGTCCATTCTTCTGTTTTAACACTATGGAATTGGCTAGTGTATTTTTTCCGACTTTTCTGGGCTATGTCAGTGGCAGGCTTGTTTGATTTCTCAGTATCATTTGTAAGGCAATCCTTTCCAATCCTTTTCCAGTTTCTAGTGTTATATATTTTCATATATTATTTTTTTATCACTTGTTTTCCAGTTTCTAGTGTTATATATTCTCATATATGATTTTTTATCACTTGTTTTCTCTCTTTTTTTTCATTTTTCTTAAACTTTTTCTTCTAGGGGATGGGATATCCAACCAGATGTCTGACATTTACCCCTATTTTAGTGAGTCCAACCAAGAGATCTTTTCAGGATTGTCATATATGATTTTTTTATCGCTTGTTTTCCAGTTTCTAGTGTTATGTATTGTTATATATGATTTTTTTACCACTTCTTTTCCAGTTTCTAGTGTTATATATTGTCATATATGATTTTTTTATCGCTTCTTTTTCAGTTTCTACTCTCATATAGTGTCATATATGATTTTTTTATCGCTTCTTTTCCAGTTTTTACTCTTATATAGTGTCATATATGATTTTTTTATCGCTTCTTTTCGAGTTTCTACTCTTATATAGTGTCATATATGATTTTTGTATCGCTTGTTTTCCAGTTTCTATTCTTATATAGTGTCATATATGATTTTTTTATCGCTTCTTTTCCAGTTTCTATTCTTATATAGTGTCATATATGATTTTTTTATCGCTTCTTTTCCAGTTTCTATTCTTATATAGTGTCATATATGATTTTTTTATCGCTTCTTTTCCAGTTTCTACTCTTATATAGTGTCATATATGATTTTTTTTTATCGCTTGTTTTCCATTTTTAGTCTTATATATTGTCGAATATGATTTTTTATCGCTTGTTTTCCAGTTTCTAGTGTTATATATTGTCAAATATGATTTTTTTATCGCTTGTTTTCCAGTGTCTAGTATTATATATTGTTATATATGATTTTTTTATCGCTTGTTTTCAGTTTCTAGTGTTATATATTGTCAAATGTAATTTTTTTTATCGCTTTTTTTTTCCATTTCTAGTGTTATATATTGTCAAATATTATTTTTTTATCACTTGTTTTCCTGTTTCTAGTGTTATATATTGTTATATATGATTGTTTTTTATCGCTTTTTTTCAGTTTCTAGTGTTATATATGGTCATATATGTTTTTTTTTGTCTCGCTTTTTTTCCAGTTTCTAGTGTTATATAGTGTTACATATGATTTTTTTTATCGCTTGCTTTACAGTTTCTAGTGGTATATCGTGTTATATATGATTTTTTTTTTATCGCTTATTTTCCAGTTTCTACTGTTATATATGGTCATATATGATTATTTATCGCTTGTTTTCCAGTTTCTAGTGTTATATATTGTCATAAACGATTATTTATCGCTTGTTTTCTATTTCTAGTGTTATATATTGTCATATATCATGGTATATAAAGCTGTCTTGCTGCCCACTCTTTTCTATGGATCGGAAACCTGGACCACATACAGGAGGCACGTAAAAACCCTGGAGACGTACCACCAAAGATGCCTCCGAAAAATCCTCAGAATTAGTTGGAAGGACCGACGCACCAACACCAGCGTCCTGAGTGAAGCTGACATTCCCACTATCACCGCTACTGTTGCTCAACGCCAGCTCGGATGGACTGGTCATGTTGTCCGAATGCCGGATCTCCGCCTCCCAAAACAGATTTTCTACTCTCAGCTTGTGGAGGGAAAGCGTGTGGCCAAAAGATGAGGTATAAGGACAACATCAAAGCAAATCTAAAGCGGTTTCACATGGACCTTGAGATATGGGAGGACGTGGCTGGGAGCAGGTTGGCATGGAGGAGTGCTGTTCACGAAGGTGCTGCGCTTTATAGTAGTGACCTAAATCAAGCTGCTGAGGATAAACGCAAGCACAGAAAGGACAGATTATCAACCAGACACACCCAACCCCACCCCACCACCACTACCTTTATCTGCCCAAATTGCACAAGACAAATTGGGTCTAGGATTGGGCTCTATGCTCACCTGAGGACCCACAGAAGCCACAACGGAGGACAGTCTTACTCGGACACGAGTGACCGCCGTAGATGATGATTGTCATATATGATTTTTTTTATCGCTTATTTTCTAGTTTTTAGTGTTATATATTCTCACATATGATTATTTTATCGCTTATTTTCCAGTTTCTAGTGGGGTATATTGTTATAAATGATTATTTATCACTTGTTTTCCAAGTTTTAGTGTTATATTTTGTCATATATGATTATTTATCGCTTGTTTTCCAGTTTCTAGTGTTATATATTGTCATATATGATTATTTTATCGCTTATTTTCCAGTTTCTAGTGGGGTATATTGTTATAAATGATCATTTATCACTTGTTTTCCAAGTTTTAGTGTTATATATTGTCATATATGATATTTGTATCGCTTGTTTTCCAGTTTCTAGTGTTATATATTGTCATATACGATTATTTATCGCTTGTTTTCCAGTTTCTAGTGTTATATAGTGTTATATATGATTTGTTTTTATCTCTTGTTTTCCAGTTTCTAGTGTTATATATTGTCATATATGATTGTTTTATCACTGGTTTTTCTAGTTTCTACTGTTATATATTGTCATATATGTGTTTTTATCGCTTGTGTTCCAGTTTCTAGTGTTATATATTGTCATATATGAGTTTTTATCGCTTGTGTTCCCGTTTCTAGTGTTATATATTGTCATATTTGATGTTTTATCACTGGTTTTCCATTTTCTACTGTTATATATTGTCATATATGATTTTCCTACCTATAATTCTACTCTCTTTTTTCGATTGCTTTTGAAATTTCTCTTTAATTTCAAATTCAATTTTCTAAAAGTTTTTCTCTCTAATCCGAAATCTGAACTTTTTATAATTGTGAATGATCTCAATCTTCGTTCTGATTACAGATTTTTTGTCTTTGATTTTCTTTAACAAGAACATGACAAGCTTTTGGAATTATTTTACTGCTCTCCCCCCCCCCTGTTTGGGAGTGGTCTGATATGTGCCTTGCTTCCGATATACCAAATTTTATATATAAATCTTTACTTTCACTGGATTGTAATACACAAATTCTTCGAATTCCACTAATTACCTTGCCATTCTTTGAAAATTCCTTTCTATTTTCGCATCAATTCAGAGGATTATACCAGTATTTCATGAATTTTCCTGTACTGTACAAATACTTTCTGGATTTACGATGATCATACCGGAACTTGATGCTCCACAAATTTTTTCCTTGTTGGATTTGTAAACAGTTACCATATTTTTCGCCTTGGAATCTTACACGAAAGACTTCACTGGAACTTGTATCATTTTATTTCATATTATTTTATTTTATTTTGAAACTTATTTTCAATACTTTCTTGAACATTTTTAATCCCATTTTCTTCATTTTCAGATCGTTTTATTTTTATTTTTTCATATATTTTTATATATATACATCTTTCTTTATTTATTTATTTCTGTATCCCCTATTTATTGGTTCTATCTACCCCACTTCTTTCTTCACTTACTCCTATATCTTCCATATTTTTTTCCTTTCTTCTTTTATTATAGGCTCTTCTTTGATAATCCTAATTATTTCATAGTGGCCTATATTTTTTGAAAATAGTACCGACATATCTACTACCCTTCCGATTTACCCATATGTTGTACCTAATTTTAATTATTTTATCCTATTCATTCATCTTCATTTCATTCCTAAATGTCATTAACCCAGTTTTTTTTTTCTTTCTATATTTGAACTTTGTATATAAATGTGGCCTTTCTTCTCTTCTGGTGAGAAGTATTTAGCTTTGAAATGCCATGGCCTTCAAAGGTTTGCTTAAATTTCCCCTCAACTTTCCCTTATTGTTCTGATGATATAATAAAGTTATATATAACTTTTATTCCTCATCTTTCATTTACTATATATATATATATATATATATATATATATATATATATATATATATTATATATATATATATGGATTCTCTCATCGATTTCACACAATAATTAAATAATCCTTTATCCACACAGATGATTTGTTTATAGTGCTGAAGGTACTTTTTGGAACAACTACTAATCTCAGTCGGTGCAGTTAATACTTTGGATGGAGCAGACAGTAGACCTGAGGTTTCATACAAGAGTTGTCCTTCTAGAGGCATGTCTGTGGATGCACCTGTCCCAGTGATTTTTAAACGCACCTCTAAATACAAACTTAGAAATTTCTGCAACCTGATACGGTACATACAACACCTAGCATCATCACATGGTCACTCATCTAGTACTGACCAGGCTCATTGTTGCTTAACTTTGGTGATCTAATGAGAACCAGTGTGTCGTGTATATATATATATATATAGTAATTTATAAATATTCAGTGTAGCTTAGTCGCCATATATATTTTATAAATTACTAACTAGCTCTACCTACGTATTGAGCACTTTTGAAGTAAATACTTAAAGTTTACGCATAAATCTATACTTTCGTATATTAAATTTATGTGAGTAAATGAAGTAGTTATATATATATATATATATATATAAATATATATATACACCTAACGTTTTTTTTTTAGTTGAATGGTCACCACTTATCAAGGTCCGGAGGCTACTCCTCAAGGATAAGGGGTAAGTGTTAGATAGTAAGATAATATCTGTCGAAGTGGAACTTAGATACAACTGCGAATTACAATTTTTTCACGCATCTCAACTATTTTCTGTGTGAGAAATGCTTCCATAACTAAGGGATATCAAAAACGCCTTCAGCGTCTTCATTGCCACTAGAACGCAAGATTTTTACGGTGCTGGAATAAATGCACTTGTTATATATGGAAGGGGAAAGATCTCAGTAATTAAAGAAAGACGTAAATAGGATTAAAGGTTATATTTATTAAAGGAAAATGATAGAATTGAACCCAGTATACAAAAGTTAAAAGTGAATACATATTGCAGTATCATGAATTTACTTATGTGTCTGGAAATAAATAAATAATGATACAACTTAATGGGTCAGATATCGGATAATTTAAATTTAGGAATGTCTTTGTATTTACAAAAACGTGTTGGACATATGTGTATGTATATCCAAGTAAGGAGAGCACATGTTCTAAACATGTTCTAAACATGTTTCTCACGTCACAAAGAAAGACAGATTTTCAATATATTCAGCAAGTGGGTTCGAAATCAGTCAGTCAGATCAGAGAGAGCAGTAGAGACAGGTCGAGTCGTGAAGAGAGTTAGCTAAATCCCTTTCTGAAGCAAAAGAAAGGGGAGAGAGACAATGTAGAAATCAGTGAGGCAATTTAATTGCTGAGATGAGAACAGCTGTCTGATGAATACAAATATAGATTAGTGTTGGGACGATTAATCAGAATTGGAATCGGGGGAAAAAAAATCAGAACTTTTTGTGTTATCGGAATCAGGAAAAATTTGTGCCTATTTTCTGATGCCGAAAGCGATTCTTTTAATTTTCTTTTCTTGTTTTCATTTGGTTTTGTTTAAAACAAAGTCTTCCACTACTGCTAGTAAATAATAAAATAGTAAATATTCGTTGAATTAAATTTCCAGTCAAACTGCAATCTATTAATCACCCTCTCACTGGTGTGTTCTTTCATTTGAGAAAACACATGTAAGAGATCGAGAGGTTAATCCCTCCTGGAGCTAACACTTGATTCTGTTATGATTTAACTTTATATCCGAGGGCTCTTTTAAGAATAGACACTGTTCCCTTTATGGATAAAGGGATGTACATGCAAGGGAAAAGAGGAGGAGGTGGAGGAGGAAAGAGGAGAAGGTATAGCCAATGAGAAAGTGCCATGTCAGCCGTAAATACATATGCATATAAGTACGCAAAAAAAAACACATGCACACAATACATATACACATATAAAAGATAAAGAAACGCGCATTTAACTGTCTAATATTTTGAATTCCAATGACATATATATATTGTGAGTTTTAGATACCTGCCAGTTTCCAATAGTAATTTTTTTTTTTTTTTTTTTTGCAAGAACCCAAAAAATGGCTTTTGCAACCTATGATTTCATTTCACGGGTTCCCTTATTCATAATCACCTCATTATTCGTGCTGTACATTGTCCGATCCGCAATTAACAATTTACCTTCCTCCCATCCTCCAAGACACTCATTTGTCATCCATTTTATTAATTACACTTTAAGTCAGTTCCCTTTCAAAATGCAACCCTCTCATTCACGCATAGCAGAATTCATAATTTATATATATCAATTGACAAGACGCATAATTCACGAAAACAGAACCATTTTTAAGATACGACCATTCAATCAGTGCGTATTTAGCGATTAGAACAATATTTCAAATACATCCTAAGGCCACGGTTCGCTCATGCATGGAGTATTGTTGCCATATCATGGTTGGTGCATCTGCCATTAATCTCTCACTCCTAGAAAAGGTAAAAAAAAAAGTCTCCAACCTAATAGGTCCTGAACTATCAACTAAGCTTCAACCTCTGTCCCATCGCCAAAACGTGGCATCTTTGTGGCTGTTTTACAAGTATGTCAATGGCAAGTGCTCTGATGAACTCAAAACACTACTACCCCCTCTCTAAAAAAACCCGACGAGCAACAAAATCCCACCCCTACTCTGTAGATATTCCTAGTTGCCGTAAACTCTTCTATTTGAATAGCTTTTACCCTGGGACTGTTGCACTTTGGAATTCCCTCCTGCGTTGCTGCTTCCCTGACTGTACTGAAATGAAGAAGACATCTCGTTGCTAACTCGCTAAATAATATTCCTGCAAATTTGGTCCCAAATAGTAACCCCTCATGACTAAGTGGTTCTGTGCCTTGTTTGGGGTGAACTGACAATGAATAAAAAAAGATGGAGTACTGTTGCTACATCTGGAAAGGAGTTGCTTAGAATACTCTTTCCTGCCGTGACAGGGTTCGAACCGTTTAGTGGACGAGGACCTTTTTTTTTTTTTTTCTTCACATAAGCATCACCACTTATCAAGGCCAAGAGGCCACTCGAAGATAAGGGTTAAAGAGTATACAGTAGAAATTGGACAATATAGTAATTGTTAGTAATGGAAATTCAGTAAATTTGGTGACTTATATGGAACGACTCATCAAAAACTTGTTTATGTTAGACTTGAAGACAACCATATTGTAGTCAGCTGGAAAGCAGGAAAACGGAAGACAAGTCCATAGGCGTGCAGTTCTAAGAAATAAGCTTTGTTCATGGAATCTACGTTTAGGTTTAGGCACAGATAAAGAGTGAGGGAAATTATTGATAGTGTTTTCTGCTAGACGGGTGTTTCTTGTGAAAGTTTGGCGAGGGGGGTACCATAGATTGGAGCTCAGCCGAGCACTTGCCATGAAAATGACGATAAAGCAGAGACAAACTCACAACATTTCAACTTCTTACTTCCTCTTTTTACAGAAAAGACGTCTCTTTGCTGTATCGTTACTTTCATGGCAGGTGCTCGACTGAGCTTCAATCTATGGTCCCCCCTGCAAAATTTTCGCAACAAATACTTTTTTAGCTGCAACAACTGTCAATAAATTCTCTTACTCTTTATCAGTGTCTAAAATTAAATGAAAATTCCATGAGCAGAGTTTCTTTCCTAAAACTGTCTGCCTGTTGAACACAATACCGCAGGTATATTTCCCAGTTAACTATAACATTGCCGTTCTCAAGTCTCATGTAAATAAGTTCTTGTTGGGCTGTTCTCTAAAATAATTGAACCCTACCCAAATTCCACCATTGCTGATCATCAAGATGTTGTCTCACAGTCTACTAACACTCATTAACCCTTAGAGTCAAGTGACCCTTAGGCTTTGATAAGCGGTGACCCCTCTATTAAAAAACAAAAAAGTAAAGCATGACTGCCTGACTCGTATAGAGATGCTTGGATATATATAAAATATGATGCTCTGTTCAATTTGTAACTTTAGCAACACGGTTGCAAAATCAAAGGTTTTTGAAGGAGTCTGAGGTCTTAGAAGGAGTCAAAGTCGGGCCTGTAAGAATGCTCCGAGTTGGAGACGGATTTTTTTTTTCATTTCTGGAGAATCAAGGACAGTCTAAATATTGGAAGACTTCAAAATCAAGGCCAGAACTGGATTCGGATATTTTGGAAACTCTAGAGGTAAAAAAAAAATGGGTTTATATCTTCTAACTCTGCAACCATATTTAATAACGAAAAGGTTGTTTTTAACTTTAGCATGACGGACCAAAATAAATACTATTTCAAACTTAAGCTTGACAGACCAAAATAAATGCCTTTTAAAACCTCAGCATTACAGATCAAAATAAATACTATTTCAAACTTAAGCATGGGAAATCATAATAGATGCTATTTAACACTTAAACATAACAAAGAGCGTGAATTCTATTCCAAATTTAATAACAAATTGCCTGACAGACGGTGTTTATTTCTATAGATTGTTGGACGCATCTAAAAAAAAAAAAAAAAACGATCCGTCCGTTTGATCTGCGAGTTTTAAAACCCAAATTTAAAAAAATTTCAAACTGAAATGTGACAGATTGACCAATCATAGAAAAGAGAAGATGCGACTAAAAATCACTTCTCTGTTTCCACGCGTTGAACGCATCGTTGTAAACTTGATTAATAACAATCGCCATGCTTCATTTACGTTCTAAGTCGAATGTGAACATTATAAATCTTACGCGCTGAGAATTAATTGTCCGTCTTTAATAGTTTCTCTTTGTTTAGAATTTTCAATATTGCTTTGCACATTTTAATAATAAAAGACAATGTTCTTCAATATCTGAAACTGTGTTGCTGCTGCTGAGTTCAGCCTGAACCATTTTGGAATAAATGTCTTCATGAGAAGAAAATAGTTTCTCTTGACGACAAGGATGTGGAGTTGCTTGTTCAAACATTCAACTTTGATCCTTTAAATTTCAAAATTATCAAACTCTGATCCAACAAATTGTCTTCTTTCAGTAGAAATAATTTATAGAATCATCATTATCCGTTTTATGATCATCCTCATCAGCAGCAGCATCCATTTTATCATCATTGATTTATCATCATCATCATCATCTATTTATCATCATCATCATCATCATCATCTATTTATCATCATCATCATCGACATCTGTTTTATCATCATCGTCAATCTTATTATCATCATCATTATCTAGTTTATCATCATCCATTTTATTATCATCATCATCTATTTTATCATTATCATTTTTTTATCATCATTATCATCTATTTTATTATCGTATTTCCCTTTCATAATCTTACATAATTTTTGGACAGTTTTTTTATTTCTTAAAAGACTCACCATCACCATCAACAACAACAACAACAACAACAACAACCATTTTGTTGTCTTATTTCTGTTTGTCAGGTATCTGAAATTTTCTGAGAGTCCACAATCTCGGCCATCAAGCTTGTTGATCTTGAGGACTGATTCCATTCAAATTCCATTCTCCAAAAATCTTCATGAATAATTTGTATCCCAGTTTTATTGAGTCATCTAACATTTCTTCCTCCGGTTTTCCATTCAAACACACCTGTATTTTTTGATTATTTCTTTTTTTTTTTTTTTTTCAAGAGTCACTATTTATTATTTGTTCTTACGAGAGCAGAGTTAGACACATGGTCGATATTTTTTGTTGTTGTGTGTGTGAGAAAATTCAGCTCCTAAAAAAGGGGCACCTTGGAGAGAGACAAGAATAAAATTTGCCTTGGTCTAAAAAAATTTCTCCTTTTCTGAGAGAGGACAGAAAAATGGAGTGTAGCATTAGAACCAAAACCAAAATCGATCCTAACATTGTGGCCAAACCAATGTAGTTGACTGATCGTCAGAAGTTCATTAGGTTCACTTAGTACATTGAAATTTTCCAACAACTTATCACAACTGATACGTCGGGCCTTTTCTGACCTGACATGCCATATTCATCTCTGTCATTATGTTGAAGATGTGGCAGACCAGACTCTATAAAGCATCACGGTGTGTAACGTATTTAAAGATACCCATTATTTCTATTTTTTTCTTCATCGATATATATCTATATATAAAGCTGAACGTCAGTGTGTGTGTCTGGTCACAAATAGGCTCCTATATGATTGATTATTATAGAAAACTGATCACATATAATGATAGAAGATGTATCGAGACACAGGAATGGGTATGTTTGATCTGGTATAATGATGATTCATTAAAATTGTGGGGTCTGCGTACGCGCTTGGTCCACAAAGTATGGAAATAAAAAATTAAAAAATTAAAAAAAAAAAACGTTTACAAGTGTTTTTGATATAGATGTACATAATAATACTTTGATAAGTATGTTTTAACTTAAATAGGGATGGTATAATAAAATTGTTGGGTCTGCATTCGCGCCTGGCCTCCATAGAATGGAAATAGGCACAAACTTTAATAAAGACTTTTCATATCTATCTGCGTAAGTATACTTTGATAATTATGTTTCAGTTTGAAGAAATATGGTATAATAAAATTATGGGGTGTTCATTCGTGCCTGACCTCCATAGAATGGAAATATGTCACAAAGTTTAACAAGGTTTTTTAATATAGATCCACAGAATATTGTGATAAGTGTTTCAGTGTGAACAGGTATGGTATAATAAATTATGGGGTTTATCTATATTATTTTTACTTTCATTATATTTTGCTTTGGTTTTGATACCCCCAAATTCGAAGCTATCTCTTTAGAACCCTTCCTTTTCATAACCTATCATACTTTCATAAATCAGAGTCCATTTTCTGTAGGCTGTTTTTGAACCCAGTCAACGACAGGTACTTTTGCTAGTATATATATATATATATATATATATATATATATATATATATATATATATATATATATATAAATCCCTTGAGATGAGGCTTCATAATTTGTGTATTAATATTTTTGTGGACTGTTACCCTCATCTTTTGAGGAAGGCCAGAGGATGAGTTTTCCGAAACGTGGTGAAACAACAACAACAATTATGAAGATGAGGATAACGATCCGCAAAAAAAAAAATAAATAAATAAATAAATAAGGACATAACATAAAAACAAAAAAAAACATAAAAACAAAAAATAAATAAAGACATACAATATCTTATATCAAATAATATTTCGAAGAATCAAAAACAGTTTACGTAAAAATGCCACATCTGTCATTAGTTTGCGTAAAAATGCCACATCTTTCATTAGTTTACGTAAAAATGCCACATCTTTCATTAGAAACTAAAAATCTCGCTTATCTCCACTGACTCCATAAACGCCTTGACTGCATTTTATCATCGAATTAAAACAGTTGAACTTCACATTAAAAAGAACTAAGATCCGTCGATTCAGTCTCACCTAAATGTTGGGATTGTAATTATTTTGAACCGTTATATTTTTGTTAATTTATGTCACATTGTTCTGCATTATGTAATCTTGAGGATGCGACTGTCCAACATCAGCACAGTGTAGTATCTGTTCTGATATTGCACTTCACTTTTGCTTACCTTGATCAGTGGAGGAAAGGTCCTTCTAGACTGACGCAATTTTTATTTATGTTTAATCCAGAGTGTCCTTTTTTGGGGGAGCTGGATTACCCCACAATAAAAAAAAAACGACCTTATGTCTAACTGCCCTCGTGGGGAGACAAGTAAATAGGAACATCAGGTAACGCTTCATGTTTATTCTCCATACGTTCCGGTCTAAAAAGGTTTACATTAACCACATTACGTTCGTATATTATATATAATATTTAACGCAGGTCTTTTTCGATCGGTCACTAGCCTTTGTATATTTGATATCTACGGTTGTTATGGAGTTGATTCAAAACTTGGTTGAGGAGATGTGCACCTGGAGCATCTAGTAACGACTAGAATGACGCACGGTTAACGGTATCATATACTTTAATTTTCAGCTGGACATCAACCTATGGCAGAATAATTATGCCGAATCGTTCTTTTTTTAATTCATGCTCTTTTGTCATACATGATCGCAGAGTTAGCATAAATTGAACACATTTGGCCATAATTGTGGTCTAAAATGCTAGCAAAGGCAAAATACATTGATCTTTTGTAATAAAGAACTAAAAAAAATTTGTGTGTGTAAAGTCTGTAGAGTTTCGTGTGGACAAAAAGAATGAAGAAAAAAGATGGCCGCTTTTTCTCTTTATATGCTAGCGATATCGTCACCTGACATGCAAATGAGATGCTTCCGATTGGATATAAAATGCCTGATTTTTCAAAGGAAGGGTGGACGTTTTATTTGGATGTTAGAGTAGCGAGTGTTGTCAGCAGTGCGCCGTTTTCTAGAGTTGAGTTTTGACAGCAGAGCGTCAAGATTTGGAGTAATGAATTTTTCGGCAGCAGTGTGTCGAATTTAACAATTTTTAGCCACAATAATTTTGAAAAAAAGATTATCTAAATGTAAAGATTGGGTAAATATGTCTGGAGTATTGTTTTCACATCTTTGCTGGTGCACCAACCATTGTCCCCCCCACCTTATACGGCAACGTCCAGATAAAATTATCTCATCTAATATGTAATTTATTGTTGAACAAGCTGCAGTCACTATCCGATTGCTGCAATGTTTCATACGTATGCTTGGTTCACAAGTACATCAAAAGAATGTGCTCCGACGAACAAGTTCTTCCATTAACATGAATATCTTCGAAAACCTAACAATCAGCAAAAATCACATAATTGTAATAAATGGACAAATTACTAATCAACGAGATCTTTTAGCAAAACTGATTGCTATTGGATTTTTTTGTTTTGCCCTGTTTTTTTTTCCGACTGTACCAACATACAAATGTCTTTTTTATTTGATTTTATTTAAAGCTAAATCTTCCATTGCTGGTAATAATGATAAAATAATAAATATTTATTGATTTTAAACGACCACTGAAGCTAACATCAATAGATCGTCCCCGCAAGTTTTTTACATTTAGGAAAATATTTGCACATTTAACATGTGAGTTTTACATTAATCAGAGGAAAAATACAAAGATATAGTTAAATACTTAGAGATTTATAAAGAATCGGAATCGGGAAATTAAAAATACACTTCTGATACCCATAAAGATCCGATTTTCCCAATTCCAATTAATCGTCCCAGCACTAATAAATAGAAATCAGTGCAAATGCTGGCGAAGCATATTTTTTCTGTCTTTTTTATGTAGGCTGTATACTAATACTTAAGAATTATTGAAATCAACGAGTGTGACAAAAACTCAGACAAACAGAGACTGACTGATTGTAAAATGTTTTGGAAAGGAAATGCTTCAATTCTCACTTGCCAAAGTTAGAAAATACTGAAAGAAAAAAGTTCAGAGGACAAGACTGATGTAAGGATAACATATGCATTGAATTATTTGATTAAAAAATAATAAAGAAAATCCTTGCAAAACTGATTTTGTTTGCGGCTTTAGAAGTTCAACTATAAAGTTCTTTTACGACCAAGAAACGGACGGCTCTGAGAATGTTCAGTTAGTCGCATTCATTTAAGGAGGAAAGGTTTCGTTACTTGTTGACGGCTTCGCATTCAGAACGAGGAAGAATAAGAACTGTTTGCCTTCAGCAACGACCTTCGTAACATATGTCATTTACAGGACCAAACTCAATGACGTCAGTAGGTTATATGACTTTAGTGCTTAGGCCGTCTTAATATTATAGAGGGCCGTGATTCATTCAGCCCGACAAATAAGGTGTCTGCTGATTGTTTAAGGAAAATTGCCTTGATTAATCAGACGGGCTTTTTTTTTTTTTTTTTAGAATAGTAGGGGTGGGCAAGACGATAATTATTTTATGGGGGAGAGAGAAGTGAAAAGAAGTACCCCCCTTTTTTTAACATTGATTAAAAGAAAACAAAAAAAAACAATGGCGCCCATAGAGATGCGAGAAAAATGTCTAAAAGCAACTGACGAATGTTTCTGGTTAATCTGGCTAAAAATATCCCCGCACATTTCTCACGCTATTTGCATAAGTCTATAAATTACGGACTGGAAATAAGCCGTTATTTATATGCGTTAGACAATAACATCTCTTTCTGTTTGGTCAGTTGGTTATACTTAGATACAAGACCACTGCTGCATTGCTGCCAGAGGTATTGATTTATGTTGTCTCTGAAAAAAACAAACAAACAAAAAAACTCAAAAAATCCAAACTTGAAGAACAAACATAAATTTTTATGGCATTTAAGAATTAACTCGCAACTGATTTTACGTCAAGAACGATTATTTCAATTGAAACTTATTCAATGTATATTGATCTTGCATAGGTCATTTTTGGTTCTCCTCCAGAAGTCTCACATATTAAAAAGAGAAAAAATAGAAAGAAAAAAATCTCTATTATGTACGTATCCATGACGAAACGGGAGTATCATATTCCAAAAATCACATAAATTAATCAAGTAGTTTGATTTTTAAATAAGAAAATCATTTTTAAGCGATTAATGGGAATTCGTAGGCATTACAACAAAAATCTTGCAAGTTTGAATTATTGTTGAGCTATCTCCTTTGTTTCTTGAGATTGTTCTCAAAATGGCGAAAAATAAAACTACTGGATCAATGTACATAATTTTTGGAATATATTTTTTCCATCACAGGTGTGTACATAATACAGATTTTTCTTTAGTTTTTTTTTATATTCTGGATGAGAACCCCATTTTCATCTAAATTGGAAATTATAAAAATCTAGCTTTAGACGTAATATCAGTATAGTTTTGTATAGAAACGTATTCATCGGCGTTTCGTCTTTGTTCAAAGATTTTTTCAAGATGACTGATTTCAAGAAAAACGCAGAAGCGAGAATTGGAAAACACGTGGTGCGTCTATGACAGAAGAAAGTGTATTTTATTCTTTTCCTTTTGGAACTGAAACAAGGATGTTAAAATTCAAAAGTTATGATGCATTTATGAAGCGGAAGGGGATAATTTTTTTTTATTATTAAATACTGATTCGATGTACAAAGTTTTGTTAAGAATGTGGTGCAAAATAGCTGGCCTGGATCTAGATTTAAGTTTTGTTCGGTTATTATTAATTGTTGACTACAGGAAATAAATTGTAGAAGGCGTTACGTAATTGTTTCATGAGTAACCATTCAAATTTTCGCTAATCTATATATATATATATAAAAGTGAATGTGTCTGAGTGTGTGTGTGTGTGTGTGTACATTTCTCTACGCAATAACTCTGTCAATTTTTAGTCTACAGACTCGAAATTTGATATACAGGTTACTGAGATTTGGGAAAATCGATGTGATCGCTTTTTGGCCAGAAATTTGGTGTTTAAGGGGTCAAAGTTCAACGATTTGGCCTTTGAGAACTCTGCCAAACTCCTCCGACAATTTTGGGTCTACGCACTTGAAATTTTAGATATAGGTTCCTTGGACATGGTTCTAACTCAATAACTTGATTTTAGCCCAAAATAATAAATGTTAAGAGGTCATAATAGGGGTCAAAGTTTAAAAAAAATTGACCTCTGCGGTCTCTTCCAAATTACTCAAACAATTTCTGGTCTAAATATTTGAAATTTTACATAAAGGGTATTCAGAGATAGGGCAAGCTTTTTCATCAGCTTGGATTGAAAATTTTTAGTTACCAATATATAAATGTATGTATGTATGTCTGTTTGCATGTCTGCCTTAAACTTTCAATAGAGGCGATGGATTTTACCAAGATCAGTATCGTTTTAAAGTTCGACCTTTCATACGACAAATATCGGAAAATTGACTAGGCACTTTTCTACAGGGGGGTCAGTTTTTTCGCCGATATTTTTGAAAGTTATCCTCTCCTTTAGATTGTCTAGCCTTAATTTTAAAAAATGTCGCTTCCGGTTTGGCGGTGGTTGTAACAACATAAACATTAGATTTTACCCTGTTCTTTTCCTCCTTTGCGGTACGGGTTCGAGCCTGCCTTCCTACTACCACTTTTTCTTTTTTGTTTTTTTTTGTTTTGCTCAACATACACATCCAAACACCCGGGCAACGCCGGGCTGAAATGCTAGTATTGCAATAACTTACATCACAAACTAAGAATACTATAATACTATATTTATTACATGAGTAATTAAACACCAATTAAACAAGAATTTAACTTTCTTCTTTAGACCCCATTAACCTTAAATCTTGAATTTTAGACATTTTCCAAAATCAGAATTATGCAATAAATTTGGATCATGGTTAGAATAAGGGTTCTATATACAAGGTTTAATCTCATTATATCTTTATTTTAATTTTTGTGAGAGGGACATAGAAGTGATGCCAAACTGTTCTGTTCGAGAGAATTAATTTTTCCCTTTCCTACGACCGGCATTCTAATATAATCCGTTACCGCCAGAATTTTTACATGCGATAAATGCATTTCTTAATCATTGAACCCACACACGGCGGAAGTTAGCGTGTAGCTGATGCACGAACATAAACAAACGTTTCATTCACTTGTTGAACCATGCATAGACCTGTACTTTGAATATCATTTAGGCTGACAAGTCATGAGTAAGAAATATTTATTTTGGGGCCTCCGACAAAAGGAAGATGGAGCTGTAAATTCACCTTTGTCCGTTCGTTTGTCCACACTTTTCTCAATAACTAGGCCTTGGAATTTTTTGAAATTCTGCACAAACGTTAACATGCTATGAGTAAAAACGTAACAGAACGGATTTTCCGGGAAAACTCCAGTTGCCACACTAGGGGTGCCTTTTGGGTTAAAATGGCTAAAATTGACACTTTTGTGCTCATAAAAAAAAAAAAAAAACTGATGCCTTGGATTTTTATAAAACTTTCTGAAAAGTTGTAACTAATTG
>NC_136506.1:94057633-94120133 GCF_053919585.1 Euprymna scolopes
CACTTTCACTTAGGATGTAGGCAACTTTCACGTCATCCGTCCCGTGCTCACAAATTTTATGATGTACTTTGGAAGTGCCTATTTTACTGTAATTTATATGACTCAAGTACACTAGAAACACTACTTGGCCTGTCCTATTTCACTAGGGTTAAAAAATGTCCCTAAAAAGAGGTAAAAGGTCATTCAAAGAAGGGGACCACACATGATTCACTTGTTTCCCCTTGTCTACATTAGCCTTGTTTATTTCGTGCCAAATTAAATGTTATCTCGTTTTAATTTATTCTCTCTCTCTCTCTCTCTCTCTCTCTCTCTCTCTCTTTCTCTCTCTCTCTCTCTCAAACCTAGCCTCGGTAGAATAGAATGGTCAGGTCGGGGACGGGGAGGAGAAAAGGAGAAGGAAGGCCAGGAAAGAAAGTAAGGCTGGCGAGATTTCTCTGTACATCTTCTCTCCCATCTACCCCAGCACATCGCCTTACCCATCCCCATACAAGTGGGATATTGAGTATATCGCTAACACCCTTGTACGGAAATATTGCCGGCTGCCACGTCTTTTTTTTTTTTTTTTTGCCCGGTGGCTTTGGGTGAAGGCATTCACCTTGTCGCCTTTTGAGTGACTCATCATCTGTCACCTGACCATACCTCCCCTCCTTTTGACTCCCCTCCCTGTCTACTTCAATATTGTCAGTGTCTCTACCTAAAACTGTACTTATGTTTATAAGGACTGTTTTAAGTATAGCGCGGGGGAGGGGAAGGCGGGAGAAGGAGGGGGAAGCTTGTCAGTTAACAAGTTGTTGCCAAGTATCGGAAGTAGATAACCCTTTATCGTCTTTTGATAAATCCCAAATAATGGGGGTCGCGAGGATGAGATGGGGGTCAGAGGAGACGGTGCTCAGTCCAGTTTTTTTTTTTTTTTTTTGGATTGATTTAAAAATGGAAAGAATAGGAGACTCATTAAATTTGATCTTATGCTGTATTCAGGTGTGATAGGAAAGCAAAGTAGTTCTTATCTATGTGCAGTCACCCGCAAACAGCTGTTTCGTTGTATCTCGGCTTTCCAGTATAGTTAGTTTTATTTTTAATTGATTACTTGCGTAACATTACCCACGTTTACACACGCGTTAACATGTAGACACTCGGAACCCAACACGTTGTATCAGACTACGTCACAATGAACAGAAGGCAAGTAATAACTCGACGCACTTTCCCCCGTTCTAACAAAGACATTTATTTCCAAGTACTTTCCCCGAATAAAACGTGATCGTACCCCTTCTCTCTGATCTCTGTCTTCTCGAACGTCGTCGTCTGTCTGTGCACACGTTCTTTTTATAGTCTTATAGTTATTTTTCCCCACTATGCCGTCACTTCGCACACAGCTCGGCGTTTACATACGCGTGTCCGCTCTCCGTTTCATTTGGTGCTCATCGCTTATCAAGGCCCAGAGGCCACTCAAGGATAAGCGTTAATGTTTGTTAGGTAAACACAACCGTGACGATCAGTAACGGTGAAAGTTGGGTAGGGTTTAATTATATAAGAGTGCGGCTCAACAAGAACTTATTTACATTAGACTTGAAAACGGCCATATTATAGTCATCTTGGAAGCAACCCTATGGTATTGTTTTCCACAAAGGACAATTCTAGGAAAGAAACTTTGCTCATGGAATTATAGAAGTTTCGTTTAGTTTTAGGCACAGTTAGAGAGTGAGGGAAATTGTTGGCGGTTGGTGTAGCTAGATGAGTGTTTGTTACGAAAGCTTTACATAGATTGAAGCTAAGTCGAGCACATGCCATAAAGTAACGACAGAGCAGAGATTCGCAGCGTATCTTCTGTGAGAAGGAGAAAGTAGGGAGGAGAAAAGGTCTTTGTCCACTAGATTTCAAAGACGATTTTGTATCTTGTGGGAAAGATTACTCTTATGTGACAAGTGGGCGGATATTTTCATCAAGATTCGAGACCCAATCTGATTATTTGCAACTGTGATCCGGAAACTTAGGTCTACACTATCGCGCTCTTTTGACAGAAATTAAATGGTACTTATGCATTTTTGACCCGAATTTTTGTGACTTCGGCTCGGGCACGACCGACTGCTAACAAGAACCGACAAAAAGTGATCGCGGACGTGACCGACAGCTGTCGAAAACCACCAGGGCAACCAAAAAAAAAATTTTTTTTGGTGCTATTATTACGTGATTTCTACCCTCATTTTCCATTCCTACCTCAATGTGGGTGATTCCTCCCCCCAAATCACGACCGACTGCTAACGAGAAACGACAAAAAGCCGAGTAGTGATCGCGGACGTGACCGATAGCTGCCGAGAACCACCAGGGCAACCAAAAAAAAATGTTTTTTTTTTAAATAAAAAAAAAAATTTTTTGGGTGCTATTATTACGTGATCTCTACCGTCATTTTCCTATTCCTACCTCAATGTGGGTGATTCCTCCCCCCAAATCAACTAAGTGAGGAAAAAAAGAACACATCTATACTCCTATAGTTATTATGTGTGTGTGTGTGTGTGTGTGTGTGTGCATTGATATTCATATTAAAACCCTTTTTTCTATTTGTTATATATGGGCCGTGGAATTGCATTCATCTGCAAAAGATATACCTAATTAGCATATTCTTTTAGACATTCATTTTAATTAATTCCCTATTAGCTTTTCGGTTTTCTTATGGGAGGATCATCTTTAGTCGACTATTACGTGTAATTATATTCATGCAGATATTCTACATGATTTATACTTGCGTAATATTTGCGTAAAAAGTTTATAGTAAACACAAACTTCTTTCTATATATATTTATGTATATGTGTATATATTTGTTTAAAAATTTTGCCTACCAAACTCCTCTGTCAGTTTTTGGTCTACAAACATGAAACTTAATATATAGGGTATTCAGGCCCATGCGAAACTTTATATTTGAGTTTAAGCCGGGGGGGGGGATCGGCACAAAAGTGAAGATTAAAGAAATTGAATTTACAAGGAAAATGTCGAACGACGGCATTACATATAGGCATGCATAACGTAATAGCTATTGGTTCATGTTTTATTTTTTAGCCTTGCAGCAAACTTGTCTTCCAAGCTCAGGCATTAACGTCAAATGAAAAAGTAAATCCTAAGCTAAACATTTTGGTTTCAATTCTCAGTGGTGGCGCACGAGTCATTTTTTTATTTAAACTTTTTAAATCATTACTATATATTAGGTCCAATATAATCTATATCCATAAAAGTGAAATTGTCTGTGTGTGTGCGTGTGTGTGTGTGTACATTTCCCTACCAAACTACTCTGTCACCTTTCAGTCTACAGATTCGAGATTTAACATAAGGGGTATTGAGATTTGGGAAAATCTTTTTAATCGGTTTTCGGTCAGAAATTTGGCTGTCAAGGGGTCAAAGTTAAACGATTTGACCTTTGAAAACTCTACCAAACTCCTCCGTCAATTTCGGGTCTTAACATTTGAAATTTTAGATGTAGGTTACTTGGACATGTATCAAACTTTTTAATTTAATTTGAGTCCAAAACAATAAATATTAAGGGGTTAAAATTGGAGTACAAATTTTTCAAAAATTGACGTCTGCGATCTCTACCAAATTACTCAGCCAATTTTTGGTCTAAACATTTGAAATTTTACAGAAAGTGTATTCAGACATAAGCCAAGCTTTTTAATAGGTTTTTGGCTGAAGATTTGGCCTCCAAGGAGTCAAAGTTCAAAAGATTTGACTTTTGCGGTCTCTAGCGAACTATTCAGCCAATTTTGGGTCTAAACATTTGAAATTTTACATAAAGGATATTCAGGCATGCAGCAAGCTTTTTAATCAGTTTTTGGGCGCAAATTTGGCTGCCAAGAGGTCAAAGTTTACAGAGTTAACCTTTGCAGACTCTACCAAACTCCTCTGCCAATTTTGGGTCTAAACACGCGAAATTTTAGATGTCGGTTACCTGAGTCAAACTTTTTAATATATATATATATATATATATATATATATATATATATATGCACATAAAGTTATGAACATTGGGCCCGAGCAATGGTGGTGGTGGTGGTGATGATGATGATGATGATGATGAAAAAAAGTGCATTGTTAAGAAATGCTGTTATAGTATTGATTTAATACACACACATTTATTGGTGGATATATTAAATTGATAAAGGGGAAATCTTCCTTCTTCCATGGAAATTGGGGTTGGCGCAAATAACCTATAAAACACACCAGCTGGAAAAGTTGATGTCTTGGATTATACAGTAATGACAATTTGACAAATTCCATCCGAATACCACCCTTGTTAAGAAAAACACATAACCTTGTTTCTTGGGTGGTCAAGTTATCTGTGGGTCGCCCGAAACATAGGCCAGATATTATGAGTTTCCTTGGATAAGGAAAAACAAGATGGTGGATACGAATTCTAGTGTCCATTAATAGTCGTTCAGAAATTTAGTTATTCCCAAAAGATAACCAAGTTATTTACTTTTTAACTTATACAAAATAGCATTTAGGAAAACTATTGGTTATGTAAAGGAAGCAAGAGGAGGAGGGACTCTCCAACGTGAGTAATGTTGAAGGGTAGAGACATAATGGATGGTGAAGGCAATGGACCTTCCTATTGAGAGTGAAGATCATAAATACAGATTTGAGGAAGAAGAAAAGGAAAATTTTTTTTAGAGCTTGAGAATTTAAAAAAACTGCTTGAGATTGGTTTACTAAAACTTGTGAAATGAAATTCTGTGGATCAGGAGGCAAGGTTAAGCCCATTTGATTCTCAATAAAATGAAAAGTAAAAATAGCCTCAAGGACACACTCCACCTGACAGCCGGGAAACCAACACCATTCAGAGAAAAGGAAAACCCTTGACCTAAGTCTCACTCTGTTCCAAACCACTGAATCCACACTGTGAGAGACAAGTCACAGATTTAAGGTTGACTGCCCCAATGCTACTAATAGAAGCTGCTAGTTCCCTAGCATCTGCATTTGAGTAAGAAACTTATGAATGACTTCAGTGAATAATTACCCTCTTATTTTCATACAATAAGCCCAGTTATTCTTTTATGTTTTTGGCTTGAAATGACCTCTACTTTCCAGTGACGTTGACTTGAGAGACCATTGCTCAACAGATTGCACACTCTATCAAAAGTAATATGGAGAGAGTGGCAGCCTGTCTGACTGGATCTTCTGATCAACCAGGACTCTCGTTGAAGAAACAGTCCAGTCCCAGCGACCAAACGAGACCCAGAGCGGACAAATCAGGTGACATCACTTGCTGGACATCATTTGGATAGAAAGGGCTGTAGATAAATTTATTCCAGCCAAAAACAAGAGGCAAGGCCATGGAGAATGAACCTCCTAGAACTGTGCAGGACAAAAACATATCTCAATTAACAAAGAAAAAGTCATCTAAACAAATGCTTATACTCTGTTGGCTTTGATGTCAAGGGAAAAGTTAGTTTTGTTTATATGTTTATATATGCAAGGGGAGAAAGGGGGGATAGATGTTCAAAAACTAAAACATTGAAGAGCTACAAAGATGGGAGAGGTACCATTAAAACGAGCGACCTTTTGGGCTCCAGAATTTATTTTTTTACATAATCACAACGATTTGTATACATTTTTACCAGCCTCTTTTGATAACTGGTCGTAAAAGTCTGGAGTGTGTTTTGTCATTTACATCTCTTTCACCATTCTGAAATCGATGAACCCGTCTCCTAACTGTAATAACATCAACTGCATCGGCCTCATAAATGTTTAACAGACGCCGGTGAATGTTGATTGGTTCAATTTTTTTTTCTGCATGGAGGAATTCAATAATGCATCTTTGCTTCTAACGCGTCCATGACAGGGATTGCTTTGTTAAGAGTCTCACACCGTCAATATTTCTGTACGCGTTATTAATCCACCCAAACAAAGATTTTGCTCTTTATATAGCATCCTAGGTGAGCGATTACTATTTCCAGTTAATTTCAGTGTTGTGTGATAGTAATTTAAGAGTTTATCGGTTAAATATTTACACATACACAAACACACACACACACACACATACACAAACACACACACATACATTTACTGTTTTGGAGCACAAAAGGTTGCTTGTTTTAATGACAACGCTAATCTTCATAGCTCTTCAACTTTTTGAGTTATAAAATAGCAAAGTTCACTTTTGGAACGACCCTCATATAGATTTAACGTAAATTGATTAAACAAGAACACAAAGACCCGTGGCATAGTAGATAAATTATTTAGTAAATTCAACTGCAAGTTACACTCTTCTGGATGTTGAAAGTTCAATACTCCTTGCGGTCTACAGTCACAATACAGTTGTGAATTACTTAGGACTTTTATGCAGTCATGGCTGACAAAACAAGAGCCTGCTATCCCTGTGGATTAAATAAAAGGTTTTGTTAGAAATTTCATGCAATTTCCCGAGTTTGGCAGAAACATTCCTGACTTCGACAAGATACACCTGAAAAAGGTGGGAGGTTACATCGACGAAAATGTTATGAAAATAACACTCAAGTTTAGAATAGTAGTTTGAATACTTCAAATAATACAAATAATAGGACAGAACGAGTAACCATTTTTTTTACAGTTTCAAAATGGTCACAAGAATGTTTTTTAAGACTAGACACAAAAATAATGTGCAAGTGAAAAATCGCTGTTGTGATAATGCAAAAATTATTTGCTATGGTTACTGAAATAGGTGAATAGTACTTGAAATCTTGGAAGACTTGTTGTCACTAAGACTGAGGAATACCACCAATTATTGTTACTGATGATGATCACGTGTGTGAGAACTCCTAGCGAGTAAATAAACTGTGAAGAAAATTCACAGAGATGAAAGAGCCTTGAAGACAGGAAATTCACAAAGCTAGAACACTTATCTTTGAAAGGGCTTGGCCATTACTCCTGATCTTAAATGGAACACCTACATCAAATCTGTTGCCAAGGCCACTGGAAAAATGGTGGGATCTTTCTATCGATCCGGTAGATATCTCACTGCTGATGCAATTCTCTATCTATATAAGAGCCAGGTACGTCCAAGGATTGAATACTGTTGCCACATATGGGCAGGAGCTGCTAGAAAGGACTTGTCCTGCCTTGATAGAGTTTAAAATAGACTTCGTAGCCTCGTAGGAGATGTCCTTTTCTCTTCCCTGCAACCTCTATCTCACAGAAGAGATGTTGCGAGTTTGTCTCTGATGTATCGTTATTTTCATGATAAGTGTTTGACTGAGCTTCAGTCTATGGTCCCCCCTCGCCAAATTTTCACAAGAAACACTCGTCTAGCTGAAAACACTATCAATAATTCCCCCCACTCTTTATCTGTGCCTAAACCTAAACGTAGATTCCATGAACAAAGCTTCTTTCTTAGAACTGCACGCCTGTGGAATTGTCTTCCATTTTCCTGCTTTCCGGCTGACTACGATATGGTTGTGTTCAAGTCTAACGTAAATAAGTTCTTGATGAGCCGTTCCATATAAGCTATCAAATTTTTCCGAATTTTCATTACTAATGATTACTATATTGTCCAATTTCTACTGTACACTCTTTAACCCTTATCCTTGAGTGGCCTCTTGGCCTTGATAATGTGGTGATGCCTGTGTAAAAAAAAAAAAAAGGACTTTTCAATTCAATCTGTGTTGCATAAGTGGTGTGCCTTTGCATGCCATCAGGGCTGATAGTGGCCTCTCCAAGTAGACCATTCTTCTTGACTGAGGTAGATGAAGAATTTGGAAGAATAGCAATTATTTGTATCATCGTATTTGTTGAAAAGTTTTTATTAGGTTAACAAGAAAGTTCTTGCAGTTTTTAAATTTTAAATTCAGATGAACTTATCTCGGCTCAAACAAATAACATGCAAATCTGGCGTTCTGGTGGCGATGAAGTTGCTGAAGGGGTTTTGGATATCACTTTGGTTTTTGAAGCATTTCCCATGCAGAAAGTTGTAGGTGAGAGGTTTGGAGAGTATGGCAGATGAGGCAGAGTTTTGTCACCCAATTCGTTCAACTTCAGCAAGGTTCGGTGTAGCAACATGCGGTCAGGCATTGTCGTGGAGGTGAATTGGATCTTTTCTGTTGACTAATTCTGGGTGTTGTTGTTGAAGTTTCCGATGCGTTTTATCCATTTGTTGTCAGTATTTTTCTGCCGTAATGGTTTTGCCTGCATTACCAAACAGTCAGCATGACCATCTCTTGGTGCAACTCTGGCTTCGGGAAATGTTATGGAGATTTGTTGGCATCTAACCACTGAGCTGAGCGTCATCAGTTTTTGTAAAGAAATCACTCTTCATCACAAGACACAACTCAGTTGAGCAACGGGTCGTTCTTGTTGCGTAAAAGAAAGGAAGATGACACTTCATAACTGCGTTTCTTTTGGTTGTCGTTCAATTCGTGAGGCACCCATTTATCAATTTTTTGCCTTTCCAATCTCTCTCAAGTGGTTGGAAATCGTTGTATACATTACGTCTAATTCAGAAGCAAGTTCTCGAATAGTTGTGCATGGATTGGCTTCAATTAAGGCTCTTAATTGATCATTGTCAACATCCGATGGCCGACCACTATGTTCATCATCTTTAAGACTATCATCGCCACTATGAAATTTCTTAAACCACCATTGTGCTATACGTTCAGTAGTGGTTACTGAGCCAAACGCTTCGTGAAATTGCGAGCTGTTTCAGCAGCTTTTCAGTCTAGCTTGAATTGAAATAAGAAAATTGTGCAACTTTTTTGCATCTTGTATTCAGCGTTCTGAAAAGGCAATCGTTTTAAAATGATTGTAATTTAAACGATTTGATAAAGTAAAGGTATTATAACAAAAACTTATTTGAAAATACATCATTTGAAATCAAAATTAAAAATTTTGCAAGAACCTTCTGATCAAGCCGATATAAAGAGACAGAAATTGAGCTGAGTCAGTAATTTTATTTACAATTACCCAACTGGGAATTAATTCAAACTCCCCACAAAGAAACATGAGTCTCCGAGAATGGTTTCTGCAGGAATAAAGCGGGAAAAGATCCCTTGAATTAGAGACGAATGCAACACGTTCTTTCACGAAGTACATCCTTAGAAACTGAAATTGCGCCTTTATTTAGCATGTCACACGTGTATTTAAAACAAGGCCGATAGCCATTAGTCGCATGCTCTCGCGTAATGAATGAATGTGTGAATGTAGGATTGAGATGAAATTCTTAAAGATAAACTAAAATGACCGAAAAATGAGCTGAAATGACTTAAATAAATAAAAAGTAAATGACTTAGAATGACTTTAATGAACTTAAGGATGAATTGAATGACCTTAAGAATGACTTGAATGCTTAAAAAATACCTGGAATCCTTCAAAAACAACTTGAATGATGAGGAGAATGACTTGAATGGCTTGGAGACTGAGTGGTTTTACATAAAATTAATACAGAAAAGTGATCCCCCACTTTATATCACAATAAGTACAGCATGTAGTAAGAACAGATACTACACTTTGGTCTTGGCCAAAAAGCCAAGAAAAGGGTATTTATTTGTTCCCCCACCGAGCAAATTAGGCACAAGGCCGATTTTTAATGTGAGGAGTGAAGGGGGAATGGGGGCCAGCTCCCCGGGGAGTAGGGGAGCTGGATAGTGAAAATTGGTATGAAGGGTTGCCCCTACATTGACCGAGATCTTATATGTGGGGTTGACCCCACATATGGTCTTTGCTTGCAGTATCTGCCGGAACAGATACTACACTTTGAGATATCAAATTTTTTATTCACAGGAAAAAAATACAGTTCGGAAAATGAACAAAATCTTAGGCACAAGGCCAACACAAAAAGAAGGGGGTGATGGTGAGGTTGGTTGATCCATCTCGTCTCTGTTGTAAATTTTAAATAATTTTTCTCTCGACCAGCATCTTTTATCATGGTTACCCCCTTTAAATTTGTATTTATGTGTGTGTGGTGGGAGGAGGTGGTGTTCCTACTTAAACCCAATTTTAAAACATTTTTTATTTATATAAAAAATACAAAAAAGATAACAATATTAATAAAATTTCATTCACACTTTGATCTTGGCCAAAAGGCCAAGAAAAGATTAACAAGCTAAGAACAGCATCTATTAACAATAGACCTTTGATCTTAACCAAAAAGGCTAAGCACAAAAGTGTTACGGACAGACCGACCGACGGACCGACTTATAGAGTCGCTTGCACGCGACTAAAAAGGAAAAAAACATTTAAAGGCAACTCCCGAAACGCAAAAGCGGAAGCGCTCTAGACAACAAAACAAACAACCGATTTTAAAGAGATTTTCATCTTTTAAACGACATATTGCATCTTTGAAACCGCAGATATTCCTTTCACTAGATGTCTATTGCAAGTACTAAAAAAATTATCAACAGGCATAAAGGTCATTGAAACTGACTTTCAAAAGTTTTAAACCAATTATCTTTAAAAGTTCTTAGATTTATGATGAAATTAAATGTTTTGATTCACGTTTACGAGCGGTACTCCCCCCTATATTTTTTCGTCTTTCTATTTTTCAATTTTTTTAACGGATTATTATAGAATGGATAGCAGTGTCAGATGTCGCCATTAAAAATGAATGATAAAAATTTGAATAATTAGATTCACCATCTTTCGAAGCTTATAACTACTTGAAAAATGTAATTTAAACCCTATTTTTTTTTTTTTCAATAAAAGGGGCAAAGAACAAATTTTAAAATAATAAAAGGTTTAATAGAAAAATATGCAATATTTTTTTTTAATCGGTTTTCTTCAAAACTGATTTCAAGAAATTAACCGAATCAAGTATGGGTCACCGTATTTGAAAAATGATCACATTTCACTCATCAAAGTTTACTTTAAAAAAAAAAAACCCACCGACAAATTTTCCATTTTTTTTTAATTCTCTTGAAGAATTACATGAGTTTTTGATTCAAAATATTTCATTTCTTCTTTATGTAATTAATTTTTTTTTCGAAACTCTAAAAAAAAAAAAAAAAAAACATTTTGAAAAAAAAATTTGGATAGATTTTTAAATTGAAAAAAATTTAACTCGTAAAATTCAATTCATTTCATTACGTAGAAAAAATGGCTGCACGATCGTGCGCATGCACTTTGTAAACACTTTTTTTTTTTTAATAAAAAATAATATTTCTATTATTTTTTAAAGTTTATTTTGGAAGTATATTCCATAAAGAAATTAGACAACCCACTTTAAAAAAAGAAATTACGAATTTTGTATATTTTATTCACAGTTTTGTGTTTAGGGTGTCAAAAATTCAGACACACCTATAGAATGGACAGTAATCTACAAGTTTATCAAAAGAGAAAAAAAGTCAATATTTGCAGGGTGTGCTCAGTTTCTAATGCAATGTTTTAATACAGAGTGACCCCCCCCAAAAAAAAACGGGCACCAACTCTAATTAGGCCCTGTTTCTTAGTGTTTTATCCAAATGAAATGAAACTTTGGTCATAACTAGTTTATTATATTCAAAACATCACATCAAAATACTAGGGTCTTTGGCCTTTTTTTCTCTGTTGACTGTAAAATGCTCAGAAAAACTATTGAATATCGTCTGTTTTTTTTTTTTTTTTCGGGGGGGGGGGGTCGCCCTGTATTACCAATCGACGTTTTTAAACCAAATTTCGCGAATTTAGCCCCCCCCCTCCTTTTTTTTTTTAAGCAGTTTGACCTTTTTTAAAAATTCGCTTGAAATTTACCCTTTTCCGGTTATTTTATATACATATTTATGGTTATCTTCAAGTTTCGCCACCCAACAATTACAGAGGCTTTGCCCGGATCATTTTTTTTCTTTTTCTCCTCGAATTTTTTTTTCTTTATTCCTTCTTTTTTTTTAATATATATAATACGCAATCTTCAAGTTTCGTCACTTCACATTTACAATGTTGAAATTAATAGGAAAACTATTTGGTATACTTACGTGTGTACACAGTTTCTAATACATAAAATCGATCCCCCATATAGTCGACGAGTACACGCGCATTCCTTGTATATAAAGGATTTTTCATTTATCAATCTAAAGTCAATAATTAATAGTCAATGTGCGCTAGAGTACTAACTAAAGACTTACATTTAAAAAGTTGATTTGTAGGGGGTATTCAGGTCTGTATTCCGTATTGTTTTCATTGGTCGCAATGTCTGTTTCCGCGCACGCGCATCCAATGATTTTTATGAAATCAATATTTTTATAAAATATTTATATAGAATTTCTTTTACGCTTTATATAAATTTTCATAAAAACTGCATTTTAATTATACAAATCTAAATAGGTTTAAAATATACGGAAGTCGCGGTCAATGGTCGTTTACTAAAAATAAAAATAAATAAATAATGAAATAAAATATTTTTAGTTTTGACATTTTTTTTATTTTTTATTTACTCTTTCCACTAAGCTAGCAGATAATAAGATCATAGGTAGTACGGACGACCTTCTCTTTGGAACCCACCCCCACATCTCAATTAAACAAAAACTTGACGCCGGGGATGTGGCAGTTATAAAGATCTACAACAACCTGTAACCCTGGATGACTAAGACGGACCGGCGATGAGTCAAGGGCTCAAATCTACCCGCCTACACGAAGCGCAGCAGAAAAACGCACACTTCTACCCCCATAACCGTACCCTACCACGACCCTCCATCTGTTTAAAATTCAAGTCTTTACCTAGGGTCGAACCATAGACGCAACAGCTGTGGAATACAATAGGTATATGTGCACGTAACACACCTGGAATTTAAAAAAAAAAATGTGTGTGCGTGTTTTTGCGTTTTTAACTGCTTACATTTTCTTTCTTCTTTTTCTTTTTCTTTTATTTTTTTTTACTCTGCGTTTCTTTCTTCGCCTTTTTGAAACTTACGGTTACTGATTCAAACTGCTGGCCATACGTCGAAACGTCAGACTAGTTAAACATTATATATTACAATAGAAAAATGCGAGCATGGAAAAGTAATATGATTAAGCTTAAACATGGAAAAGAAAAGAACTAGTTGTTAAAACTGGAGAAAAAAAAAAAAAAGACAGGATATTCTAGTAAAACATATAATAAATTTATAACTTAAAATATTGCAGCATTAAGAATTGATTATATAATGTTATAAATTGAATAAAAAAAAAATTCTTAATGCTGCAACTCCTGTGCCAGTCTTTGGTCTACAGACATGAAACTTATTATATATTATATTATATTTCGGTTTTAGCCGGGGGAAAATCGTTGCAAATGTGTGAAAATTTTTTAAAAAGTGGAATTTGTCAGGTGAAGGTTGAACGACGGCATTACGAATATGCATGTGTAACCTAATAGCTATTGGTTCCTATTTTGATTTTTAGCTTTGCAGCAAATATGTCTTTATAGCTCAGACATTAAGGTCAAAGGAAAAAGTAAATCGTAAGCTAAACGTTTTGGTTTCGATTCTCGCTGGTGGCGCACGAGTTTTTTTTTTTTTAACTTTTTAGTCATTACTATATATTGGGTCCAATATAATATAATAATAAATACGAAATCTGCATTAATCAAAATATATTTAAGCGCATTTTATGACAGAGTAATGCCGGGCGGTCAGTTACTATATATATATATATATATATATATATATATATATATATATATATATATATATATATATATATATATATATATATATATATATAGATATATATATATATATACTTTCTTTCTTGAAGTTTTACATTTGGATTTTACCATCACTGGATTTTTTTTTATTTTCCACCAGACTATCCATTCATGTGTAATCACCTTTTTCTTTACCATATTCCCTCTGCTTCACTTTTTTTGGTTTTCAAGTAAGATCTTTGACTTACTTGTTGTTTCATCAAATAATTCTGCGTGCAAAATCCGATCCCGAATTTTGCTAATTCCTTCCCTCTGATGAGAAGGAAAGTATTTCTTCAAAACTCCGCGGATTAAGGACTATCCATTTATCTAGTTTCCTTTTCAGATGTTTTTAACTCATTTCAAAGTGTTTTTTTAACATATTTTATTAACTGTTTGCTCATATATATATATATATCCCCATCTGGCATCAATTAAAATGAATGGCTCTCGTCTTGAGGAGGCCTCAAGTTTTGACAGGCTTCTGGGCTTGACCTTTACTCCTGATCTTAAATGGAATACGTACATCAAATCTGTTGCCAAGGCCGCTGGAAAAATGGTCGGATCCTTCTATAGATCCAGTAGATATCTCACTGCTGATGCAATTCTCTATCTATATAAGAGCCAGATACGTCCAAGAATGGAATACTGTTGCTACATATGGGCAGGAGCTGCTAGAAAAGACTTGCCTGCCTTGATAGGGTTCAAAATAGACTTCGTGGCCTGGTGGGAGATGTCCTTTTCTCTTCCCTGCAACCTCTATCTCACAGAAGAGATGTTGCGAGTTTGTCTCTGCTTTATTGTTATTTTCATGGAAAGTGTTCGACTGAGCTTCAATCTATGGTCCCCCCCCTCGCCAAACTTTCACAAGAAACACTAGACTAGCTGAAAACATTATCAATAATTTTCCCCACTCTTTATTTGTGCCTAAACCTAAACATAGATTCCATGATCAAAGCTTCTTTCTTTGAACTGCACGCCTGTGGAAGAGTCTTCCGTTTTCCTGCTTTCCAGCTGTCTATAATATGGTTGTCTGCAAGTCCAATGTGAACAAGTTTCTGATGAGCCGTTCCACTTAAGTTAACAAATTTACCGAACTTCCATTACTATTGATTACTATAGTGTCCTTTTGACTACTCTACACTCTTTAACCCTTATCCTTGAGTGGCCGGACGGCCTTGATAAGTGGTGACGCCTATGTAAAATATATATATATATATATATATATATATAGAAAGAGGTTTGTGTTTACTATAACCTTTTTACGCAAATATTACGCAAGTATAAATCATGTAGAATATCTGTATGAATATAATTACACGTTATAGTTAACTAAAGATGATCATCCCATAAGAAAACCTGAAAAAACTAAGAGGGAATTAATTAAAATGAATTTAAAAAAAAAAATATGCAAATTAGCTAGCTCTTTTGCAAATGAGTGCAATTCCACGATCCATATATAACAAAGTTATATTTTCTATTTAAATAAATAGGAAAAAGGGGTTTTAATATGAATATCAATACACAAAAAAAAATTATAAGATTGAATACATTCTTAACCATAGCCTGTTTATTATACAAACATTATTGGTTACATATGTGCATACATGTTTCAGTGGATGCCCAATTCAAAGTGATATATATATAAAGTGATATTAAAGTTTGTGTCTATTTCCATTCTATGGAGGCCAGGCGCGAACGCAGACCCCACAATTTTATTATACCATCCCTATTTAAATTAAAACATACTTATCAAAGTATTATTATGTACATCTATATCAAAAACACTTGTAAACGTTTTTTTTTTTCATTTTTTAATGTTTTTTTTTCCATACTTTGTGGACCATGCGCGTACGCAGACCCCACAATTTTAATGAATCATCATTATGCCAGATCAAACATACCCATTCCTGTGTCTCGATACATCTTCTATCATAGTATTGAAATAGGCACAAACTTTGATAAAGACTTTTCATATCTATCTGCGTAAGTATACTTTCATAATTATGTTTCAGTTTGAAGAAATGTGGTATGATAAAATTATGGGGTGTTCGTTCGCGCCTGACCTCCATAAAATGGAAATATGTCACAAAGTTTAACAAGGTTTTTTAATATAGATCCACAAAATATTGTGATAAGTGTTTCAGTGTGAAAAGGTATGGTATAATAAATGATGGGGTTTATCTATTTTATTTTTATCATATTTTGCTTTGGTTTTGATACACCCAAATTCGAAGCTATCTGTTTCCAACCCTTCCTTTTCATAACCTATCATACTTTCATAAATCAGAGTCCATTTTCTGTAGGCTGTTTTTGAACCCAGTCAACGACGAGTACTTTTGCTAGTATGTATGTATATATATATATATATATATATATATATATATATATATATATATATATATATATATTGGTGGTCTTGGTGTTAGCACGAAATGTGTATCAACCAATAAAAGAGAAAGACTATTTATCACCTGAGATGAGAACTTTACTATTTTTTGTTAATCATAGAATTATTGATTGTGTTTCGATATAAAATCGATCATCTCTTTCTGATTAACGGTGAACGCTTTTATGCACTTATGAAAGATTTTATGTCTTTCTGATATTCTGAAAGATTATTATTCGAATTTTTTCGTTTCTTCTTCTTCTTCTTCTTCTTCTTCTTCGCCTTCTTTATGCCAAACACTCGGTCTGTTAGTTGGGTGGTTTGTAACACTTCCGACTGGAAATAGCTTTTTCATCGCTAAACGCGCAAATTGAATGGATGCATCTTATTGTAGATACCTACAATCATCTCTAGAATAATCTCTGACTGTTCGTCTGTTACGCTTAAGTTTGAAATGGAATTTTCGATGGTACGTCACACTTAGATCTTAAGTCACATTCTTAATGGTTTGTTAGGTTTAGGTCTGAAATAATACACTTTAATTTTCGTTGGGCTGTCATACTTAAATTTGAAATATAATTTTTTTGGTCTGTCATGCTTAAATTTTAAATATAATTTTTGTTGGTCTGTAATGCTTAAATTTGAAATATAATTTTTGTTGGTCTGTAATGCTTAAATTTGAAATAGTATTTTCGTTAGTTTGTCATACATTAATCTAAAATAGCATTTTCCTTGGTCCGTCATGCTTAAGTTTAAAATAGCATTTTTGTTTGTCTGTCATGCTTACATTTTAAATAACATTTTCCTTGGTCCGTCACAATTAAGCTTTAAATAGCATTTTCGTTAGTTTGCCATACTTAAATTTGAAATAGTATTTGTCTTGGTCCGTCACAATTAAGTTTTAAATGAAATTTTTGTTGGCCTGTCATACCTAAGTTTGAAATAACATTTTCTGTTTCCTGTCATGATTAAGTTTTAAATATCATTTTCGTTAGTCTGTCATGCTTTAATTTAAAATAAAAATGTGTCTGGGTCCGTCACAATTAAGTTTCAAATGGAATTTTCGTTAGTCTGTCATACCTAAGTTTGAAATAACATTTTACGTGATCCATCATGATTAAGTTTTAAATGAAAGTCATGCTTAAGTTTGAAATAGCATTTTCATAAATAAAGACGCAGACAGAATGAACGTAGTTTGTTTTTCTTCTTTTTTTTTTTAGATGAAAACTTAACAATTACATTTCTTTTTTATTTTCTCTCTTTTTATCGTACTTTTCTTTTCACCTCAACTAATTGAATGTTGCATCTTGTCAATTTTGTCTGAAAAGACGTTGACCTTTTTTTCACCAACTTAAGATTTTTTATCCAACCAATCAGAATGAATGAGGAAAGTTCTTTATACGTTTCTTTATAAATAGGCTTTCTTAAAATATGTACAAAAATAATACATTGAATTCAAAATCTCTTTCACTATACAGGGTCCGCCATAAGTGACTACGATGGACTTTCCGAAATTAATGCTTCCTATTTTTATTCCGCCTGAATGGATCAGAGGGAATTGCAAATTGCATTATTATAATGACTGAACTTTCGCATTCATGACCTGAAGTTTCATCTTTCTGTCGCAGATATTGACGGTATCAGACTCTAAGAAAACAACCCCTGTCATTGACATGCGGCAGAGGCAGAGATGCGTTATTGAATTCTTACATGCAGAAAATATTGAACCTATCAACATTTATCGGCGCCTGGTTGAACGTTTAAGAAGCCGAAGCGATTGATGCCACCACAGTAAGGAGATAGGTTCGTCGATTTCAGAGTAGCGAGACAGATGTAAGTGAGAAAGCGTGTTCTGGGCATTTTCGACGGAGTCATTACAAAAGGCTGGCAAAAGTGCATTGAGAATCGTGGTGACTATGTAGAAAAATACACTATGAAACACAAAAAGTTGCCAATTTTGATAGTACCACTCCCGTCTTCGTAGCTTTTCAACGATTTAGGTTAGGAGTTAAAACAAATATGAGGCTTTGCTTTTGTAACGACACTCGTATATATTTTCTTTTGTTTGTAACTTTATTGATACTCAGACATTTCTTTTGCTCATGTGCGGAAGATTTTCTTCTTCTTCTATGACTAGTTCTTCAAAGCTATCGGACGTGCCCGCTAATCTGGCATCTTTTCAAGATCTCATTGGACTATAACCTTTTTCTAGTAGCAGTCACCTAGGTTCTCAGAACATTGCACTCAACACACATATAAGTAATATTTACATACGTTGTTCATCTATTTTCTCCCGACAACGTATGTCTTTCTTAATATATTGGAACTTTAATATATTTACTCTTCTATAATTGTTATGTTTGCAGGTTGAACCAAATAACGTATAAGGCAATACACATGAAGACTCAACAAACAAAGGTAGATCAATAAGAAGTGTATTAGGAAAATTATATTTACAGTATATTTACATAATGGTTGTCAGTTAAGAGAGTCTTGGCTGGAGAACATATCTGCTCTCGGCTCGGCTTTCAGTGGCTTCTGGTTAACACACACTCAGACAAACCGAGTCTTGTTATTTATGTGTAATATTATCCACATATGTAAATGAGTGTGTGCCACCACAACAATAATCATATTTGGTTTCCTCCCTTGTATACCATATTAAATACCATCTTCTGTGTTTCGTATCCTCCATTTACGTTTATCTCCGACAAATTGCTTATATGAAAGGTGGAAACAAGGTTGGTTTTTATTGTAGAGAACATCAAGCTCATAAAAAGAGAGACACTTTAGATTGGAATAAAAATGAAAATTTCCTCAGTCTAGAAGTGTTGTGTAGGTGGAGGGGGGCTCATATTTAGAGGAGATGACGGAAGTTCATATTGGGGCACATATATAACATAATACAGACGACGACTGTGACAATTCTTGGAGGTTTCATATTAATACGAACTGAGAGATATATGATGCAACAGTTCTTATACACAGATATAGAGAGGAGGAGGAGGAGATGCTTCACTTATGATGGAGGGGAGGACATAACTTGGAATGGGGGATTACACAAAGTTCATTAAGATGATGATAAAGCACATTTACTTTTTTGTTGTAAGGAATGACGAGACGAACAGTTAAAAACATATTTGGTTCTTTATTCAATCGACCGATCGGTGACGTCAGGAATTCAAACTTTGATTTACATGGTCTATTTTTCCTCCCTTCGCTCCTAAGGGGCTCTCCTCTCTAACTGACTCTAACTCATCAACTGACCAACTCTTGACTGACCAACTCACCAACTCATCAACTGACAACTTACTCCGAACCCTTAGATTTCTGTATTGAGAAATCTCTTTTGTTTATGACGTCAGAAGTATGTTTTCAAACGTGACTAATTTTCACGTGGCTTGACATGTTTGTCCAAGCACACTTTTGGTAAACAAAAGAATCCTCAATTCTAATATCTAACTTATTTTTAAACAATATATTTTTAATTTGCATTGTCCATTCTAACTGACATATTTAATATTAAGATTTCTAAAAGAATGGCCAATAATCGACTCTTTTTCCGACATAAATAATATTTAACTATTTCTAATAGAATTAATAATGGACTTAATTTCTAACATTCTATTTTACATTATTATCTTTAACATTTGCCTACAGGGTTCGATTCTAACCTTATCCTAATATCATTTTCACTTATCTAGTATGTCTTCTTACTGACATGAGAAGGAACAACCCTTTCATGTAACAGAAGTATGTCTGCTTCACTGACCAAGCACAGAAAACACTCCATTTTTCTCCTAGTCCAAAAAACTCATACTCAGGTGCATTATCTCTGAAAATGGTTGAGAGAATGCCGGTGTGTTTAGTTTTCATATTATTATTATTATTTGACTCATGTTCACCCCTTACAAAGCATATCGTCACTTGGACGTAAGGGGCTACTATTTGGGACCATGTCTAGGAAAGATTAACAAGATATTTGTTTATGTTACATTTAAATTTCTGCATATAAGTACAGCCAGGGAAGAAGGCAGCAGGAAGGGAATTCCAAAGTCTAGCTGTTCGAGGGAAGAAACTATTAGAATAGAAAGCTTTCTGGCATTTAGGGACATCAGCAGTTAATAGGGTGAGACCTTATTGCTAAGCGGGTTTGTCGAAGATATGTACGTCGAGGGGGTAGAAGTGAAACAAATTCATCAGAACACATTCCATTAAAATATTTGTAAATAGGCACAGTGATGCAACATTATGGCTATGAGACAGGGGCTGGAGCTTAGTTGATAAAGTGGGACCGACTAGATTGACAACTTTTTTTTTTATGTTCATAATATTGCAGCATTCCAAGGTGAATATTTATGTGCTTCTGATTGGTTGAAAGGTATTGATTGAGGTTATATCCAATTAACCCTAAGTATTCGTTGGCTTCTATTACACAACTTTTGACTTCGGATAATGTATTTTCATGACGAAAACAGCACTAACAATTAATATAAATGTAACTAAATGGGCGAATACAAAGATGGACAAAATCATGAATGTTTTCATTTAGCAATTGTAAATTTAACAAATTTATTTGGGGAAAGAAAATAAGAAAACATGAATTAACAAAACAGAATCTGTATACCTACTACAATAGAAAAATGCGAGCATGAAAAGTAATATGGTTAAGCTTAAACATGGAAAAGTAAAGGACTAGTTGTTAAAACTGGAAAAGATATTCTAGTAAAAAAAATATAATAAATTTATAACTTAAAATATTGCAGCATTAAGAATTGATTATGTTATAAATTTTTTTTTATAAAAAAATCTTAATGCTGCAATATTTTAAGTTATAAATGTATTATATTTTTTACTAGGATATCTTGTCCGTTTCTTTTCCAGTTTTAAGAACTAGTGATTTACTTTTTCCATGTTTAAGCTTAACCATATTACTTTTCATGCTCGCATTTTTCTATTGTAATCCATGATTTTTCCAGGCTTCCAATAAATTTACTTGTTCTTTGTTTAATTTACGTCTCATTTTTGGCCCTTATTAACACATATGTAATACCAATGTACGGCACTCGTCTGCTTTCAATAAAATCCCCCAATTATCTCTCTTTCATTCTGTCTGTTTCACTTGTTACTTCTCTTTTCAAGACGGCAGTGAATTAGTAGCAACAGCAGTTGCTGAAGCGACGTGGTTGCTATGGAAACAAGTCATAAAAAGCGTCATCCACCTTCTTATACATTTTTACAATTTTGAATACCAGAAAATTTTGTTTTACTGAACAGAAATGGAAAAAAAAATTTTTTTCTAAATATAGCTGAGAAGATGATCTATAAACTGTAATAATTGTTTGAAATTTGGTTGAAAAATGAGTGAGCGGTGAAGTTTTAAAGCAGTTCTAAATGACTAAAACTGACACTTAACCATATATTCAAACATGGTAGTGTTTAAATGATAAAGTTGAGAGTTTTTCTCGCTCTGACATTAATATTAAAAGCCTCCTTTTTCTATTCCAAAATTATTAAAAAGAACTTTTTAATATACTCAGTCATGGATATGCAAGCGACTAAATAAACAACTAATTTGCATATTCTTTGAAAATCGAACTTCAGCGAATAAAGTATTCATTTTATGGTTTGTTATTAGATGATTTGGATTTATTTAACTATGACGCTTAATTATATTTATGCATAGTTCCAACATTGTGCATAATTGTACAAGGTCTTCCATAAGTAATTAAATGTTTTGTTTGTAACCTGTTGATGTTTCGGCATTTTGCCTATGGCTTCAGATAATGTATTTCAATGACAGTAGCTTCTTTGAAAAGTGTCAAGAACAGTAATCTATATATTAATACCATAGTACCTTTAACGTACGTGTCACGGTTTCCAGAATATAGATTATTCAATCGGGAGATTCTATTTATTAAAAAGGAAGATAAAAGGTGATCGCATACTACAAACGTTAAATTAGTATATAGATTCGCTAATTTAATGTTCATAGTATGTTATCACTTTCTATCCTGCTTTTTAATAAATAGGATCTCCCGATCACTGAAGACGCAATATAAAAAAAAAATTTTCATTAGAAAATTATATCGCTTTTGGGCTGTACATGAAACTAACATATTGTCTTCATATTGTGTGTTCAAAATGAATGTTTCTGTTTGGAGTACAATTGGACCAAGATACTTGACTTTTGTACTTTAAACTTTAATTCAAGCCATTAATTAAAAATAATTTTATAAAATCAACACTGGGTTCTCTACAGTGCAATGTAAACTGCAATGTATTGTGGACTAAGTTACTGCGAGGAGGTATGTAAAGCTTACTCCTGATGCACTGTGGTAGGTCCCCAACTAGAGCAGCCAATTAATCGATTTGATTGAAAAATGTGTGGGTTCAACGATTTCGATGGCAATAAAATATTGAAGAGTGAAACATTCGTTGATCTTTATTCAGTCCCGGACAATGTCGGGTCTCCCTGCTATTAATAGATATTTAGTTATTTTTTAGTTTACAAATGATACCCGTCTGCTTAGATGGATAGCAGGCTTGCAGCATTGAATCCAAGCTAGAATTAATGCTACTAAGACTAAGCTTTTTTCCTTCAACAACTTTTTCTCAAACAATGATTGTCATGATAAACAACACCCTACCTGAGAGTCTATCTTTCAAACTACTCGGTCTAACATTCACATGAATTGCAACAAATACATTGAGGACATTACCAAAGCGGCTGTCAAGGTTGCTGCAAGGAAGGTATGCTCCCTCTACCGTGCTAGAAAATTGCCCATATCAGTGAGCATCATATATCTTTACAAAGCCACAACTTGCTTATGCATAGAGTATTGTTGCCACATCTGGGTTGATGCATCTACCACTAGTCTCTCACTTTTAGACAGGGCCCCCAAAAAAGAGTCTCCAATCTAATAGGTCGCCCACTGTTGACCAAGCCTCTAACCTCTGTCCCATCATCATAATGTTGCAGTCCTGTACCTGTTTTACAAATACTTTAATGGAATGTGCTTTGGTGAACTCGTAGCACTTATACCCCCTCGACGTACATACCCTCAACTAACATGATAAATAGCAACATCCCGCCCCTCTACTGTTGCAGTTCCTAAATGCGGGAAGCATTTTACTCTAATAGTTTCTTCTTTTGGATTGCTAGAATTTAGAATTCCCTCCCTGTATCCTACTCCTCTGGCTGTACTAACATGCTGAAGTTTAAACGTAGTGTAAACAAATTTCGCTGCTCAGCTCCCCCACACATTCCCTTGCTGGACACGATCCCAAATAGTAGTCCCTTATATTCAAAATGGCAATGTGTCTTGATTGGGGTGGAAAAGAGTTTTTTTTAAAAAAGGATCCATGTTACAATTTAAAAAGGATTCAAACAAAATAAAATATGTTTGTACATGAATCTAATTTTTCTTTTTATAGGTATAATTTGGAAACGTTTAAACCTTGTGCCATACATGCTAAAAACCAAGCTGCTCAACTTTGGTAGTTGTATGTTCTCTTTGTACGTGTTCTGATGTAATCCTTCCAAACTGAGGAAGACTAATTGAAAATCAAAGTTGCTTATTTATGCTTTCAAAAGAACTATATCGAGAAAGGACTGATGGGAGACAGAGGAGGTTTATCCAAGTAGATCTTCATCCCAAATCACTGATTAGTTGGACAGAGAGAGGTTGATAATCATTGTTTAATCATATTTTCTTAGCCCATATTATTTTTTATGTGCCTACACTACATGCCCCCAAACTGACTATTGTCTTCTTTCTTCCATTCTTTTTTACTCTCTCTCTCCCTCTCTTTGAGCCATGTGACGTCACGTTTCCGCTAATTCCACAGGCTAAAAATCCTCAACCCATGTTCATCAAGTTGACCTTTCAATTACTGTTATTCTCAACTAACCACTTTATATACTAATGGATCTACTCACCAAATATCTAATCTTATTTAATAAAAGTTAAAAGAAAAAGTTTTTATTATTTGGATTCTTCAGAACGATTCCACTGAAGTAACCCTCGACCTTCTTCGGGTGTATCTTGCTGAATTCAGGAATCTTTTTGTCAAACTTGGGAATCTTTCTATCAAACTCAGGAATCTGCGCAGAACTTACTTATCCGGTATAACTGGACGATTACTAAATATAATTAGATCCTTCTTAGAAAATAGGACCATCCAGATTTTCATTAATGGACGTTCATCCAGGCAGCATTACATTAATGTGGGAGTGCCTCAGGGATTCAATCCTTGGACCACTATTATTCCTGATATTCATAAACGACCTCCCTGATAATGTTGTGTCCGAGATGGGTATATTTGCTAATGATACAATGCTCTATAACATGCATGGGGGAAGAACAGATGTACATAAATCCAAGAATAGCTGAATCGTGAGAACATGATCTCCAGACTGTAATGGAATGGGGATGTAAATGCTAGTAAAACTAAGCTGCTCTCCTTTAACAATTGCAAGAAGTCTTTCCAACCACCGATAACCATGACTAATAACTCCTTACCTGAGAATTCTTGCTTCAAACTCCTCGGCTTAACAGTCACAGGAAATATGAACTGGAACAAATACATTGAAGATATGGCGAAAGCTGCTACAAGGAAGGTGGGCTCCCTCTATTGTGCTAGAAAACTATTTACACCTGAGAGTATTCTGTACCTTTACAAGGCCACCATTCACCTAGGCATGGAGTATTGTTGCCACATCTGAGCTGGTGCATCTAGCACTGAGTCTCCCTCTTGGATAGGGTCCAAAAAAGGGTCTCTAATCTAATAGGTTCCACGTTAGCAACTAAGCTCCAACCCCTGTTGCATCACCGCAATGTTGCATCCCTGTGGCTGATTTACAAGTATTTTGATAGAATGTGCTCTGATAAACTCAACGTACATATCCTCGATACTCACTTAGCAACAAAATCACACCCCTTCACTGTTGAGGTCCCTAAATGTCAGGAAGATTTCTACTCTAATAGTTTTTTACATTAACTGGAAATATAATTTTATAAAAGAAACAGTAGATTTTCTAGAGTGCAATGTACAATGCTACATATTTTGGACTAAGTTACTGCATGGAGGCATGTGAAGCTTTCTCCTGGGCGATTTTACGGATTTCGATGACAATAAAAATATATGAGTGTGAAATATTCGTTGATCATCATTCAATCCCGGGCAACGTCAGGTCTCCCTGCCAGTATATTGCTACATGAGTAATCATTTTCATTAAAATCCAGCTAGTATTATACATCTAAAATTTAGAAAAGCAGTTTTCACCCAGTTTTGTTGTTAGATAAACACAATATCAGGCCAAATTCGGTTTCTATTTTATTTTGTTTCAGCGATGCTTCTATATCATAATAACGAAAAAAGAAATTGAATTAAAAAAAATGGTAGCTACGTAATTGCCATGTTGCAAATAGTAACATATCCAAAAATTACGGAAAACAATAAGGTATTAAAAAAATATTTGTGAAAAAAAGACACGTGTAAAATCTTGCGATTTGATTTCAAGACCTACCGAGTTAAATTGAAGAGTTAACAGGGGAGGTAATTAAGTTTTCTATTTCTCACAAATTCAATCGGTTATTTTTTTTATAAAAAAAATTAAAAAAATCTAAACAGTTAAAAAAGTTACTTTAAAAAAATTCACAAATTATGTATATATGTTATTTTTATTTTTGTTTTCTGAAAAAATTCTAGGTTACTTCCCATTTTGCTTAGGTCACGTGACCCAATATGTCCGCCCCTGCATATAATCTTATCAAACTTTTTTTCCCTTATCGAAACTGTTTTTCATGCATTATTATTTTTCTTCCTTATCGTTTTCTGTAATTTTTTGATATATTACTATTTGAGACCTGACAATTACGTAAATACCATTTGTTTTACTTGAAATTCAATTTTTTTTTTTTTCGTTATTATAATAAAGAAACACCGTGTCTGCTTATTCACATACATGTACACACTTTTCAGGCATGCTTTTCTCAATTTTAGATGCATATTACTAACTTAATTTTTTTTTTTTTAATAAAGTGGTTCATCGTTTAGTAATATATAACAAAAACAACAAAACTATTTTAGTAATTCGGAATAACAACTCATTGTTCTCAGGGAGGTTACTCTATTTTACTAAGAATTGTAAGAAAAATGTTTTTTCATCAACTATTTTATTTAAAGTAAAAAAGTTTTATAGCATTAATAACAAAAAAGTAACATGCAACGATATTGTAATCTATATATATAAAAGCGAAAATGTATGTATGTATGTATGTGTGTTCGCTTTTTCTGTATGTCTACAAAAGGCTTTTTTCAGAGAAGCGGTCGGTCGCTTCACAACTTTAAAACTTTTTATATCACATATAAATCATAATATTTCACAGTTAACAATGAAGCTCGCCTGTCTATTTAATTTGCTCGATTTCGGGAAGATAAATATTCAACATTTGTCGCTCGCCGCATGTGGGTTAGTCTTTTTCCTATAATATCTTGGGAAAAAAAAAAAAAAAAAAAAAAAAATCAAAATCCCGCAGTCAAACTTGACCTCATTAACTCATTAAAACGGGCACCTGCCAAATCCAAGTAATTAAATAAATTCAAACGTGTTTCCATTAGCATACCGCGGTGGGGCAATAGTTAACGTCGCACTTTTTTTTTCACACTTTAATTTACAACTTTGCCTCAAGGGTTCGGGTTCGATCCTCATACTTACTTATTTTACCCCCCCCCCGAGTTTCCACACATACCTCCAAACACCCGGGCAACGCCGGGTACCCCTCGCTAGTTTTTTTATAAAAGAAAAAAAACAAATATTCTAGTAATTGTAAGAAAAAAAGAAATTATTATTTTTTCAACTACTTTAGTAAAATAAAGTTATCTCCCTTAGAACAATGAGTTTTTATTGCGGCAATGTCGCTAATAGGGTTTGCGGGTGATGTGAGACAAATAAGACATTAAAAATGTTTCTTAAACATTATTACATGAGGAGTCATTTCGAGTAAAAAGTTGGTTCTCGTCTACATTTGGACCTATAAAAAATTTTTTTTCAAGAAAAATCTTTATGATATACGTATCTATCACCGCACAAAGATGTCATGTTCCAAATATCACGTAAATCGATGTAGTAGTTTTCTTTTTATTCAAGAAAATAAAATTTTATAACACATTTTATTGAATTGATTTTAAAACAATTCCTATGGGTTTTCGAGGACGCTGAAAACGAAAATAACGTTTATGAACACAATTTAACGTAAAATGAGCACCATAGGTTGAACCCCTCGCACCCCCCCCACTCACCAAATTGGGGGGTCAACCTGTTAGTGCGCATTTTACGTTAAATTGTGCTCATTGTATCCCCCCCCTAAAAAAAAGGTGTCCATAGTTGGTGCTCTTTTACATTAAATTATTATAGAAAAGTGATTTTATTTGAAACTAACATTTTTTCATATCTTGGAAACTACTCGTTTGCCGGAATTTTAGACGTTATTTTCGTTTCCAGTGCCCCCCCCCCTTAAAAAAAAAACATTTTAAGTGGCAATTTTAAAAGATTTTTCGAGGGTGTCTTAAATTTGATTTTCTTAAAACAATAAATTAAAAAAAAAAATACTTGATTGAATTATGTGATTTTTGGAATAGTACATTATTCGTGCGTGCGGTAACAGGTACGTACGTTATAAAGATTTTTCTTGAAAAAAAAATTTTTATTGGCCCAAATCTAGACAAGAACGGATTTGTATTACTGTACACATAGATTCGATAAAGTTGTCAAAAAACAAATATATAACAAATAAATATTATCAAAGGCAAGATAAGTTACTTTTCTGCCAAACTGGATATATTTTTTGTGTTTTTATTCAATAATCAATAGACAAAATACTATTAAAAACCCACCGAATATATGTCAGCCTATGTCACGGAAACATATATTAAGCGAGTTTCCAACAGTATTTTGTCTAGTTTTTTTTATTATTTATTTATAACACCTTTTCCCAAACTTACCGTGTTAAAGAGAGAGTCAGGCGCCATTTTGAATTTTCCAATACATCGGGAAACGCTATATTTTTCGAGCTGAATAAACATGTTACAGTGAATAAAAACACAAAAATATACCCAGTTTGACAGAAAAGTAACTTATCTTGGCTTTGATAACATTTATTTGTTATATATTTGTTTTTTGACAACTTTATCGAATCTATGTGTACAGTAATACAAACCCACAAGAACAAAAAGTTAATTTATTTTACGCATCGAAACTCGAGAAATGCACGATTAAAATGTGTAAACATTTAATGAATAACAAATCAACATGGCTGACAGTTGCCATTTCGTAGAGGAAGTAGCAGCCTTCACCTTCCGGTCAAAAGCTAAGATCGAGTCAAACGGAACGAATCCATGGGACTTCGGTGATACAGGTACGAGAAACTTAAGTCGCGTGATGTTTGACCTTGAAACATGACGCGGCTGCAAGCCAGTTTTCGCTTGTTTTATTCTGAAAAGCGAAAGAAACACGTGGCGATCGAAATATCTGGGAAAATAGCGCGTGAAAGTCGGGCAAATTAAATACACACGCGACCCCCGTTCTTAAGTCGTAGATACTATCATTTAGATGTGATATAAAAAGTTTTAAGAAGAAGCGAACCGAGCGAGAAAGCCGACAAAAACAGCCTTTTGTAGACATACACAAAAAGCGAACATACATACATACATACATACATACATACATACATACATACATACATACACACATTTTCGCTTTTATATATATAGAAGATAGAAGAAGATATAAATTATTATTTTATTTTAATAGTTTTACTTTAAAATAATAAAATAAACGCACGTGATGAACTGCAGCAGCAAAGGATTTCGCCGAATTTATTTGTCCCCCCCCTCTCTCTCTCTCTCTCTCTCTCTCTCTCTCTCTCTCTCTCTCTCTCTCTCTCTCTCTCCACATACATTCATAAATGTATAAACTAAACAGATTCACTGGAGTCCTGTCGATTCGTTCCGTTTGACTCGATCTTAGTTTTTGATCGCAAGGTCAATACGGCTTCTTGGTCTACGAAATGGCAACTGGCAACCACGTTTGAGTTTACTTATTGAATGTGTGCACATTCGTGCATTTCTCGATGTGTAAAATAAGTTAACGTTTTACTCGAAATGAATCCTCATGTAATAATGTTTAAGATAAGAAATATTATTTTTTTTCATATCAGCTACAAACTTTATTTAGTGACAACGTAATTCCGAATCGACACAATTTTTAATGCCTAAACAGGTGTTGAGTTTGTTTTACTGTACGCAGATTCGAAAAAGTTGTCAAAAACCCCCCAAATATACAAATATATAACAAATAAATGCTATTAAAGGCAAGATAAGTTACTTTTCTACCTAATTGGATATATTTTTTAGTGTTTTTAGTTAATGTAACATGTTTATTCAGCTAAAAAAAAATACAGTGTTTACCGATGTATTGGAAAAGTTAAAAATGGTACCGACTCTCTCTTTGATACAGGAAGTTTGGGAAAAGGAGTTAAAACTATAAAACCAGACAAAATACTGTTAGAATCTCGCTCAATATATGTTACCGTGACATGGGCTGACATATATTCGGTGGGTTTTTAACAGTATTTTGTCTAGATTTTTTTTATTTTTAACTCCTTTTCCCAAACTTACCGTGTCAAAGAGAGAGTCGGCCGCCATTTTTAACTTTCCAATACATCGATAAACACTGTATGTTTTTCGAGTTGAATAAACATGTTACATTAACTAAAAACACTAATAAAATATCCAATTAGGTAGAAAAGTAACTTATCTTGCCTTTGATAGCATTTATTTGTTATATATTTGTTTTTTGTTTTTTTCACAACTTTTTCGAATCTATATCTACAGTAATACAAACCCCAGATGTTTTCTTGTGTTCTTCCATGGCCGCGATCGTTACGTTACACATTGCCCGTTTTGAAAACAATTTGAGAAATTAAAAACGGGCATTTCAATTATTCATTTTAATTCGTCCCCTTTCCTGTAATCTAACATACTATTACTATTCTATCCCCCCCCCTCTCGGTCAGCGGTCACCCAGTCCCTTGTTAATGAAGCAAGGTAAACTACCCCATTCTTCCTTGTGCAGGTTCCCCTTTTATCCATATCGCGCACTTTTCGGTTGAAGCTGCTGCTGTCTCAAAAAGAATTTCAACTCTATAAAAGTTATGAGTCATCCAGAGTGGTGGACGGTCTTTCTGACGGTAGTCAAAAAAAAAAAAAAAAAAAAAAGGTAGTCAGCTGAGTCGTTCGTAGATTAGAAGACGGAAGAAAAGGTTTCGCGTACCTTACCCCCCTCCACCCCCACTTCTATATTTCCTTTTGTCTACATTTTTTTCTTCTTACCTTCATTTTAAAAACCTGACACATTTCATATTATCTTCTTTCTTTTCCCATAATTTTTCCGTGAGGTTAAGGGTTATAAACGTGTTAGAAAAGTTCTTAACTTTATTCACAAAAACGCACCTTATGATAATAATATTGGTCTTCGACTTCTACCGACTACGTTCGTATAAAGAGGTGAGTACTAAAGCTGTTCATATTTTTTGTTTTGTTTTACATTGTTTACACAAAAAAAACTGGCACTTGTGTAGTATTTATTTGCTCCCCCACCGAGCAAATTAGGCACAAGGCCAATTTTTAATGTGAGGAGTGAAGGGAGGGGGAAGGGAAAAAGGGGACCAGCTCCCGAGAGGTGGGAAATGGGAGCTGGTTAAAGGTCAGGCATGTGGGGTTGCCCCCACATCTGGTCTTTGCTAATCATAGCTAGTCATAGCTTGCAGTATCTGCCGAAACAGATGGTATTTATTTGCTCCCCCACTGAGCAAATTAGGCACAAGACCGTTTTTAAAGTGAGGTAAAAACCAGCTCCCCTAAAAGTAGGCAAAAAGGGGGCACTCTGGTTACCAAAAATAATAATTGTCCCAGTATAGAGGGTTTCCCCTCCATTGACTGGTACAAATTATCTTAAGTGCAGCATCTGCCGGAACAGATTGTGTAGTTGTGCGTAGCTACAACTGTTTTAGTTTTTATATAGGCCATTTGGAGAGTGCGTAGCAGGAGCAGACAAATGCAACTTCAGGACAATCGAAAATCGAAAAGTTTTTATTTTCGTAACAAAGCCAGAATTCTGAAAGTTTTTGAATGCGTGTTTTTTTTTTTGTTGTTTTTTTTTCTTTTATTGTGTTTGTTTCTTTTAAAATAAACACAAGAAAGTTCAAGTACCGGTTTTCGGTATGCTGAAATGAATATCGAATTTAAATTTCACGCAAAGAAGTAGTAATAATCTCCGGAAAATTACTTATTTGCGGAAAATATGATATTCACTTTCAACATACTCGAAAATCGTTAAAAATCGTTATTTCAAAGGAAAATATGTTAAGGTGGAAACCAAGTAAAAATTTACCGAATTTTATTACACAAAATATTATTTATTTATTTATTTATTTATTTTATTTTTTTTTTTACGAAATAGAGACGTTTTTAGTTTTAATAAAACATGAACATGTTTTCGTTACACATTTATTTATTCATATAAGAAACTCATAATAACACAAAATAGAGTATTTGGAACTCTTTACTCTTTTGACTCCCAATGTTTCGTCTGCTAAAATTTTAATCACGTGATTACGATGTAGCATCAATAAAATAAACGATTAATTCAAGTGCCGCTTATTATGGATTTAGCTGAATACGATATTAAAAATCACTTTTTTTGGTACTTATGCACTTATTTTACCTGGCAAACGTACTTTCACCTAACAATTTAATAAACAAAAATATATCGCAAAACTTGAAGTACCGTGAATACATTGATTTAAATTTAAAGTGTTGTGTAATTATTTAAAAAAAAATATTCAGTTGCGCTTGCGCTTTATTTCTTCAATTTTTAATAATGTACTTAAAAAGTTGTATTTTAATCAGATTATTATCGATTAGACACTAAGCTGCAGCGGGAAAAGGGGGTCGGAAAGGGGCGGGTAAGCAAATAATTGGTAATTCAGAGTTCGGTACTTATGCACTTATGTTACCGGGCTGGCGGGTGTATTGTAACTATTCTGTACTTTCACCTAACAATTTAATAATCAAAAAGATATCGTAAAACTTTAATTTAACTTGAAAATACGGGTTAAAAAATACGGTTAAAAAAAAAATAGCACGGTAACATGCACATGCACCATTGCACCACTTTATTTTGCATATTTCTTTTTTTCCAAAGGATCGTTTGAATACATTGATTTAAATTTAAAATGTGTAATTATTTTGAAAAAAAAAATGCGTTCTAAAAAATAATGAGCAATGTAACTTTTATTAGTCATTGTAACATTTATTTATTGTATTTTTTGTTCGTTTGCTGGCTTCTTTTCAATATATCAATTCAGTTCAAATAATAAGACAAACCAAATAATAATGTGATTAAAATACTACTTTTTTTTAAGTACACGTGAATTCATTCATAAGTGTGAAATTATTCAAAATTGAGGAAATAAAGCACAAGTGCAACTGATTTTTTTTTTAATAATTACAACACTTTAAATTTGAAACAATGTATTCAAACGGCGGTACTCCTTTAAAAAAAAAGTCGATAAAAGTCGTCATTTAAAAAGAAATTAAAAACAAATGTCTGTAAAAGTGAGATATTATTAATAAATGTTTAGTAACTTTTTTCGGATCAAGTAAAGAATAGATACCCTGTAGCAGACGACGCCGCCTGGCGGTGACAAACGCACATTTCAACTAACACCGGTGATTCGACCTTGACATTGGCACACGCACATAGCGTCGGTTGTTTGTAAACAAGTCAAATAGCAAACATGCTCGAATATTCGCCAGCGATTTTTTTTTTTTTAATATATTTACAAAACTTTTGAAGATTTAAAAGAAAAAATATATATTTACAAAACATTTTTTTTTAAGTAAGTAATAAGATGAACGTATTTAAATAAAATATATTTACATAAATGGGTGTCTTCTGTTTCGGATTTTTTCGACCAAGATTGATTTTAATGTACCATGTTTTTTTAGGGGGGGGTCTGTGTGCGTTTTTAAGACAATTCAATATTTATTTAATTATTCTTTAAAACATTAACTTCAGCGACAATTAATATGTTTTTAAAATAATATTTTTAAATATTAAATTTTGACGAATATTCGCGAGCAATATTTTTTTTTAAAATAAAAGATATTTAAATAAATGGGCGTCTTTCTGAGTGCGTTTTTAATATATTTACAGGACTTTTTAATAACTATTTTATTCTTTTTATCAAGCAAAAATAGAACTTTTATAATGACATATATTATGGACTGTTTTTCAAACATCGAAATTTTCAAATTAAAGTTAGTTTTATTTAAAAAAAAAAAAAAAAAAAAAAAGACGAGGTGTTTTTTTTTTCAATTAAATTATTATAAACTTTATTTGAACTTTCAACAAACTTTTACAGGCATAAAAAAATAGACTTTATAGATATTTTATTATAATTTTTTAAATATATTTAACGAAAAGTTTTTTTTTTTATTATTTCATTGTTGAATAAAATTTCAAAATGATAAATGGTGAAAAAAATTATCTCGAAAAGAAAAAACACCTCGTCTTTTTTTCTTTTTTTTTTAAATGAAAATTTAATTTTAAAATTTCGATGTTTGAAAAACTGTCCATAATATAGATTTAATTATAAAAGTTCTATTTTTGTTTGATAAAAAAGAATAAAACAGTTAATAAAAAAAACAAAAAAAAAACAGTCCATTAAGTTCAAATAAAAACTGTTTGAATAAAACTTATTAAAAAAAAAAAGTTCATTATTATAATACAACTCAATATTTATTTAAATTGCGATGTATGTCGGTGGTCAGTGAAGGAGAAATCCTTCTAGGCCGAGACAATTTTTATGCATAATAAAATCACAAGTATAAACAATCGAGATTTAAAGATTTGGTCGCAAAAATCCGAAACAGAAGACACCCATTTATTTAAATATCTTTTATCTAAATACGTTCGTTTTGTTACTTACTTAAAAAAAAAAAAAAATGTTTTGTAAATATATATTTTTTCTTTTAAATCTTCAATAGTTTTGTATATATATATATATATATATATATATATATATATATATATATATTGCTGGCGAATATTCGAGCATGTTTGCTATTCGACTTGTTTACAAACAACCGATGCTATGTGCGTGTGCCAATGTCAAGGTCGAATCACCGGTGTTAGTTAGTTGAAATGTGCGCTTGTCATCGCCAGGCGGCGTCGTCTGCTACAAGGTATCTATTCTTTACTTGATCCCTTTTTTCTTATAATATTCATAAAGAGTAAAACTTTTTTCAAAATAAATAAATAACGTGACAAATAAACGTCACGTGCGCATGCGACGTACGCGTGCGTCAGGAAAGGAGCGACGCTTGTTTTTTCTGCTGGTCGCCATAGAACTCAACGCCCAAGAAGTACCCAAACGGCTCTTCAAGTTTTACGATATCTTTTTGTTTATTAAATTATTAGGTGAAAGTACAGAATAGTTACAATACACCCACCAGCCCGGCAACATAAGTGCATAAGTACCAAAAAAGTGATTTTTAATATCGTATTCGGTGCAAGTCTATAAATGGGCCACAAGTAATCTTTTTTACTATAAAAATCTGAAAAAAATCTTTATAATTTACGTACTTGTTACTGCATGAAAATATCATATTCCAAAAATCACGTAAATCGATCAAGTAGTTTTTTTTTTATTTAAGAAAATCAAATATTATCGGACGATTCATCGAAGAAAAAACTAAGCACCATCTTGTTTGAGAGATAACGCAACTAACGACCCCTGGCGGAAATATGGGTCAACAAGGGCAGTACATGCAGACCATCGAATATTTTATCAATAAAGTACTTTTTATTATTTTTATTTTTTTCGAATCTATGTGTACAGTAATACAAACCCAAAAATAGTTTTCGACATTAAAAAAAAAACAAAAAAAACTAAAAATAGTCGATGATCTGCCCTCCGTATTATCTTTATTAAAAGACACATTCTCTTCTTATCCCTAAAAATCGTAAAATTTGTTTTTTCTTCAAAAAAAAAAAAAAAGAAGTACTTCGCTTATCAAAGTCTGTTTTTAGACGAACAAAAAAAAAAAACTAGTGTTTTCCACATTCTCTTTATTAAAAGAAGTCATGAACAAAGCTTCTTTCTTAGAACTGCACGCCTGTGGAACTCTGTTCCGTCTGCCTGCTTCCCTCCGGACTACAACTTGGATGTCTTCAAGTCTAATGTTAACAAATTCCTAATGAACCGCCCCCTTAAGTAAACACTTCATCAAATCTCCTCACTAACGTAATGTACTTGCAATAACCCTTATCCCTGAGTGGCTTCCGGGCCTTGATAAGTGGTGATCTCTGTGTAAAAAAAAAAAAAAAAAAGTAAATTTATTTATTTATTATCCCTAAAAATTGTAAAATTTGATTTTCTTAAAAAAAAAAAAAAAAAAAAAAGATAAAATATTCGATGGTCTGCATGTACTGCCCTTGTTGACCCATATTTCCGCCAGGGGTCGTTAGTTGCGTTATCTCTCAAACAAGATGGTGCTTGGCTTTTTCTTCGATGAATCGTCCGATAATATTTGATTTTCTTAAATAAAAAAAAAAATTTCTTCTTGGTCTTAACACGGCAAATAAGTAACAAACAATTTTTTTTTTTTTTTCGAACACAAAAATATTTGAAAACCAAAGCATGTATTGTACAAAAATTGATCAATATTTGTTAAAACATTTCTTGAAGAGTCTGTATAAGAAAATATAATTTTAATAAAAGTTTTATTATAAAACAATTTTTGAATAAGTGCAACACTGCAACAGTATTGCAACAATGCAAAATTGAATTTTTTTTTCCGAAACATTTTTGGAATTAAATTAATTTTTTTTTCCGAACAATTTAATCTCTTCTCTATCTCTTCTCTATATAAATAAAATGAACTCATTTTTTCCCGTGGGATTTTGACCTTAATAGGATTAAAAATCAAGATATTTCATGCAAATATAATATGCACAAACGGCAGAACAATATCTGAGGTGTGTTATAGGCTTATTATTTTTCAAATTCCTCGATAATCTTAGATTTCTATACTTTTTCTGCTGAGAAGTCACGGCCAAAATCGGTTAAGATCAATGGAAGTGGTAAAATATTTTCTCTCTAATAAATTCCTCCTCCCCCTGCCACCACTTACCACCGTTTGGGGATCGTTCACAAGGAACAGTTGAGAAGAGAACACCGGTTTGGCTTCGTAGTTCTTTCATGTGAAGTTATTTAAAATCACTAAACTAAGCTGCAGTGCTCTGTGGCGTAGTGGTTAGCGTGCTGGACAATTCACATTATATTTTCACGTTCGCGCCGACCTACCGTAGTCGTTTTTTTTTGTTTTTTTTTCCTAAACAACTGGAATGGACTTTTCTTGGTGGCCGAACTGTTAACGTTGCAGATGTTTTTTTTTGTTGTTTTTTTTCACACTTTATTTTCCTACTTTTACTCATGACTCCGGGTTTGATCCTTCCTACTTACCTACCATAACATTTTTTAAAACTCCCCCCCCCGTCCCGGAAACAAACACTCGGGCAACGCCGGGTACCCCCGCTAGTAATTTAAATAAAACATTTTTCGATATTGGCTTTTTGTTGTTTGTGTTTTTTTGTTTTGCTTTTTTGTTTTTGTCGAAGCATTTTTTTTAATTAAAGTAAAGTTGTCATTGTAACAAAATATAGTTTTATTTTTTTTTGTGTGGTACCTGTTGAAGGGCCAATAAAGTATATATATATATATATATATATATATATATATATATAGTTTTAATTTTTAAATTAACAATTTGAATAGAATGAAATGAATGAACTTGGTCGACTTATTGTCACTTTCAAATCAGGTTGAAAAGTGCCACTTGACGACAGTTTAGTGAAACGCACACACACACAAATGTTGTCCGTGTAATGCACAAGTGTCCAATCCAAAATGAATACTTATTTTCTAATCAAAATGTTCTGGTAATTCGAAACCAGTTCAATAAAGTAACGAAATATTGTTTTGTTTTGTTTTTTCTTTTGTTTTCATTTTCTTAAGAGTGACACTAGTGAAAAGGGGAAGACAATCCAAAATTAATGTTTTCTAACCAAACTTTTCTGGTAATACAAAACAAGTTCAATAAATTTGTATTATTTGAATTCATATAAGACTACTGTTCCTATCTTGAATGTTATTTACACAACGTTTCTGTCGATGTAACCTTCAACCTTCTTCAGGTGTATCTTGTCAAGCTCACGATTCTGCATGGAATTTCGAACAGAATCCTTTATTTAATCCAATCCACGGCAGCTTGAAAATATGTGCACATTCCTGAGTTCAACAAGATACACCTAAAGAAGGCCGGATGTTACATCGGTCGAAACGTTGTGAAAATAACACTCAAGATAAACTGTTATCCAAGGAATCCAAATAAAACTAATAATGAATGCGTATCTAAAAAATTCAGAACCTTAAATCCAATAAAGTTCTGCATTATGAAATTATTAGCGTCTTTTTATTATTTTACTAGCAGTTCAGTCCAAAATTTGCTCGGGCCCTATGTACTGTTCATAACTTTATGTGCATATATATATATATATATATATATATATATATATATATATATCAAAAAGTTTGATTCATGTCCCAGTAATCTACATCTAAAATTTCAAGTGTTTAGACCCAGAATTGATGGAGGATTTTAGTAGAGTCTGCAAAGGCCAACTCTTTCAACTTTGATCTCTTGGCAGCCAAATTTTCGCCCAAAATCTGATTAAAAAGCTTGCTGCATGTCTGAATACCCGTTATGTAAATTTTCAAATATTTAAACCCAAAATTGGCTGAATAGCTTGCTAGAGACCACAAAAGTCTTCTTTTTTTTTTTTTTAAACTTTGACCCCTTGGCAGTCAAATATTTGGCCAAAAAACAATTAGAAAGCTTGCCCTATGTCTGAATACACTTTATGTAAAATTTCAAATGTTTAGACCAAAAATTGGCTGAGTAATTTGGTAGAGACCACAGGGGGCAAATTTTTTTAACTTTGATCCCAATTTTGGCCCCTTAACATTAATTGTTTGGGTTCAAATCCAATTATAAGTTTAATCTATGTCCAAGTAACCTGCATCTAAAATTTCAAGTATTTAGACCCAAAATTGGCAGAGAAGTTTGGTAGAATTCTCAAAGGTCAAATCGTTGAACTTTGACCTCTTACCAGCCAAATTTCTGTCCGAAAACCGATTAAAAAGATTTTTCCTAATCTTAATACCCTTTATGTCAAATCTCGAGTCTGTAGACTGAAAATTGACAGAGTAGTTTGGTAGGGAAATTTACGCACACACAATTTCTCTTTTATAGATATATAGATAGATTTTGTTTTGTTTTGCTTTTCTCTTTCGATAAATCGCAATAATGTTTTGTGGAAGAAAACTAAAGTATTATTAGAGTTTTGCATTCTATGCTTATTCAATCCAAAAGAAAAATTGCGATGATCCCCATTATTAGGCGATTACAAACATTCTGAAAAACTTGATAAAAATAAATAAATGAACAAAAAGTCAGTTTCGCATATAAATTTGATATAAAATGCTTTTTCCAGTCGCCAACAACTCTGCCTCCCACCACTCACACAAAAAAAGAACTATAGGAAACGAGAGGGATATTCTCTAAAATTAGCTGGAAGTCTTAGTTTGGGCATTTATTACTATAGACAACAAACCAAAAAAAGTGGTGAAGAAAAATATATAACGAATAAATATTATCAAAGCTAAGATAAGCTACTCTTCTACCTACCTGGATGTTTTTTTGTTGTTGTTGTTTGTTTGTTTGTTTGTTTGTTTTTACCTTATTTTAAAGCTTTTTTTTTTTTTTTTTTAATACTAGTTGCTAAATTAGAACAACAAGATGGCCGACATGAGACTGCCGTTTAGTGTCTCAATAAGCGCTCCAAACAAAAAAAAAAAAATAAATAAAATACTGATAAATATCATGAAGACAGTTATTAGGAGGGTTTTAAGAGTAACTTCTCTTGCCTTTGGTAACATTTATTTGCTATATATTTGTTTTGTTTCCACTTTTTTGGTTTGTTGTCTAATAATTGCCGTTTAGTACAAACAAAATATAAGTTTACAACTGATCTTTTCCTAATGTTGTCGTTAATATGTAGAGTCCGTAGCAGTAACAAAATAGAGGAGGAAATTCGCCTCACTTTTTCAGCTTTTGACATTTATTTGTTTATTTATTTTATTTATTTATTTTTTTGACAGGTATTTATTCTTGGTATTTCCAACAACGCATTACATCTTGTTTTAAACAATTCATTTCGTTTATGCCTACCATGTCTGTTTTAGGTGCTCTCGTCGCCCATGTATCGCTTGCTGTTATTTTCCGGCTTTGTCTTGAACACGTGCTTCTCTGGCCACGTCTTCTTTTTTTGTTTCTACCTTTTGTTTCTCTTCTCTTCTTTTACTGTGACGTCACTTCGCATAGCCGGCTTAGTCATTTGCATATGTTAGCTGTCATATTGCTGCTGCTGCTAACCCAGCACTGGCAACTCTGTTACATTTGTACAGTGATCAAGTCAAGTTAGTATTTAGTTCCTATTGTAACAGAGCGCGTATAGCTGCGTGTTAGAAAATCCACAGCAGCGAAGGATAGCTGGCTAGCAAAAATATTATTTATTTTTTATTATTTAAAATTATTTAAACTAAAAAAAAAAAAAAGTTAGTCGACGTGTGGGTCCCAAATGTTGACATGTAACGACTACATTACACATTCATTAACCCTTATTGAGTGGTCTTCTTACCACTCACCACTCACCAAAGTAAGTGGTCATTCCCTTGTAAAACAAAAAAACAAAAAACAAAACAAAAAAAACAAGGAAAACAAAAAAAAAGCAAGAACCAAAAGAAGTGTAACAGAGGATGTCTGGGCGCATGTGAGAAAAGCAGCAGCAGCCATAAACGCATGTATGCAAATTAGCAAGTGTGTGATTTCGTATCACGAGAAAAGGAGAGAAAAATACACCACATGGTTGAAGAAAGAAGCAAGTTGCGTGTCAAGCAAGATGAACATGTAAAGTCGAGGGCGGGGGACAGAGACTTTTAAAAAACACGTGTGTGTAAAAGGACTTTGGAAACATAATGAAATGTGTTGTTTTGGAGGGGGGGGTCAGCGCACGGGCTGCTAAAATATCTGGTGAGGAAGTTGTCACCCACTTCTTCTATTTTGGTCGATTGCGTTCTTTTCTGGAGGTTGTTCAATATCCTTAGTATAGCAGGTGTGTCCAAACCGAACTTTATGTCCACCTGAGCAACGCCGGATATCCATGCTTATAATAAATAAACGACTTTTTTTCTTTTTTTTTTAAATTTTAATTCTACATATAATACAAATACATATTTTATTTTTAAAAAAAAATGATTTGATTTGTGAATTTTAAGTAGGATGACTCCCGCTCCCAGTGTGTTTGCGATATTATGGTGAATAAGAACTCTAGCTAGGATTAGCGCAGACTAACCAAAGGTACCGTAACGAGGATGACCAAATCCCCCACCCCACCCCACCCCAATTTTTGAAGGGTCTTGTTACTAATTTTCTGTTTTGTGTTTCTGTGTAATAAAAATTTGTAATTCAAAGACCGGAAGTTAAGTAAATTAACACAGTAAGGTTGAAACATGTTATACACATTTTTTTTAATGCTGGTCTTATATCAACCTTGTGTGTGTGTGTGTTCAGTTAAAAGGCAGAAATTACGAAACACACGCCCATAAAGGTGATTCATTCACTAGAAGTTTTCACACATACCATCATCAAAGAATTCTCTTTGAGAACAACTTATGGTGTTCCCTGGAGTCTGAGTGACAGCAGGTTTCCTCAGATTTCCAGTACTCTCCACCTCTTTCGATACCATTTGCAAATTAATTTGTATTACCGCAACAACCGTTTACCATTGATTTCTCATTGGTAGCGACCATTAATCTCCATTGGAATTTGAGTGGCAATAAGCATCCCCAAGGTCCCAGTCCTCTTTGCACTCATCCACTGGAGGTCTGGTTAGTGCTTTCTCTCTTCGGCCTTTTCATCCTCCTTGACCCTTCGACTATTTAATACATTGCCAGTTGTGCTGCCGCCAGGTTTTTTGGTGGGGAACTGGAGAGGGGGAAAGAGAGAGTGGCAAGAGGGAAACGGGTAAAGGAAAGGGAGGAGAGAGAGGGAGAAGGGGAATAGGCACTTTTCACTTTTGTTTCACTTTATATATGCCCCGTAAGAATTTATCACTCATGTGGACTAGTTTCTGCACTCAAGGATGTTCTTTAAGATTTCAGCAATTTTCAGTATTACCGTTCGTTGCATGATGTCAGTCTTCCCATCGATTCCAATTTCTTTTAGTTTTTTCCCCAAGTTTTTTTAGGACTGTTCCTAATGCTCTTACAATTGTTGGTATTATATTGATTTTCTTCCGGTTCCATATTTCCTCTAAGTTCTCTGGCAAATTATGCATATTTGTTTCATTTTCTGTCTCCTTGGTTTTCATCCTGTGATCTGCTAAGACGACAAAATCTACAATTTGGCAGGTTTTTTTCCTTCTTGTTAATTATTATGACATCTGGTCTTTTTACTTTGATGGGTTTATCTGTTTGTATCTCCATGTCCCAAAGGATTTTGTGGTTTTCGCTTTCCTGCACTGTCTCTGGTTTGTGTTTGAATCATTTATAAGCATGCTTGAGGTGTAGTCGCTGGCAGAATTCTCAGTGCACTGCCTTCCCCATATAGTCGTGCCTGCTTTTATATTCCTTTTGGTCTAGTTTGCTGTACTCCTGTTTTCTTGTGTTTTATCTATTTTAGCTTTAATGTGGTTGATTCTACCTGCGTTGTTCTGTGCAGCATTTATTAGGGATTTTGTTTCTCTGTTTATGTGTCCTTTTCTTAGCCACATTCATGTGCTTTCATGGTGTTCTTCTTTTGTTATTCTGATAAATTGTCCGCATAGCTGTTTCTCTTCCCACTTTTCTTGTCTTTTTGTTTCTGGTTTAATCGTTTCCTATATTGTTGTTCTTGGTGATGTCTCTCGCTGCAATGATCAATCTTTCTGTGTTCTGGCTTATTTACTTTTTCAGGTCTCTTTTTTGTGCCCTTCCTTTTTCACATAGAGTTGGTCAGTATCGCCTTTTGGGTGTAGTGCATTGTGCATTATCATTAATTTCCTCGTTCTCTGATCAAAGTCTCTAAGTTCTTGTTTAGTTCATCTTATGAACTGTTCAGAGTACATTATTAGTGATACTGCCCATGTGTTTATTCCCTTCATCAAATTTCTACTGTATCGCTTTGTTTCTAACAGTTTCCTCGTTCTTCTCTGGGATTCTTTTCCAATCTTAACTTTCATTTATGTAGATTTAATGGTGACTGCTTCCAGAACTTCTAGATATTTGTAAATGTCATTCTCACTGAGCGCTCTCATCTTCTCTTGGTTGAGGAGTTCTATACCTTCTCTAGTTTTCCCTTTTTGATCTCCATATACATGAGGTGGTTTATTCTTTGTTCTGTGCCTGTAAATTTGTATCCAGTATTATATTTTCTCAGTACGTAGTATACTGGCATCATGGATATGATAAACAGTAATGATGATAGTGATTTTCCTTAGAAGATGCCTCTCTGTATTCTTATATCAGTCAGGGTGCTGCCCTCCAGCTGTCAGTTCCAGTTTCCAGGTTTCCATTGCTTTCTCAATAATATTAATAATCTTGTCAGATATCTTGTACATTCTTAAGCATTCAATTATCCATGCTTGTGTGGTTATTATTTATTTATTTGACAGAATATAGAAACATTTTTTTTTGTAATATTTATTCTTTTAAGGGTACCTAGGGGCAAGATTAGTCAAGGGAGGTCAACATTTAGAGCGATTTTTTTTTCTTTCTCTGTTTTCCATTGTGTGTGAAACGCATTCAGAATGACACCCCCTCAAGCCCGTACGATTATACCATTAAACGGCAATAAAACAAAGACTGTTGGACATTCATAACTGAAACTTGGTGGACAAGTAAGGCATAGAGTGAAGTTTAGTTGCAAAAAATGATTGTGAATTTCATTAACGATTATGTGGGTAGCATTTGCGTGTATGGGGAGGGGACACATGCAGTATGAAGATTATACTGTTTTAAATGTCTCTTTTTTTTTTTAACCTTTTTGTGCCTTTGCGAAGTATTAGAAAAAAAATATTGATTTGGACATGTTTCAATTCAATTGTTTTTTTTGTTTTTGTTTTTTTTTTCATGTATTTTAAGCACATATTTTGATTTTATTGCATATAAAGCAAATTTTCTATAATTGAAGGAATAAATAATTCGGAAGAATATTAAAATAACAAAAATTAAAAATAACAAAAAATGCAAGAAAGAAATTGGTGTCCAAAAATTGAAAACGAAATTGGACAATAAAGAATTGCCTGTCAAATCTAATCTTTTCGCTTGACTTCGATGAAGAAATAAAAATACATTTTATGTTTTGGAAATAAATTCTATACGAAACGAAATAAATAATGGAAATTCTTAAATGTGTTAAAACTGTGAATTTGATCTTTGTTCTTGTCTTTGTTTTTCTGATTCTTATTATTCTGTAAAGTCGCAGGAACAAACAAAAGAGAAAAAAAAATAAAAATCCGACTCGGCTTTTTTTAAAGTGCAAATGAAATGTATCTATTCGTGATTTTTTTAAAGCAACACATTTCATTATTTTCCCAAAGTCTTATCACACACACACACACACACACACACACACACACACACACACACACACACACACACACGTGTGCTTTTTAAAAGTCTCTTTCCTCACCACCTGACGCTGGCTAGCGTCAGCGCTTTCTCACCCCCATGTTTACACGTCTATTTTCCCCAGAACGCAACTTGCTTCTCTCTTTGACCATGTGCTGTCTTTTTTCCTTTTCTTTTTCTTGTGACGCAAGCTCTTGCACACTTGCTAATTTGCATTAGTGCTTTAACGGCTGCTGCTGCTTTTCTCGCATACCCCCAGACATGCTGTTACATTTCTTTGTCTGGTTCTTTTTTTTTTTTTTTGGGTTTCTGTTTTTCTTATTTTGTTTTCTTTTTTTTACAAGGCAGTGACCACTTACCAAAGCCCAAAGGCCACTCGAGGATAAGGGTTAATGAACGTGTAATGTAATCGTTACATGTCAACATTCAGTTTAAATAATCATCGTATAAGGCGGGTTACCTTGACCAAACTGACTATTTCCTTTCACAGGTCTCTATCTTCCAAGGCCTTATGAAGATCTTCAACTTGTAAGCTAGTGTTTTCTGTCAATAATTTTGTGTAGTTCTTGACACGTCTTCCTACTTTAGCGATTCTGTGTTTAGAATCCCACAGTACAACATCACTGACGACCCATCTTTTCTTCTGTGGCAATATCCGGCATATCATGTTCTTCGTTCTCTTATTACTGAAGAGATTCTGGGCAATCGACCATACAGACGGCTAATGGTTGGGTGTTTTTTCCAGTTTAAGTTTTACACTGGCCACATCATTCTAGTATAAGTTCCATGTAACTTACTTTCAAGTTTTTTACTGAAAGTCTATGCTTGTGAACCATAAAGCAGTATCGGTCTAGCTGAAACCACTGTCAAAAATTTTCACCACTCTTTATCTGTGCCTAAATCAAAACGTAGATTCCATGAACAAAGGCTGTTCCGTCTGCTTGCTTCCCACTACAACCTTGATGTCTTCAAGTCCAACGTAAACAAATTCCTGATGAACCGCCCCCTTAAGTAGACATTTTTATTAAACCCCCACACTAACGTACTGTACATGCAATAACCCTTATCCCTGAATGGCTTCCGGGCCTTGATAAGTGGTGATCACCTTGTAAAAAAAGAAAAGCACCGTCTCCACTTTGACTTAAAAAATTTTTTTTCTTTGTGTGTTCCGAGAGGGCAGATTTCCATGTAACTTTCAGTAGTTTAAATGACAGACATTTATTTACATATACTTCTAGAATAATGCCTTGTCTCTTATTCAAAAGTCTTCTTGTATTTCAATGCGCTTAACAAGACTCTGTTGTGTCGAACACATGGTATTCTGTCTTTGTCTGGCCATATTTAGGACACATCTTTCCCAGTCGCTCTGATCCACATGTGTAACATGTCTGTTTCCGTCCTTCTTAGGCCACGTTCTTCTTTTTGTATAACCTTTTTCTTTTCTTTTCACTCACTGTGACGTCACCACAGACACACTGCTTGGTCATTTGCATATGCTCGCTCTCGTACAACTGCTGAGTATTTGCTGGCGCTTGTGGAAAATACATACTTCCTGTTTCAAACCCATATTGTGGGAGTAATTGAGACTGAAGGTGGCTACATTGAATAGATGTCAGCTCTGCTACATAATCAAGTGACCTGAATTAATTTTTTTCAATAAAAGTTTTAAAATAAAGCTGTAGTGTTGTTTTCTTTAGGGCAACAAATTTATTGTTTCTCCGTGTAAAAACAATATAAGCAATATCTTATTTATAATAAAATTTAATTTTTCGTAAATCTTAGGATCCAGCATGATAGAAAATATGTATTTTGATATTTCTGGAGAAATAATCCCCTTCTTAAAAAAAAAACCTTTCTAAAAGTTGCTGTTATATTTGAGATTTTCTTTTTAGCAGAAATCTGTAAAATTTAATTTAATTTTATTTACTAGAAAGTCGTCCGGCGTTGCCCAGTCATAAAATATACATAAATATTATACTTTAAGTCATGCAGAAACTGATACGTGTGCATGCAAGTATGTTTTTTTTCTAAATAGTTCACTTCTTGTAAGTAAAAAAAAAAAATACTCTGACTGAGATCAAAATCTAAACCTTAAGTCAAGTGCGATAACCATTAGGCCAGCTTGACACGATTTTAAAAAATGTATTCAAACCTACTTCAATTATATGACATATGTCATATAAACGATTCACGCATGTGCATGCCTGAATCAGTTGACAAATAGATAAAAATCCAATGACCCTTCTCCACATACCAATTTTTTTCGATTTTGACCCCTTAGTAGCCTGTTTTTCTGGAGGAAAACTGATTAAAACATTTTCCACATATCTGAATATACCAAATTTCAAGTATGTAGATAAAAAAATCGTTGAGTGTATAGGTTGAGAAGTGTCCTCACACTCATTCTCACTTTTATAGATTAAGGTTGCTGCAAAGAACGTGGGCTCTCTCTCTACCATGCTAGAAAAATACTCACACTGACAGTGCCATATATCCCTACAAAGGCACCATTCGCCCATGCATGAATATTATTGCAACATCTGGGCTGGTGAATCTACCACTAGTCTCTTCCTCGTAGATAGGGTTCAAAGAAGAGTCTCAAATCTGATAGGTCCCACACTATCAGCTAAGATCAAACCTCTGTCCAATCACCACAGTGTTGCATTCCTGTGACTGTTTTACAAGTACTTTGATGGAATGTGCTTGGATGAACTTGTGACACTTGTGTCCCCTTGACGTACATACTCCTGGCTAACCGAGCAAGCAGAGAAATCTCACCTCTTAGTGGTTAGGACCCCACGTTGTGGCCGTGGTAACCTAGGTTCGAATCCTGGTCATGGCACCAGTTGTGACGTTTTCACCATAGGATCGGTCCTAGGTCACGGGACCAGTTATGATGTTTTATTATGACGTTACAAGACGAGAGAGAAAGACAAAAAAAAGAAAAAAAAACAGATGACTTGTGATAAATAATAAGTCTAAGTGTATTACAAATAAAAGATACAATAAAACATTAATTCCTTGTTACATCAAGTTGTTTGAGTGTGAACACTGTAAAAGTCCGTGTTTGTGATCGTGGTGGTGGTGATGGTAGATGCGGCGTGTAGATGCAGGGTGGTAGGTGTGGTCGGCGCGTCTATATCTCTCTCCGGCTTCTCTCTCTGACTGCCTGCTCGCAAAAAAAACCCATGTTTTATATATTTTTGGCTAGCCCGTCGCACATCGCCTTTGACCTGAGGTTGTTGATACGCAAGATATTAATCTTGCATTCATACGTAGCAAGTGTTTCAATTATTCGGGTCACTTGACCGACATTCAATACCATATTTATACCTATCAAATGTCGACCCGTTCAACTTTTCTATTGTTTTCTCCAATCTATTTTTAGCAATAATTTTCTGTTTACAAAACTGTGGCTTTCCTCTTGTTTCTGTTCAACTCTGTTATTTATCTTCCAACTAGTATCAGTAATTCTAAAACCCACAAGCTAGTTCGATTTCTTGTTCCACACTTTCCAATTCTTTTAGCTCAGACGCTTTACAGTGTTACAAAGATGCCTAGATGCCAGGAAGCCTTCTACTCTAATAGTTTCTTAAATCGGAATACTAGACTTTGGAATTCTCTCCCCATTTCCTGCTTCCCTAACTGTACTAACATGCAGAAGTTGAAATGTGATATGTGAGCAGATATCTCACTGCTCAACTCCCTACATAGCATCTCTGTAGATTTAGGTCCTAAATTGTAGCCCTTATAGGTTCAAGTGGCACTGGGCATTATTTTAGGATGAATAAGAGTAAAAATGGTGTTTTGCCTTTATATTTTGTATTGCCTTGTGAAGGGTCATAACTTTTTTATTATCAATGTACATCAATAAGTTTCCAGACTTTTTTTTTGTTCAGGCATTTAAAATCGTCATAAACTCTTGTAAATTCAGTATGTTATTGCTATACATCTTACGAGATGACTAGCCAATTTTTATGATTTCAGGTTCAAATAAACAACTACAGCAGGAATTGGAATACACTCTACTAAAGCTTGATTCACAGTCACAGCTGGTGAATTTCAAAAATGCAATCTGGACGTGAGGACACTTTAGAAGAATGATATGCAATAAAATCCTGTTTTAAACTTGGAAAAAATTCCACAGAAACGTATGGAATACTTCAGACTACTTTTGAGCCATTTTACATAAATTGAGCATCAGTATTTGAGTGGTATAAGAGATTCAAGGAAGGCAGGGAGTCTGTAAGGGATGATGAGAGGTGTGGAAGGAGTAAGCAAGTCAGAACACCAGAGTTGATTGGTCAAATAAAGAATTTTATGTATAAGGATCGTCGTGTCTCTATAGAGACAATGAGTGCACAGTTTGATGTCAGTGTGGGAACTGTGAACACAATTATTTGTGCAAAGTTTGTCTCAGGCTGCTCAGAGAAGATCAGAAAGAAAGATGTTTTCATGACGGCAGGGAGATGGTCGAGCTGATCAATTTAGATCCCACAGTTCTTGATGCTCTGGTGACCTGTGATGAAAGCTGAATATACTGGAATGACGCAGAGACCAAAAGACAGAAGAAGCATGTTGGCTGACCCAGAATGAAGAAGGCCAGACATAGCAAATCCACCCAGAAACTTATAATGATCCCCTTTTTTTTTTCTTTTTTTTTTGACAGCATGGGCATGATCTACATGTATTGGGCTCCCACTGGACAAACAGCCAACAAGGAATACTATGTTGAGGTTTTAAGGGAGTTCAGGTAGAGATTCAGTCAGAAGAAGCCAGAACTCTTCAAATTGGGTCAGTAGCATTTCCACCAGGATAATGTTCCAATCCACAACTCCATTCTTGTCACAGACTGTTTGACCAAGATGGACATCAAGGCAGTTCCTCACTCTCTCTATAGTCCAAACTTTGTGTCCTGTGACTTTTAGTTATTCCCTAAGCTCAAGGAAAACCTTAGAGGCTGTCGAGTCAATTGAGGAGATGAAAGAGGCTGTGATGAGGGTCACTGACATGCTCACACAAGAGGACTTCCATGGGGCCTTCCAGAAGTTGTTGGAACGGTACAACAAGTGCATTGCAGCTGGAGGAGATTACTTTGAAGGGGATTAGATTTTCATACGTGTACTATCAATAAAAGTGTTTATATGAAAAAAGTCTGGAAATTTATTGTAGGTACCTCATAAGTCATAAAACAAAACGACCAAACCAAACTCCATTAATAAATATTTTTTAGTCATGTTGACTCCAAACAAGGCATATTGCCACTTGGACGTAAGGGCCTACTATTTAAGACCATGTTTAGCCAGGGAAGCCAGTAATAGGAAAGGAATTCCAAAGTCTAGGAGTTCAAGGGAAGAAAGCTTTCCAGTATGTAGGACCTCTACAATAAATGGGATGGGATTTTGTTGCTAAACAGGTTTTTTAGGGGGGGGGGGGATATACATCAAGATTACTTCGAAGGAGACTAGAATTTTATCTGTGTACAATGAATAAAAGTGTTTATATGAAAAAAGTCTGGAAACTTATTGAAGGAACCGCATATTTATTTTTATTTATATTGAAGAATATTGAATTTTTTTTTTAATGCAATTTTTGCTTTATTTTTGAGAGACAGGTCTTACTAGCAATTTTAAAAGGTTATGTTCAAATTAATTATAAATGAATCAATTTTGAAAGTCTTTTTTTTTTTTTTTTTTCAAAGAAACAGATCAAAGATGCAATTTAAAGAATTAATTTCTTTGCATTTGTCACATTTGTAATGGCGTTTGTAATCGGCTGAATACCTCGTTGTCATGATTATTGGCTGGTATCAAATTAAATTACACATTTGTAATTTATGTGAAGAATTTTGTATTAGATGTTGCATTTTCGGGTCACTCAATCTTTCAAAGACTCTTTCTAATTTCTTTCACATTCAACCATTTCTTCTTTTTTTTTCTTCCTCCATTCTTTTAATTAATCTACTCTTAATGATGACCCTTTTAATTCCTTGCCATTAATAAATTGTTATTCGTCAATCATGTTTGTCTTAAAAGTAACGGGACATTTGTGGTGCTGCAAAACTTGACGTATTTTTTTACTTTTGTCTCAATCCAAAGTGCCCTTTTTTTCTTTTTTTTTAGGGAGCAGTATTTTTCCCACCGTAAAACCTGACCTTGTGTCTAACTCTATCTTTTCTGGAAGGCACTACACTACTCCCACCACCACCATGTAAAAAAGATTAAGTATTCCCTAGAAGGATGATATCATGACCACAGAACAGGCACTAGACTACCCTCCCAACCTAAAATGGAGGAAGTAATGCCTGAAAGGATGGTTTCATGAAACAAGAACATGCTACACTGCCTTTTCTCTAAAGGAGGCGGTAATGCTTTGGAGAATGGTTTTATGTCTACAGAACGGGCATTGCACTACTATACTTCAATTCTAAATGTGCCGTGTTTTTTTTTTTTTTGTTTTCTTTTTAATTATTTATAAAATACTAACTAGTCGTTGTATCCTCCCTCTGCATACTTTTACTAGTATGGAGGGGGTAATGCCTGAGAGAATAGTCTCATAATAATGGAATAAATGCTACACTACCTCACCTCCAAAAGAAAGAGATATTACCTGGGAGGATGGCTTTGTCATCACAGAACAGATACAAACACACACAAATGGAAGAGGTAATGCCTGGGAGGATGATATTATGAAGAACGAACATTAGGAGGAGGTAATGTCTTATAACAACAAATAGTACACTACCGCCCCCATATCTCCAAAAAGGAGATAATGCCTGGGAAGATTATATCATGACAACACTACTCATCTCTCGACTTGAACACTGGAAGATAGTCCAGGGTAGAACGATATCCATTGTATTCTTAGTCTCACCACAAGGACCCCTAGAATAATGGATAAAGTACTAAATAAAATTCGATTCTAAGTGACACTCTTCCAGAGGTTGAAGGTTCAATCCTCAGTGGAGTCAATACCAAGAATACAACTGTGAATTACTTAAGACTTCTAACCCGAGTCATGGCTGAAGGAACGCGAGCATGCTACATATGTGGATTAAATAAAGGGTTTCGTTCGAAATTCCATGCAGATTCCCAAGTCCGACGAGATACACCTGAAGAAGGTTGGAGATTAAATCGTCCAGAAACGTTGTGCAAATAAAACTGAAGATGAGGACAGTAATCCAAAAAATACAAACCATGTTGTAATCTGCTAGGAAGCGCTCCCATGGTAATGTGTCCCTTTGAGAAGTTTTTGGAAAGAAACCCTGTTCATGGAAATTCCTTTTAGTTGGACCTCTTTGACCTCCGGTTTAACCCAAGTATTGTGTACGTGACTATTTAAACAACTAGGACAAGGACTGGGTAGTCGTCAGAATTCCGTCCTTAAACATTACAGCTTGTAACAGTTGGCTTTTTTTGGGAGAAAGAGGTCTTATCCATCTTTTTTTTTTCTTTCTTTACATGGTAGTCACCACTTATCAAGGCCCAGAAGCCACTCGGGGATAAGGGTTATTGCGTGTACAGTAATCAATGGGATAGTATCGTAGTAATCGTTAGTAATGGAGATCTGATAAAGTGTCTTACTTAAGGGGGCGGTTTATCAGGAATTTGTTTATGTTGGACTTGAAGACATCCAAGTGGTAGTCAGGTGGGAAACAGGCAAACGGAAGAGTTTTACAGGCGTGTACTTCTAAAGCTTTGTTCATGGAATCTACGTTTTGATTTAGCCACAGATAAAGAGTGGGGAAAATTATTGACAGTGGTTTCAGCTAGACGGGTGTTTATCGTGAAAGATTGGCGAGGGGGGGCAGAGATTGGAGCTCAGACGAGAACTTGCCATGGAAATAACGATAAAACAAAGGCAGGCTCGCAACATCTCTTCTGTGGGAGAGAGGTTGCAGGGAAGAGAAAAGGGCATTCCCCACTAAGCTACGAAGTCTATTTTGTACTCTGTCAAGGCAGGATAGGCTGTTTTTAGCAGCTCCTGCCCAGATGTGGCAGCAGTACTCCATCCTTGGACTGAACCAGAATATTCTACGGTCTTAAATGACAGAAATGAATATATATTAATATATTAATAATATATATTAATATATTATTATGGAAAGCAACAATATATAGGTCATGTCATGTGCTACTGGTACCATGTAACCCAGTACTACCTGCCTCATGGTCGGGTCACCGGCGACTAAACTGGTTCCCCCACCAGACTTGTTTGGTGAGGAGGGCGGCTAGTCTCCCTGAAGGATTAAAAACAAGACCTTCCAAAGGGTGAATGAACTCTTTTTCTGGGTCAACGGCCAACTAGCACCGTGTATATTTGTGTGTGTGTATATGTGTATTGGGGTAGAGAGGGCTTCCGTAAGCCGTGGTGAAGGCAACCTTTCTAGGAGAAGCAAATCTCTGATTTAAAAAACCATAAAGCGGAAGACCATTACCCGCATTAAGCTGGTCTGCAGTTTAATTTGTTGCTGGCTATCTTGCTCTTGCTTGTTGCTGGATCTCAACATTTTGAACCGAGAGAGAGACTTAGCTGTTATACAAAGCTAAGACTCTGTAACATCATATTTGTATAGATACTCCCTCAGCCATTTGGGCTCATGGATTTTAAATGTCTGAGGAAGTGGCACTCGTCTGACAAGACGTTGCAATCATCATTATATATATATATATGAAAGTGAAAGTGTCTGTGTACATTTCCCTACGGAGTAACTCTGTCAATTTTAAGCCTACAGATTCGAAATTTGATATACAGGGTACTGAGATTTGGGGAAATCGATGTGATTGGTTTTCGGAAAGAAATTTGGCGATTAAGGATCAAAGTTCAACGATTTGACCTTTGAAAACTCTACCAAACTACTCCTACAATTTTTGGTCTAAACACGTGAAATTTTAGATATAGGTTCCTTGGACATGGATCTAACTTAATAACTTTATTTGAGCCCAAAACAATAAATGTTAAGTGGTCAAAAAAGGAGTCAAAGTTAAAAAGAAGTTGACCTCTGCGGTCTCTTCCAAATTACTCAGACAATTTCTGGTCTAAATATTTGAAATTTTACATAAAGGGTATTCAGAGATAGCGCAAGCTTTTTCATCGGTTTGGATCGAAAATTTTTAGTTACCAATATATAAATGTATATATGTATGTATGTTTGCATGTCTGCCTAAAACTTTCAATAGAGGCGACGGATTTTACCAAGATCAGTATCGTTTAAAAGTTTGACCTTTCATACAAAAAATATCGAAAATTGGCTATAAACATTAATATCTTTCACTTCAACTAGGCAGTTTTCTACTGGGGGAAGGGTCACTTTTTTCACCGATATTTTTTACTTATCCTCTCCTTTAGATTGTCTAGCCTTAATTTTAAAAAATGTCGCTTCTGGTTTGGCGGTGGTCGTAACAGCATAGACATTAGGTTCTTACCCCATTCTTTTCCTCCTTCGCGGTACGGGTTCGAACCTGCCTTCCTACTTCCACATTTTTTTTTTTTGTTCAACAGACACATCCAAACACCCGGGCAACGCCGGGCCGAAATGCTAGTAGTAAATAAACAAAAAAATAAATATCAAACAAATAACAAACATCTACTGAAGGAAAGAGAATACAAGAGAGAATCTCTCTCTCTTTGCAATCTCCCTCTTTTTGCATTCTCTCTCTCTTTCTCTATTTGCATTATATATATATATATATATATATATATATATATATATATATATATATATATATATATATATATAAATGTTCTTCCTATTTCTATTTGTTGGCTTCCTACTTTTTATTTCCTTTTTCCTTCTCTCTTTTATTCTCTTTCCTTCTCGATTGTACTCTCACCCTCCCTTTTGCATTCTCTCTCCCTATCTCGTGCATTCTCTCTCTGCATTCTATCTCTCTCTCTCTCTTTTTGCAATCTCTCTCTCTCTCTCTTTGCAATCTCTCTCTCTTTGCATTCTCCCTCTTTTTGCATTCTCTCTCTTTCTCTATTTGCATTATATATATATATATATATATATATATATATATATATATATATATATATTGTAATGTAGTAATGACATCAAAAGGATGTGGTGTTTACCTGATATACGCAATGGTAAATAAAAGCGAATTACTAAAACAGATCCACGCTATGTATTATTTAGATTTATTGCATTATTTGGACAACTCATCTTGGATGTTATTCTTACATCGTTTTGACCGATATAACCTCCAACCTTCTTCAGATGTGTCTTGTCGAACTTGATGAATCTTTTTTGTCAAACTCTGGAAACTGCACAACATTTGAACGGAACCCCTCCGAAATGTTCTCCGTTCAATTTTCATTTATTTATTCTAAATTTTCTTCATCCCCCAAACAAGACATATTGTCACTTGAAACGTAAGGCGCTACAATTTGAGATCGTGTCTAACAGGGGACTGTGGGGAGTTGAGCAGTGAGATGTCTGTTCACATTACATTTAAACTTCTGCATGTTAGTACAGTTATGGAAGGAGGAAACAAGGAAGGAATTTCAAAGTCTAACAGTCCGAGGGAATAAGCCTATTAGAGTAGCAGGCTTTCTGGCATCTAGGGACACCAACAGTGAAGGGGTGGGATTTTGCTGCTTGTCGAGTCAGTAGAGTGTATATACATCGAAGGGACACAAGTGGTATGAATTCCTCAAAGCACATTTCATTAAAGTACTTGTAAAACGGGCACATGAATGCAACATTGTGGCGATGGGACAGAGGTTGGAGCTTGGCCGATAATGTGGGACCTATTAGATTTCGGTCTTTTTATAGGCCCTGTCTAAAAGTGTTGATTATAGTCGACCGTTTAATCGTTTCTATTTTTGGTTTATTATTAGTTTCTTAGTTCGCCTTTTCGTCTGTAGACATTTATCAATGAACTCGGCGCCATTTTCTCACTGTAATGAAAAAGATTTGAGCTAATCGTACGTTAATTAGTCAAATTAAAAAAAAAACACGTTACGATTTCAGTAATTTCACATTCCACTTAAACGCTATACAATTACGAAATAACTTGTTTCAATTTCTCCATGTGATCATATCGACTTCCGCTATTTCGTTCTTTCTCTCCTTTCTCTTACTTTCTTTATTTCTTCTTTTTCGTCCTCTTTATTTTATTTTTTCCATTCTCTTTTTTTCTCTCCATCTTCCTATTTCTATTTGTTGGCTTCCTTCTTTTTTATTTCCTTTTTCCTTCTCTCTTGTATTCTCTTTCCTTCTCTATTGTACTCTCATTCTCTCTTTTGCATTCTCTCTCTTTGCATTCTCTCTCTTTTGCATTCTCTCTCTTTGCATTCTCTCTCTGCATTCTCTCTCTCTCTCTTTGCAATCTCTCTCTTTTTGCATTTTCTCTCTTTCTCTATTTGCATTATATATATATATATATATATATATATATATATATTGATATGTAGTTTGCTTGAAGCATTGTGTGGGATAGTATGTAAAAGAGATTTAGAAGGCTGTCACAATGCGAGGAATGAATTATAGTCGCTGTTGGTAAGAGGAGACGAGAACAAGTGGCGATTTACAAATCAATAAGTACATATATATATATATATATATATATATATATATATATATTTTATTACTGTCAATTTTCAGTCTAGAGATTCGAGATTTGATATAAGAGGTAGTGAGATTTGGGAAACATTTTTTTAATCGGTTTTCGGTCACAAATTTGGTTGGCAAAGGGTCAAAGTTCAACGATTGAATCTTAGAAAACTCTACCAAACTCCTCCGCCAATTTTAGATCTAAACATTTGAAATTTTAAATGTAGGTTACTTGGATCAAACTTTAAATTTTATTTGAGTCCAAAACAATAAATGTTAAAGTGTCAAAATTGGGGTCAAAGTTTTAAAAATTGACCTCGCAGTCTCTACCAAATTATGCAGCCAATTTTTGGTTGAAACATTTGAAATTTTACATAAAGGGTATTCTGAGATAGAGCAAGCTTTTTAGTCGGTTTGGGTCGAAAAATTGAGCTTTCAAGGAGTCAAAGTTCAAAAGATTTTACCTTTACGGTGTCTAGCAAACTACTCAGCCAATTTTGGGTCTAAACATTTGAAATTTATACATAACAGGTATTCAGACATGTGGCAAGCATTTTAATCAGGTTTGGGGCGAAAATTTTGCTGCCAAAAGGTTAAAGTTGAAAGAGTTGACCTTTGCAGATTCTACCGAATTCCCCTGCTAATTTTGGATCTAAAGATTTGAAGTTTTAGATGTCTGTAACTTGGACATGGGTCAAACTTAGTATTTTTATTTGAGACCAAAATAATAAATGTTAAGAGTCCAAATTGGAGTCAAAGTTGAAAAAAATTGAACTCTGCGGTCTCTACGAAATTACTCAGACCAATTTTGGTCTAAACATTTGAAATCTTACATAAAGTGTATTCACACGTAAGACAAGTTATGAACAGTACATAGGGCCCGAGCAAAGCCGGGCTGAACTGCAAGTATATATAAAAAGTTAGGTATCTTTGTATATGTATATATAAGTTAGGATCCACTCCTTGACTAATTAACAAGTAGATTAGATTATTGGGCTATGTCTAAAAATTTAGTACACAAAGACACCAGAAGTGAACTCTGTTTATCTAAATATGGAATGGTAATCAGTAAGCATGAAACGAAATACGAAACCATTTAGAACCACTTCTTGTTTAATCATGAAACAATAATAATAATACTAAAAAATTATTTTTACATGTCTATTAATATTTTTTGATATTTAAAATATGGAAATATTTTATTTTGAAAAAGTAATTTAAACTTTCATAGTTTATATTTTTATATTTTCTAAATATTTAAAATATATTCATATTGAAATAATTAAAAATTTTCACAAATTTTACAACACAATATTTTGTCCTAAATAATGTATCGTAAAACAGAGTAAATGCCTTCAATTGAATTACGAAACCAAAACTTCATTATTTTTTATACAAATGTTTAAAATAAGTTTTTTTTTTCTGATAACACACATTATTTATGAAAAACATTTCTGTGACAAAACTTGTGAAAAACAAATATATTATTTAAAAAAGACCCCATTTATAAAAACGTAAATAATAAAAATTCGTATTAGTTTTTTGTCGTTATAACGCAAGTGTTAGAGCTAGGTACGTGCAAAATGGATAGCCGATGCTCAAAGTGTTTAAGCATTTTTAGCCCTCCTTTTACTTAAAGATTCACCAAAAAAATCAGGAAATTAATCAATTTTTATGAAATGTTCAATATTTATAAAATAATGATCACGGAAATAGTTCACCCGTTAATTTTATTTAAATCGTAGTGGAAATGTATTATTTTGTTTAAACAAAAATACCTTTTTACATTTATGGTTTTCAGTTGTTAAAAAAAAAATGCATTAATTTATTTTTGCTTTATTATAAAAAAATAAATAAATAAAGCATCGTAAATTATAACAATTAAAAGAAATTATTTAATTTGTACAGGAACAGTATGAAAAAAAGCTCCTAAACTCCGTTAGGTGTATTTTTTTTTTTTTTTTTTTACATGGAGTTCACCACTTATCAAAGCCCAATGGCCACTCGGGGATAAGGGTTATTGTGTGTACAGTAATCAAAGGGATAGTGTAGCAATAGTATTGGAGAATTGATAAATTGTCATTACTTGGGGGGGGGGGGGGCGGTTCATCAGGAATTTGTTTGTGTTGGACTTGAAGACATCCAGGTTGAAGTCGGGAGGGAAACAGGCAAGCAGAACAGAGTTCCACAGGCGTGCAGTTCTAAGAAAGAAGCTTTGTTCATGAAATCTGTTTTGATTTAGCCACAGATAAAGAGTGGGGAAAATTATTGACGGTGGTTTCAGCTAGTCGGGTGTTTTTTTAAAAAGATTGGCGAGAGGGGACCAGAGAATGGAGCTCAGACGAGCACTTGCCATGGAAATAACGATAGAACAACGACAGGCTCGCTACGTCTCTTCTGTGGGAAAGAGGTTGCAGGGTAGAGAAAAGGGCATCCCCCACCAAGCCACGAAGTCTATTTTGTACTCTATCAAGGCAGGATAGGCTGTTTTTAGCAGCTCCCGCCCAGATGTAGCAGCAGTACTCCATCTTTGGACGTACTTGGCTCTTAGATAGAGAATTGCATCATTAGTGAGATATCTTCTGGAGCGGTAGAAGGATCCCACCATTTTCCCAGTGTATCAGAATTTTTTGGGAATTTTTGACACCCCTAACAGAAAACTGCGAATAAAATATAAAAAAACTCGTAATTTCTCTTTTAAAGTGGGTTGTTTATTTTCTGTATGGAATATACTTCCAAAATAAACGATTAAAGTTTTTTTTTAAAAATAATAGAAATATTATTTTTTATTAAAAAAAAAACAGTGTTTACAAAGTGCCGGTGCGCGTTCAACCAGCCATTTTTTTTACGTATGAAATCAATTGAATTTTACGAATGAAATTTGTTTCAATTTTTAAACTTTAAAAATCTATCAATTTTTCTATTGGTTCAATTTTTACGATATTTTCAGGGTCAATGTGAAATTCTATGCGCTTTCCAGTAAACTGAATATAATATTTTAGACAAACGTTTTTCTTTAATTCACCCCCTCATTTTGAAATGTTTATTAAAATTTAAATAATTAATTTACGTACCAAATGTTTATATATTACAAACTGAAGATAAAAGATCAATAAATAAAATATTCTAATTTAAAACAAAAAAAAGAAGTGTTTTTTGGAAATTTACCTGTAAAATTCAAAGTGTAAAACCCTTTTTTTTTTTAACCAGTTTGATTTTTTTCTAATGAAAGCTCATGTTATGCTTATATCGTCAAGTAAATACCGGACGCTGACGATATTTTTTCTATTTCATTCAATGTTTTCTTTTTTTAGATATTTAAAAATTCACTCGATAAAGTAGAAATAAGATATAATAATCAAACACTCGTATTTCATTAAGAGAATTAAAAAAAAAATCGGTCGGCTGGATTTTTTCTTTAATGGAAAAAACTTATAAGTGAATGTGTGCTTTTTTTCATCTACGGAGGCCCCAAAATACTAATTTTTGTTAACAGTACGCAATAAAAAGACGTATTAATTCTGGCGTTTATAAGTCACCGTAAGATAATCGCGAAAAAAATCAGATATTTCTTTCCCTTTATTTGAACAGTCAATAAATCTGGGTTCGCGTTTTTTTTTTTTTTTCATCCTTGTTTAAAAAGTATTTTATTTAAAAAGGACATGGAATATAAGTATAAATATGGATAAATTCTTAACAATGAACAATAGAATTTTTATTGGTAAATGATTTTTTGGAATTTATATATATTTTATAATCGAACTAAGTAAAATTTCGTTGATTTCCTTTAAATCTTTTTTAAAGAAAACCGATTTAAAAAACAAATATTGCATAATTTGCTATTAAATTTATCTTTTTAAAATTTGGTCTTTGCTCCTTTAATTGAAAAAAATTAGGATTTGAATTACATTTTTCAAGTAGTTATAAGCTTCGAAAGATAGTAAGTTGATTTATTCAAGTTCATATACGGCATTTTTAATGGCCGATTCTGATACACCTAAAAGTCCGTATTAATGAATTCGATATAACTCGAAGAAAAATCAATTTCTCGAACTACCGATATTATCATTGAATTAAACATTGTTTATTTAATATTTTCACACACAAAAAAAATTATAATTGCAAAAAATATTTCTACTTTTTTTTTTTTTATAGATTACAGGTTTCACATAATTTTTATATGTAAGATTCTAATATTTTCCTTGCTTGCATGAATGAAATTTTCGGCGTAACATAATGTTTATATAATCTTGAAAAGACAAATTAATTTGAAAACAGGAACAGAGAAAAATAATTAAATTAAAAAATGGTAAAAATGATACAAACTTTTAAGATAGGAATGTACGGATGCACGTCTAGGGGGGAAAAAAAAAGAAAACCAGTACCCCTACCTCCCTTTTAAGTACATGGCGTCATTTTCAAGCAGCCTTTCGATCTCATAATTTGGACTTCCATATAATCCATGTTTGTTGCGATTTTGCGAAAGGCAGATTCCCTCGATTTGGGGGGGGGGGGTAATTAAGCTATTTTTTTTGGTACAAACAAGGTGTTTTTTTATTATTTTATTTAATTCAATATCTTAGAACTTTACTTTACTAATTATCTTTGAAATAGATCCAGAAATCTAATATTTATCTTTTAAATGATTTTTACAATGAATTTATTTAACTTCAAAATTTAGCCTAGTGGTTAGCTCGCCGTGAAAACATTTTTCATAACTTTTTTTTTTTCACGTGTACAAATATTTTTCCCCCTTTGGGAAATTAACTTTCGTCTTTAATCTTTCGAATACAATCAAAAAATAGTCGGAAACCTTAAAAAAAAATTATGACAAATCGGCTTTCAAAACTATGTCTCCCTATCTTTATTCGTCCATTTTGCCCCACCCCATCTTAATTCGTCCATTTTTGCAAAAAAAAAAAAAATATTTTATAGAAATGTAAAAAATGAAAGTTTATTATTTTTTATTGTTTCATGATAACACAAGTGTTAAAACTAAAATAATTTTTGAAATAAATTATTTCCATATGGTTTCGTATTTCGTTTACTGAATTTCATTCCATATTTCGATAAACCTAGTCCACTTCCGGCGTCTTCACTTTGCGTACTGAATTTTCGTACATAGCTTGTTATTCTTAGTCTTGTGAGAGACAAACGTGCGTTAGATTTATACATCTCCACCCCGCTTGAATTCCTAGCAACGCAAAACAACTTACCACTTACGATTAATACCTTTGCTTTTAAATATTCTGGTGACTTTTCGAAGCTGAATGCTTCATAATGAGACTTGTTTTTTATGATTAATGTCGTCAAATACTTTTTTGTTCTCTCTCTCTCTCTCTCTCTCTCTCTCTCTCTCTCTCTCTCTCTCTCTCTCTCTCTCTCTCGTTTAAAGTGGGATCGGTTGAGGCAGAAGATTGGGAGATGGTTGTAATATTGTTTTATCCTTTTCTTTTTTTCTTCCTTTTTCAATATATTTTTTTCATCTCTCTTTTATTTCTTTTGAGTGAGAACGAATCTCCCAAATAGAATAGCAGGAACTATTGGAATTTATTTCATTTTATTTATTTTTATTTTTTCATTTACAAAAATCATTTTTAATTTATGTATATATTCGGAAGTTTTCTCATTTTGTTATCGGAAAATTTTAATGTTTTATTTTTTTTTTCTTTCGGATTTTATATATAAAAAAATTACTTTACGGATTTTTTTTTTCTTTTCAAAATCTTATTTGCTATTGATGTAAATGCTGTTCGTGTTGTCGTCTTCTTGTTCTTAATTACTGTCGAAGCAAATACGTGTAATGAAGCGTGGGGGCGTCTCTTTTCATTGTGCTATCCAAATAGTCTATGCTTCATCAAACATTCCAAAATGTCTGCGCGCTTTTTGTGCGCTGAGAACGGCAACAGACAATTGTGCATAAAGATGTCATTTTATTACGCAAAATTTGACTTTTGTAATATTCAAATAAAGCATTAAATTCCATTTTTTTTTTATCACTTTCAGTTTGATCTCTACAAAAAAGAATCCATATCTCTATATTAATCTATCATCTACAAATATCTTTGAAGACTTTAAACATTAGGCCTAAATAGCATGTAAGCTGACATATTAAAATTTTATTCTGACTAGCCATTTTTTCTGTATACTGTTATTGGAACTATAACAAAGTACTTCTGTAACGTTTATTTTCTAACATATAAAGTTATCTTGTGGAATTTTAAAAGTTGGGCATAAATAACATGTAAGCTGACATATTAAAATTTGATTCTGACTAACCAATTTCATTTTTTTTTATTGCTGTACTATGTTATTGGAGCTGTAATAATGTACTTCTGCAGAGTTTATTTTCTAACATATAAAGTTATCTTGTGAGATTTTAAAAGTTGGACTTAAATAGCATTTAAGCTGACATATCAAACTTTGATTTTGACTAGCCAATTTTCATTTGTTATTGTTGTAAGCTGACATATTAAAATCTTATTCTGATGAGCCATTTTATTTTTTTTTTCTGTATACTGTTATTGGAACTATAACAAAGTACTTCTGTAACGTTTATTTTCTAACATATAGTTATCTTGTGAAATTTTAAAAGTTTGATATAAATAGCATGTAAGCTGGCATATGAAAATTTGATTGTGACTGAACAATTTGCATTGTTTTTTTTATTGCTGTACCATATTATTGGAGCTATAATAATGTACTAATGCTATCTTGTGAGATTTTAAAAGTTGGACTTAAATAGCATTTACGCCGATGTATCAAACTTTGATTCCGACTAGCCAATTTTCATTTGTTATTGTTGTGTCATAGTATTGGTACTATAATGACGTATGTCGCTGCAGCTTATTTTAAAAAAATATATCTATTCCAAGTCGAACAACTGGTAGTGTGGAAACATTTTAACTTATAAAATAAATCAAAATCAGATCGGGTAATAATCGATATTTTTTAATCAAAGAATTTAAAACGAGTTATGCCCCATTGCTGATCTTTAGTTTTTGATGATTATTTAAAAACATGTTAGTGGTTTGGACTGGAGTAGGCAATTCAAAAAAACTAATTCTTTTATATTGCCAATAACATGGTACAACAATAA
>NC_136506.1:94130133-94155133 GCF_053919585.1 Euprymna scolopes
CGTCGCCATATTTCTTTTGGAACATGTGTAACAATAACAAGGGAAGTAAGTCAGTAATTCTAAAAACAAGGCAAAACATTTTTTTTTTTAAGTGGCAATAGTTGCACGCTATTTATCTCCCTTTGGAACTCTGCAGTGTTTTTTAACCAAACATGTTACTGTCGCTAATTTTCATCAAAAAATGTTTTCTTTAATAATTTTTTTCTACCTTATCGCTTTTCGTAATTTTTGGATATATTAATTACTGCGACATGACAATTAAGTAGAGAACATTGGTTTGCCTTGAAATTCGCTTTTAAAAATGTCGAATTTCGCTATTATAGTGTAGTTGTACCTCTTTGTCGTTAGTCCCAAGGGTCTACAATAATGATTTCTTTTAGTACGATATTTTCCGTCATGAACACGCATGTCATACAGATTTTTCTTTATTTTTTTAAATTTTTCTTTATTTTTTATTTTATTATTTTATTTTTTTCATAGCAGGTGAATTCTGAACAAGCACCTAAAATTGTATGAAGTTAAGAATAGAAGTTATTATTTATTTGCTTATTTAAAAAAAAAAAAAAGAAATGATTCGTTCCAAACATGGTATATTGCATCTCTATACGGCATAATCACTTTGAGACGCCTGTTTTCTTCAGATCACCGAAGCAACGTTCAGCAATGGGTGATCATTTGAGAATTCTATGCGCTGTATGTGCTCTCTGCTTATCTCAGCATTGTTTCCAGTCGTTCTGAACCTTAATTTTCCACTGGTATGCAACAACGCCGACTCGGGGAACGCGTGGTTCGAGATTGCACAACTCTTGTCACAAAAATTTCACATGCAGACACCCTTTCAGTAGATATCCATAGTCTGTCAAAACTGAAGGAGGCTACCATATTGTAACTGAAGCGTAAAGGGCTGCTGTGATAGGAGTAAGATTTGTAAGAGAAATCTGGGTGGGTAGCTGGGCAGAAAAATGCTTGTTCACGTTACATTTAAATTTATGCATTTTAATTAATATTTTTAATGTAACGTAGTACATGTTTACGCACGTGTTAACATTTGGGACCCACACGTTGTATGCAGACAGTCACAAGGAAACAAAGGCAAGGAAAAAGTTCAACTCACTCATTTTTTCAGTGAAACAAAAGATTTCTTTATAAGTATTTTCCAGATTAACGCCTTGTTCCTTATTCAAAAGTCCTCTTGTGCTCTAATGTGCTTAACAAGACTTTGTCGTATAGAAAACGTGGTACTCCATTACTGTCTGGGCATGTTTAGCATGCGTCTTTTTCTCTCGTTCTCGACCAACATGTATAACACATCTATCTCTTTCCTTCTCTAACATCCACGTTTTTCTCTTTATATAACCTTTTTCTTTTCTTCCTTGCCGTGACCTCACCTCGCACACTGCTCGGTTATTTGCATACAGCTGCTACTGCCATACGTGCGTCCATGCTTTGTTACATTAATGCAATCTATATCTGAGTTAATCAACGTTTATTTCCCTAAGGCATTTTTTTATAAACTTAACCTTTGATCTTTTTCGCATGCATTAACCCTGAGCTACAGTGGGATCCTCAATAGTAGAATTTTTTCTCAACTTGACACGATCACAGGCTTGGTCCGAGTAAAGGCAGCTTTTTACTATCATTGTCTCACAAAACAACTCAAAATGGCCAACTGCTGTGAAGATTTGTTGTGTGAAACCGGAAATTACACACAAATACAACTATTAACTGTCACCAATCAGTCAAATATTTTATCTTCGACTGATCTGTATACTTTTAACTTAATGAAACTGTTTACGAGTTTTTATTTATTTTAAAATATTTTGCACTTTACCGAACCAAGTGAAGGGTGGTTTTACAGAGATCACTGTGCATGCTGTATGCCCATCTCATCATCGGCATTCCTCTTGATCACTTCCCAGTGACTTTTAATTTAAAAGTGAGATTTATGACCGTCTGTTGTTGTCGTCAATCTTCATCACATCCAAACCATTTCAACCACCATTTTCGCATCTTGCTCTTAATCAGCACAATGCTGTAGCACCTTTGGATATTATCATTACAGATGTGGTCAAGCAGTTCAATTCCTGTGATCCAGCAAAGCATTTTTTATTTTATTTAGAACTAGCGGGGGTACCCGGCGTTGCCCGAGTGTTTGTTTCCAGGACGGGGGGGGGAGTTTTAAAAAATGTTATGGTAGGTAAGTAGGAAGGATCAAACCCGGAGTCATGAGTAAAAGTAGGAAAATAAAGTGTGAAAAAAAACAAAAACATCTGCAACGTTAACAGTTCGGCCACCAAGAAAAGTCCATTCCAGTTGTTTAGGAAAAAAAAAAAAAAAAAAAAAACGACTACGGTAGGTCGACGCGAACGTGAAAATATAATGTGAATTGTCCAGCACGCTAACCACTACGCCACAGAGCACTGCAGCTTAGTTTAGTGATTTTAAATAACTTCACATGAAAGAACTACGAAGCCAAACCGGTGTTCTCTTCTCAACTGTTCCTTGTGAACGATCCCCAAACGGTGTTAAGTGGTGGCAGGGGGAGGAGGAATTTATTAGAGAGAAAATATTTTACCACTTCCATTGATCTTAACCGATTTTGGCCGTGACTTCTCAGCAGAAAAAGTATAGAAATCTAAGATTATCGAGGAATTTGAGAAATAATAAGCCTATAACACACCTCAGATATTGTTCTGCCGTTTGTGCATATTATATTTGCATGAAATATCTTGATTTTTAATCCTATTAATGTCAAAATCAGACGGGAAAAAATGAGTTCATTTTATTTATATAGAGATGAAGAATCTTCGCTCAACCTTCCCCATTGTTAATGAGTACTTTGAACTTTTCTTATCACACAATCAGAAAGGGCCAATATATAAAATCAACAGTAGATTCTTTGATATGACAGGAGCGTGTCCAAAATGAATGTTTCTGTTTAAAGCACAATTACATTATGATACTTGCCTTTTTCATTTTAAACTTAAATTCAAACCATTATCACCACACAACCAGTAAGGCCAGGCATATAAAATCAACAGTAGGTTCTTTGATATCATAGGGGCGCATTCAAAATGAATGTTTCTGTTGAGAGCACAACTGAACCATGGTACTTTACTTTTGCATTTTAAACTTTAATTCAAACCATTATATTTGAAGATAATTTTATATAATCAACAGCAGGTTCTCTACAGTGCAATGTAGATAACAATGTATCCTGGTGCATCACAATGGCTCCCCAAATAGAGCGGGCAATCTATTGATTTGATTGAAAAATGGATCGATTTTGGTGGCAATAAAAATAAAGATGTGTGAAACATTTGTTGATCATCGGTCAGTTCCCAGCAACGTCAGGTCTCTCTACTAGTTTTTATATATGTGCTGTCATTTTTTGTATAACATTTGGTCAGCATATTCTATGTGTTCTGATTGATTGTGTGTTTTGAAATTCCAAAACGAGTTTCGCAGTTTGTTGGCTTGTTGATTATCATTCATGAAGATTATTGGCATTCATTTCCCCGATATCTTTCTATTAAGAATTCTTTCTAGAAGGTTGTGAAGGTTGTCAACATTCCTAATTGAAAGTAGAGTGACTTGGATTTGAACTTGGCTCACCTAGGTCGTCAGTCTGTACCGTCAACCATTGAGCTACCGTCACCTCCCTGCAGTTGCAAATTGTGACTCTGAAAATTTTATATTTGTTGCAATATTTTTGATATAATAAAAAGGGTATGATTAAAAACAATTGGAAGGTTCTACTCATAAACACTTGCGATAGCAACTGACCAATCAAATGGAGCCACATTCTGCTAGCAACCAATCAGAAATCGGAACTGCTCCATAAAAATATTGAATCTTTTAGCACTCCTGCATATAAATTTTTGTGCCCACACGAGAAAGATCTTTGCTCTTTGTCTGCAAAATTTTAAAGTCTGAGACTTATACAGAACAGCTACCCACTTTTTCATCCCCAGGACTTGTACAGATTAGCTGCCGATCGGAAACTCTTCTGAAATTAAACATAGCTTTCAATTCAAAAATATTAACCGGCCAGAAATGAAACCAAAAAAGAAAACGGGGGGGGGGGTGACTAGCGAATACGAGAGATCAATTTTCTTCAACTTGAACTCTCTACTCTCTCTGACTCTACTTATTTGCTGTAATGTACAACACTTGAGCCAGCATTTGTATTCTGATTGGCTGTTCGTGTTTTGTTTGGAGACTGTGATCAATAACTATCCATCGTTCGCTTTGCTTTGTTATAGTACACTGTGCGTATTAAGTTGCAGTCAACTTTCTTTTGTCTGCCGAACTGGACGACGCGAGTTTGGAACTTTCTTGCAAAGGTAATTCTATACTTTACTGATATTGCTTTTTTTTGCCTCGAAGAAGTTTCTCGAATGACAAATAGTATTTGACAACATTATCAGCCATTGTGAGATTCTTAACAAAATCTTATCTTTTCAAGTGAAACATTTGTTGATCATCGGTCAGTTCCCAAATTTGCCTAAATGAAAACGTGGATTCCATGAACAAAGCTTCTTTCTTAGAACTGCACGCATGTGGAACTCTGTTCCGTCTGCCTGCTTCCCACCTGACTACAACTTGGATGTGTTCAAGTCCAACGTTAACAAATTCCTAATGAACCACCTCCTTAAGTAAACACTTCATCAAATCTCCACACTAACGTAATGTACTTGCAATAACCCTTATCCCTGAGTGGCTTCCGGGCCTTGATAAGTGGTGACCACTGTGTAAAAAAAAACAAAAAAAAACAACATCGCTACATTAAACCATTAATGAACGCAAGAAGATAAATATTGCAGATGAGAAATATTGAACCGTTTTCTTCTAACCATCGTTTAGATCATTATCTCTATGTTCCTTCATCTCCCGTTTTTCTCTCTCTCTCTCTCTCTCTCTCTCTCTCTCCTCCCCCCACTCTCTCTATCCATTCCCCCCTCTTCATCTCTTTCCACTCTCTTTAACTCTTTCTCTCTCTCCATCTCTTTCTTCCTCTCTATCTCACTCTCTCTTCTTTCTCTTTCCCTTTCTTTCTTTTTCCCCTTATCCCTCTTCCCCTCTGTTCCTTTCCTCTCTATCGCTTTCCCCTTTCTTGCTTTCCTCTCTGTCTCCTTCTTTTCATTTGTCTCCTTTATCCCTTATCTCTTTTGTCTCTTTCTCTTTCCAGCTTTCTTCCCTCGCTCTCTCTCTCTCACAACTCTCTCTATCACTCTCTCTAGTAACATTTTTATTGGTCCCCTCGACAAAAGGAGGGTGGACCTGTAAATTCACCCTTGTCCGTTTGTTTGTTCGTCCGTTCGTCTGTCCGCACTTTTCAATAACTATGCCTTGGAATTTTTTCAAATTTTGCATAAACATTAAACATGATTTTTTTTTTTTTTTAATGGGGGGGTCACCGCTTATCAAGGCCCAGAGACCACTCGAGGATAAGGGTTAATAGGTATTATTAGTCATTGTGATTTTAGCGTAGTAAACATTAGTGGGAATTTTGTAAATTGTATTACTTAGGGGGACGGTTCAATAAGAACTTGTTCACATTGGACTTGAAGACAATCAGATTGTAGTTAGCTGGAAAGCAGGCAAGCGGAATAGAGTTCCACAGGCGAGCAGTTCTAAGAAAGAAGCCCTGTGCATGGAATCTACGTTTAGGTGTAGGCACGGATACAGAGTGTGCATGATATGAGTAAAAAAGTAACAGAACGGATTTTCAGGGAAAACTCCAGTTGCCCCCCCCCCAAGGGGTGCCTTTTGAGTTAAAGTGGCTAAAATTGACACTTGATGCCTTGGATTTTTATAAAACTTTCTGAAAAGTTGTAACTAACTGATTTCTATATAATTTTGTTTGTCTATATTTCGCGATAACTCTTGAGTGTGCCCCAGAGTCTCTTTTAGGGCTAATAAAAACACTCTATTTTGGGGACTATTTTACCATATTTGTCCAAATTTTTCTGGGTATGTCTATTTAGCAGTTTTGCATGGTGCTGAACTCAAATTTAAATATGTTAAGGCCTTGGGGATTTTTGAGGCTAAATGTGGGGACATTTCTTTTTTTTTTGCACGGTGCAGAACTCAAATTTACATATGTTAATGCCTAAAACTGTACCGTTTGTTCATTTTCAGTAGGATTTGACGTCCCCTAGGGATGTTTGAGGCTAAATGGGGTGAGGGGGTGAATTCTGAACTTATCATTTCTATTATGCCTCGTTCACTGTGCACTGACGGGAGACTATGCATACTTCACTTGTTTTAAATGGACTTATCGACACTTTTTTTAATTTGTAAAATTCTAAACTGTGCAGAACAGTTTGCATATGATTAGTTTTGATGCACTTGCATAATGGCTGAGAATGGGAAATTCCGGCTCAAAATGTGTCCAGCAGTTAATGGTGAATGTTGGAAATGAAGTCGATGTGTATTTAACACAAAGGAAAATCTGGGTCACCTCATTCGTTTGTTGAATGTTATTTCTTTCACTGGAAATTTGGATTTTATTTTCATTGCATCTCCATGTTTCATCCTAAGATCCACTTTATCTTAAGTGACCTCTACCTCAGACAGAGATCAAACCTATTTTAAAATTATTGTTAGTAAGTTAATTGTTCTAAAACCCTGGAAAAATGGTGGAATCCTTCTACCGCTCCAGTAAATATCTCACTGCTGATGCAATTCTCTATCTATATAAAAGCCAGGTACATCCAAGGATGGAGTACTGTTGCTACATCTGAGCAGGAGCTGCTAGAAAGACCTTATCCTGCCTTGACAGAGTTCAAAATAGACTTCATAGTCTAGTGGAGGATGCCCTTTTCTCTTCCCTGCAACGTCTTTCCCACAGAAGAGAGCTCCAATCTATGATCCCTCTTTGCCAAAGTTTCACAAAAAACACTCGTCTAGCTGAAACCACTGTCAATAATTTCCTCCACTCTTTATCTGTGTCTAAACCTAAACATAGATTCCGTGAACAAAGCTTCTTTTTTAGAATTGCATACCCGTGGAACTCTCTTCCAACTGACTACAACTTGGTTGTCTTCAAATCCAACATAAACAAATTCTTGATGAACCGCCGCCTTAAGTAATCCAATTTACCAAATTTCCATTACTAACGATTACTACAATATTATCCCATTGACTACTGTACACTCTATAACCCTTATCCTCGAGTGGCTTCCGGGCCTTGATAAGTTGTGACTCCCATGTAAAAAAAAAAAAAAAGGATTGCTATGCCGTAAAACAAAACAACTAAAGTTCGATATAAGTCTTCTGTTTTAAGCCTAGTGTGAAAATCAGTCCCAGAAGGCTAATAAAGGTCCTTTGTGTATATTAGCGTTGGGACGATTAATCAGAGTCGAAAATTCGGGACTTTGTGAGGTATCAGAATTTGTATCGGAATTGGAAAAATTTTGGCCTATTTTCCGATGTAAAAAACAATACTTTTAATTGCCTTCTTTTTTTTTTTTTTTTAATTTGCTTTTGTTTAAAACAAAATCTTTTACTTCTGGTAGTAATAATCAAATGTTATATATTTATTGGTTTTAAACTATAAGAAAAATTAAAATATGCAGATCATCCTGCACATGTATTTTTACGGTAATCAGGGAAAAAAATAACACTTCCACAGTTAAATATTTAGAGATTTATAAAGAATCGGAATCGGAAATTCCGTACGGAATCAATAATTGTATCGGAATCGGAAAAAAATATTTGAATTGTCCCATCATTAGTAAATATTAATAATTAGTGTTGCCTGGAATTTTTTTTTTTGCTTTAATTATGTGATTGGAAAAAAAAGAAGTAAAAAGTAAACCAATAAAGCTCCAATCTATGGTTCTCCTTCACCAATCTTTCTCGAAAAACACTCGTCTAGCTGAAACCACTGTCAATAATTTCCCTCACTCTTGATCTGTGTCTAAACCTGAACGTAGATTCCGTGAACAAAGCTTCTTTCTTAGAACTGCATGCTTTTCGAACTCTCTACTTTTTACCTGTTTTCCAGCTGACTACAATTTGGTAGTCTTCAAGTCCAACGTAAACAAATTCTTGATGAACTATCCCCTAAAGTAATCCAATTTACTAAATTTCCATTACTAACAATTACTACGATATTATCCCATTGACTACTGTACACTCTTTTACCCTTATCCTCGAGTGGCCTCCGGGCCTTGATAAGTGGTGACTCTTGTGTAAAAAAAAAAAATGAATAAATAAAATAAAATAAAACTCATTCTGTTTATACTATTTCTCCAAACTTTCTAGTTTATACTTATATAAACATTTGTTTTAACTAGAATTTAATTTCAAACAACCAATTTATTCAATGCTAGCAAGGTTATCTGGTATCGTTCAGCATTGCTTATGCTACAAGATCGTACAGACAAGGAGCAAAGTGTAGTATCTGTTTTGGTATTGCACTCTACCATTTTTGTTCTATTTTTCTCCCAATCCAAAATGTTCCATTTGGGGTGGGGGGATATTTTCCCTACATTAAAAACCGGCCTTGTGTTTAAAGTTGCCCTCGTGGAGAGGCAAGTAAATAGGCACAAAAAGGCAAATAAACATTTTTTTTTTTAATTCACTCTCTGCAAATAATTATTGCAAAAACAGGGATATTCGCTGATGGCAGCCAATAAACGTTTCCCATAAGAAGGGAAGAAACCAAACCTCAATGTGTGTTGTGAAACACTTTGCCACGTTTACCTTCAAGGGACAAAAACGAAGTTACATTTCAAAATGAAATTATATCTTTCTTTCTTTTTAAATTTAAACTGAACTTCATTAGATATGAGATTGCGTGCTTTAAATGAAGAACTCATGTTTCATAAGAAACTAGCTGTCCCTATCCAACGTTGCCCGGTAGTTCATTTGTAATTAGTTTTCGTTTATATTTTTTTCTTTTTGATACTATACAATTCTAATGAAATTAAATTCTTGTATTTTGTAACTCGGTCTAGGAAAGATAAAATTAATTTCTCAAACATAAGTCCTGCACCACTTACGTACATTATGAAGGGTAAAATTAGGTTGGTTGGTTGGTTGGTTTTGTTTTACGGCATATCAACCCTTTTCGGGTTATTTAATGCCGAATCCAAAGATTTTGAAGAAAAATTTTTTTGATAGAATATATTTGTTGTTTTCATGTCAGTTTCTATTCAACCCATAGTTGGGACCCTAACAGGTACTACCACTCCGGGTCAGAGTGGACCTGGGAGCAATTGTAATTAAAGGGTGGCTCCACACTCCCCAAAGCCCACAAGCTGGGGCCTCACCACTGGATATAGTTTAAGATCATATCCAGGACCCCTATTGAGGGACTTTTACCCTCTGCAGGGGGGCAGTCAGCGTATTCTAATGCCCCATCGACAGGGCCGCTAAAATTAGGATAAAATGATACTAAAACATGCTGATAATCTTTATTTGAAGGAGAGTACAAAATGGATTTGGGGTTTACTTTCGACAGCTTCAGAACTCTTGCTTCCCTTATTTTGTCCTTTAGACCTCACATTCCAGAGTTTTTAGTCTACAGACATGAAACTTCATATATAAGGTATTTGAATCCATGCGAAACTTTATATTTGGGTTTTAGCCCGGAAAAATCAGTGTAAAAGTGTGAAAATTTAAAAAAATGAAATTTGCCAGTTGAAGGTCGAACGCCGCCGCCATTACGAACGCATAGCGTAGTAGCTATTGGTTCATGTTTTAATTTTTAGCCTTGCAGTAAACATGTCTTCATGGCCCAGTCATTGACGGCAGAGGCAAAATAAATCGTGAGCTGAACGTTTTGGTTTCGATACTTGGTGCTGGTGCATGAGTCTTTTTTTTTTTTAATACGTTTTAAATCATTACTATATATTGCATCCAATCTATCTATTTATATATCTATCAAAGTGAAAATGTCTGTCTGTCTTTTCCCTATGGTAGTTAAGGAAGACTATTATACAGAAAGGCATTACTTTACATAGTCACACTTTTTAATATATACATATGTACATAACCTTATGAACAGTACATAGAGCCTGAGCAAAGCCGAGCGGAACTGCTAGTATATATATAAAACTAAACTTCATGTTGGCTAACTGTTCAGCATTTTGTGTGAAAAGAGTTTTTTAAGTCCCTTCCCGTCAATTTATTTTTGAGTGTCGCGATTCTTGGCTTCCTCGGTTTTCCTGGGCAACGCCGGGATACAGATCCTGCTAGTTAAAAAAAAAAAGAATAGAAAAAAAAAGGAAGAATCAAATACCCCAGAGCTCGGTTTCTAAGACCCTGATTCTTTAAAATTGGAATTAGTGATAGTGGATGTATAGGTGAGGGTGAAATCTGTACAGCTCCTTGAGATATTGGACAGCATTAGGGCTTATAATAAACTGCGTTGTTCTCAAAGGAAGAAAACTTGCTGGGAATGTTAATTAGCTAATATTGCTTGTTTAGCCGTCAGCCAGGCTCGATGTCATTTCTTGAAATCTCTTATTGATATTGGGGACCAAGCAGAAAACAAATCAAAACAATGTTGTTGAAGGAAAAGCAGGATTCCTCAACCTCTTGCTGCTGCTGCTGCTGCTGCTGCTGATGATGATGATGATGATGATGACACAAGCTACAATAATTGTTTTTAGAGAGCCACCTTCTCTTAACAAAGAATACAGAATCTTCAAAAATATGTATAACACTGTATTAATTGGCTATTCAAAATGAGTTCTTGGGTTAACAGATAAGTTAGGGATAGCAGATACAAGACATCTATAAGAGTCAGATTCGTCTTCAGATAAAAAAAACAGCTACCATATCTGGGGAGGTGTCACTTGGAACACTTTTTCAGAATTTCGAATTGAACTCCAACTCAATATCCTTTCTGTCTCTTTCATACCTCTGTCCACACTTTCAGACCCCAAAAACTAACTTTTTGACAACTCGTTATTCATAATGTCCACTGATCTCGGCAACTCTTCTCGCTATCTTGGCAGGGTCACAGATCACACCTGTTATTCCAGTATTTGCAAACAATTATACACGACATTTCCAATCTGATAATATTCTTACGGGTAAGAATATACCTGCAGGGTTGGTCGATTTCACCCAGGATCCGTAATATCACTACACTAAGATGGAAAACAACTGCCATATCTGGGGAAGTGCAGTTTGAAGCACTTTTTCGGAATTTTAAACTGAACTCTTTAGCTAATCTATGGAAGTAGATTGTTTTCATTCTGTCAGCCATAACCAGGCAACAATGTTAATTTATGTTATTCTAAGTTATTGTTGCCTAGCATTCAAACACGGTAGTGTTTGAATATATGGTTAAGTGTGGCAGTTTTAGTGATTTAGGACTGGTTTAAAACTTCACCGCTCATTCATTTTTCGACCAAATCTCAAACAATTATTGCAGTTTATAGATCACCTTCTCAGCTATATTGTGAAAAAAAAATGTTCAATTTCAGTAAAAGAAAAATTGTGAAGAATTTTCTGATGTTCAAAATTATAAAAATATGTAAAGAAATGAGCAACGCTTTTTATGACTAGTTTCCATAGTAACCACGTCCCTTCACCGACTACTGTTGCTACTAATTCAAAAAGAGAAGTAACAAGTGAAACAGAGAGAATGAAAGCATGAAAGGGAGATAATTGGGGGGGGGGATTTTATTGAAAGCAGACGAGTGCCGTACATTGTTATTGCATATGTGTTTATGGGGGCAAAAAAATAAGAATGAAGTTAAACAAAGAATAAATGAATAGTTTATTGGAAGCCTGGAAAAATCATGGATTACAATAGAAAAATGCGAGCATGACAAGTAATATGGTTAAGCTTAAATATGGAAAAGTAAAGAACTAGTTTTTAAAACTGGAAAAGAAAAGGGACAAGATATTCTAGTAAAAAATATAATAAATTTGTAACTTAAAATATTGCAGCATTCGGAATTTTTTAAAAATTCAATTTATAACATTATATAATCAATTCTTAATGCTGCAATATTTTAAGTTATAAATTTATTATATTTTTTACTAGAATATCTTGTTCTTTTCTTTTCCAGTTTTAACAACTAGTCCTTTACTTTTCCATGTTTAAGCTTAACCATATTACTTTTCATGCTTGCATTTTTCTATAAAACTAGTAAGGATTGAACCTGCTACCTGCTATACTCTAGTTGCATATGTAATTTTTGTTCAACAGGACGGTTCCAATGTCTGAAACTTTGAGAATAACATTCAAGATGAGTACTGTAATCCTAGTAATGCCAATTATCGTTATTTTTTAAATTCTGAAGCACGTACATCATCACTATTTAATAATTTGAGGTGAGGATTGAACATTTGTTTTATTTGGACTATTATCCTCATCTTGGGTGTGATTCTCACCATCATATTGGAAGACTTTAAAATAAGGAGTCGAAGTCGGAATCAGATATTTTGGAAATCTTGGAGTTGGAATCTGACATGGATTTTTAAGAATGCTAGGATTGGAACTTGTCAGAATACAAAGAGTTGGATCTGTAAGACTGTTAGTAAGGCTTGTTAAATAGATCGAATATAGATTGAAGTTAAATATTATTTCTATTATCATAATGACAAAACGGTATTAGTGTTATGACATTGTTTAATCTTATTTCTATTATCATAATGACAAACGGTATTAGTGTTATGACATTGTTTAATCTTATTTCTATTATCATAATGACAAAACGTTATTAGTGTTATGACATTGTTTAATGTTATTTCTATTATCATAATGACAAAACGTTATTATTGTTATGACATTGTTTAATGTTATTTCTATTATCATAATGACAAAACGGTATTAGTGTTATGACATTGTTTAATGTTATTTCTATTATCATAATGACAAAACGTTATTAGTGTTATGACATTGTTTAATGTTATTTCTATTATCATAATGACAAAACGGTATTAGTGTTATGACATTGTTTAATGTTATTTCTATTATCATAATAACAAAACGTTATTAGTGTTATGATTTTGTTTAATATTATGTCTATTATCATAATAACAAAACGTTATTAGTGTTATGACATTGTTTAATGTTATTTCTATTATCATAATGACAAAACGGTATTAGTGTTATGATTTTGTTTAATATTATGTCTATTATCATAATAACAAAATGTTATTAGTGTTATGACATTGTTTAATGTTATTTCTATTATCATAATGACAAAACGGTATTAGTGTTATGACATTGTTTAATGTTATTTCTATTATCATAATGACAAAACGTTATTAGTGTTATGACATTGTTTAATGTTATTTCTATTATCATAATGACAAAACGGTATTAGTGTTATGACATTGTTTAATGTTATTTCTATTATCATAATAACAAAACGTTATTAGTGTTATGATTTTGTTTAATATTATGTCTATTATCATAATGACAAAACGTTATTAGTGTTATGACATTGTTTAATGTTATTTCTATTATCATAATAACAAAACGTTATTAGTGTTATGATTTTGTTTAATATTATGTCTATTATCATAATAACAAAATGTTATTAGTGTTATGACATTGTTTAATGTTATTTCTATTATCATAATGACAAAACGGTATTAGTGTTATGATTTTGTTTAATATTATGTCTATTATCATAATAACAAAACGTTATTAGTGTTATGACATTGTTTAATGTTATTTCTATTATCATAATGACAAAACGGTATTAGTGTTATGACATTGTTTAATGTTATTTCTATTATCATAATGACAAAACGTTATTAGTGTTATGACATTGTTTAATGTTATTTCTATTATCATAATGACAAAACGGTATTAGTGTTATGACATTGTTTAATGTTATTTCTATTATCATAATAACAAAATGTTATTAGTGTTATGACATTGTTTAATGTTATTTCTATTATCATAATGACAAAACGGTATTAGTGTTATGACATTGTTTAATGTTATTTCTATTATCATAATGACAAAACGTTATTAGTGTTATGACATTGTTTAATGTTATTTCTATTATCATAATGACAAAACGTTATTAGTGTTATGACATTGTTTAATGTTATTTCTATTATCATAATAACAAAACGTTATTAGTGTTATGATTTTGTTTAATATTACGTCTATTATCATAATAACAAAACGTTATTAGTGTTATGACATTGTTTAATGTTATTTCTATTATCATAATGACAAAACGGTATTAGTGTTATGATTTTGTTTACTATTATGTCTATTATCATAATAACAAAACGTTATTAGTGTTATGACATTGTTTAATGTTATTTCTATTATCATAATGACAAAACGGTATTAGTGTTATGACATTGTTTAATGTTATTTCTATTATCATAATGACAAAACGTTATTAGTGTTATGACATTGTTTAATGTTATTTCTATTATCATAATGACAAAACGTTATTAGTGTTATGACATTGTTTAATGTTATTTCTATTATCATAATAACAAAACGTTATTAGTGTTATGATTTTGTTTAATATTATGTCTATTATCATAATAACAAAACGTTATTAGTGTTATGACTGTTTAATATTATGTCTATTACCATAATAAAAAACGTTATTAGTGTTATGACTTTGTTTAATATTATGTCTATTATCAAACGTTCTTAATGTTATGACATTGTTTAATATTATGTCTATTATCATAATAACAAAACGTTATTAGTGTTATGACTTTGTTTAATATTATGTCTATTATCAAACGTTCTTAGTGTTATGACATTGTTTAATATTATGTCTATTATCATAATAACAAAACGTTATTAGTGTTATGACTTTGTTTAATGTTTTTCTATTTTCAAAGTAAATTTTATGCACTTTTTTACTGACCTCCCCTTAAAGCATTCCGTTTACAAGTATAGATTGATGTTTATTTGTATCAAATATGATTAGATTAAAGAAAGAAATGTGAATTTCTTTTAATGATTCCATGGGTTACATTTTGTGTGTGTGTGTGTGTGTGTGTGTGTGTGTGTGTGTGTGTGTGTGTGTGTGTGTGTGTGTGTGTATGTGTGTGTAATTACCCCGTATTTAAGCCTTGTTAAATGAATCCAGTCTACCATGCATGCAATTTTTTCTTTATAGTCAAATTGTTTGCTATGCTTTTAGAACTCGCATGCAAGTATCAAACAAAGCAAGGTAAGAGTTAGGTTTCTTCTCAATGACAAATCCAACATAAATTTTTTGTTGTGTGGAAAATGCAACATTCCACGAGACACATATTGTTGCCTTTGACATTAGAATTATGATAGGTAGTTATCATTAATGCACAATCACGTTGACACACCGGTTCCCACCAGATCACCAAAGTTAAGCAATGATGAGCCTTACCAGTACCAGATGGGTGACCATTTGGGAAGGCTAGGTGCTGTATGTACTGCGCTGTGTCATAAAAAATTTTCAGGTTGATATCTGAAGGTGCGTTAATTTACTGGGAGAGATGCATCCCTAGTCTTAATTAAGACATGCATTTAGGAGAAGGTGACTCTGATGACATTGACAGCAGGCTGTTGAATGACCATGGTGGAGGATGAATTATGGTATTAAGAGTTGATATTTATTTGCTTCCCCACTGAGCAAATTAGGCACAAGGCCGTTTTTTAACATGGGAAGTGAAGGGGAGGAGGACCAGCTCTCTCGAGAGGGGAACTAGATAGTGACAATTGGTATGAAGGGTTTCTCCTACATTGACCAGTGGTCTGATATATGGGGGTTGCCCCCACATATGGTCTTTGATTGCAGTATCTGCCGGAATAGATACTACATTTTTGAACTTTGGCCACAAGGCAAGCAATACCTTATGGTATTGGGAGTTATGGCCACAGGTATTGAGAGTTATGGCCACGAGTATTGAGAGTTATGGCCACAAGGCAAGCAATACCTTATGGTATTGAGAGTTATGTTATTCGACTGCAGGTATGCGGATGATCTAAGGACAACGGATAGGTGCAAACAGACGAGTCAGATGCCACTGAACTGGGGAAGATAATGGCAACCCACCCCATGTATTCTGCCAAGTTCAAAATCATGTGATGTCTTCAGAGGAATATGACCAACAATGGACCAAAGCCTATGGAGCACAATAACCATGATTTCATTTACAGCATGAATATGCCATGACATGAGAATGAGAATAATAATAATAATGATGATGATGATGATGATAATAATAATAATAATAATAATAATAAGCTATCTGATGTGGGTTTGACCAGGACCACTGCGCACAGTCAACTAGGCTAAGCAATATACTACATGCCAGGGAGAAAGCTGCTGTCATTAGTGCAAGTACGTAAGAAGTGAATTATTTGTATGCAGTCCGATCCAATGGGTTGACGTCAGTAATAATTAGCATAATTATATCAAAGTTTATTGAAGTAAGAAATACACACACATATGAACAAAGCTTCTTTCTTAGAACTGCACGCCTGTGGAACTCTGTTCCGCTTGCCTGTTTCCCTCCCGACTTCAACCTGGATGTCTTCAAGTCCAACACAAACAAATTCCTGATGAACCGCCCCCACCCCTAAGTAATGACACCTTACCAATTCTCCAATACTATTGCTACACTATCCCTTTGATTACTGTACACACAATAACTCTTATCCCCGAGTGGCCATTGGGCCTTGATAAGTGGTGAACTCCATGTAAAAAAAAAAAAAAAGAAAAAGTTGTCTCATAATTTCACAAATATAAGCTAAACACACGGTTTAATTATTGAAATCTTTAGTGATATTTTTTATTTCTTGATTTTGTTTTCAGGTTGTTGAATGGTCACAAGAAAAGCTGATGCCTAGGATACGATTATTCATCTAGTTTATTGATTTTATACTCAAAAGATTAGCTATTTTTAAGGTAAGTAATTTTAGAAAAAAAAAATTATAAAAGTAATTTGTGTTTCAAGATAAATGCTTGGTCCTATTAAACATTCTTACCTGAAGGAATTTCGTTTCACTTCTGTTTTGTATTGTTAACTTTTACCAATGTAAAATACATGTTAGAACACAGAGAATACAGAAGATCTACGCGCCTTGCAAAATTGAATAAATAAAATCTAGCTTGGCATTTAATCACAGATGCTAAACTTGTATTGGTCTCCCAATTTATCGGAGATGAACCTATGTTTTCAGTGACATCCGTCCATGTGTCTGTCTGTGCGTCCGTTATTCCGGATGATTGCCAGATAACCGTCCATTAGTTTTTCCTGAAATTTTGCCACAAATTGTATTTCATTGAATAGATGTGCACAGTAAAAAGAACTTTTTTTTTTGCAAAAATTCTTGTTGCGTCCCCAGGGGTTCAAAAGAGGTCAAAAATGCCCCAAAATGGTAAAAATTTACACATTTTTCCCCATAACTTTTGATCCATCCATTAGATTTTTCTGAAACTTGGCCAAAATATGGAGCCCAATGTTCTTAATATAAATCCAGTATGGGTAACCCTGGCAAAATTCTGGTTACCATGGTTTGAATCTGGTAAACCAATCTCAAACAGTTCTCCCAGTTATAGAGTTTTATCCATATATGGCACAAATATCCTTGGTTACTTTACTCGCTTTTCGACCTTGATTAAAGGCGAAAAGAAGGAGGTGTCAAAAATGTGATTTGTCGAAAATGTCATTTGACGGTTCTGAGAAATGAGAAAAAATTATGTGAGCATAAAACGATGATCATTATCTTGTAGAACAGAACACGTGCTTTCTAATGATATGTAACACTTTGGCAAATATCAAAACATGTTTTGAAACAATTTTTTTTTTTTATAAAATGGCGGGAACTTATGCAACAACCTGACAAAATGATAAAGACAAGAACGTTTCTGCAAGGACCTGTGGAAAAATTGTTAGAATACTTGGGGGAAAAAAAAAGCAATTGTAAAAGTGATATTCTCCTGAAGGTTGAAGGTTCAGTGTGGATGATTGAAAAATACAATTACAACTTACTTAGAACCTCTATCTAATCATGACTGACGGAACGAAATCATGCTACCCTTGAAGTAAATATAGGGTTTTGTTTGAAATTCTGCCCAGATTCATGAGTTAGACAGAAACATTCCCGATTTCAATAACATACGCCTGAAAAATGGTCGGAAGTTACATCGACTGAAACTTTGTGAAAATAACACTCAAGATGAGAATAGTAGTCCAAAGAATCGAAATAATTAAGATAAAACAATGTTTAATCAAGTTTACAGTGATGTAGCTGAATTTCATATTCCCCTATATATATATATATATATATATATATATATATATATATATATATATATATATATATATATATATTTTTTTTTTTTTTTTGAAAACATTCTTTCTCTCCAATACATTTTTAAATAATCTTAAATAGAGATCGACCTGTTTGTTTTTTGTTCCCATCCATCATTTAGACAGGGTTGAGAGGGTGTTATTAACATCTGTTTGTACTTTTTGTTTTCCCCACCCCACGCTAGAAAATTACTCACACCTGAGAATATCCTGTACCTCTACAAAGCCACCATTCGCCTATGCATGGAGTATTGTTGGCACATCTGGGCTGGTGCATCTACCACATCTCTCACTCTTATACAGGACCCCAAAAAAGAATCTCTAATCTAATAGGTCCTGCACTATTAACCAAGCACTAACCCCTGTCCCATCGCTACCATGTTGCATCCATGAGCCTATTTTACAAGTACTTTAATGGAATGTGCTTTGATGAACTCATTGCCCTTGTACCACTCTTGAAATGCATACCTCCGACTAACCTGATAAAGAAAAAATTCCAACCCCTTCACTCTAGAGGTCCTTAGATACCAGAAAGTCTTCTACTTTATAAGCATCTTTGCTTGAACTGCAAGACTTTGGAATTCCCTTCCTGTTACCTGATTCTCTGACTGTACTGACATGCAGAAGTTTAAATGTAATGTGAATTGATATCTTATATATTATTTTATTTTTATTTTTTTTAATCCTTTGAGATGAGGCTTCATAAAAAAATAAAAATAAAATCTATAATATAAAGCTGAACATGTGTGTGTGTGTGTGTGTCTGGTCACGAATAGGCTCCTATATGGTTGACTATTTAAAAAAACTGATTACATATAATGATAGAAGATGTATCGAGGATCAGGAATGGGTTATGTTTGATCTGGCAGAACGGTGGTTCATTAAAATTGTAGGGTCTGCATTCGCGCCTGGCCCCCAAAGTATGGAAATAAAAAATTTTTAAAAACGGTTACAAGGGTTTTTGATATAGATGTACATAAGGATACTTTGATAAGTATGTTTTAACTTAAATAGGGATGGTATAATAAAATTGTGGGGTCTGCGTTTGCCCCTGGCCTCCATAGAATGGAAATAGGCATACACTTTAATAAAGACTTTTCATATCTATCTGCGTAAGTATACTTTGATAATTATGTTTCAGTTTGAAGAAATATGGTATAATAAAATTATTGGGTGTTTCTTCACGCCTGACCTCCATAGAAAGTAAATATGCCACAAAGTTTAACAAGGTTTTTTAAAAGGGGGTGAGGGTCCACAATAATACCTTAACTTTAATCTTTATTCACGTTAGTTTTATTTATTTTTTTGAATTGAATCATATTGTGTTGAATAAATTCACCTCATAAATTCACGTTCTTATTAAAGTGAAAGCCCCAAAAAATGTTGGAAGTTTAGACAATTCTAGACACAAATTTTGCATAACTGTTTCTTTCCTTCTCCACTTGCACGTGGCACTCTTTCGAAAATAGATAAATAATAAAAAATAAGAACGTTACTTGTTATCGTGTCAAAAGAAGGAAAAAAATCCTGCTCACGTGATTACGTGTCTTTTTAAAAACATTTACATAACCTTTTTATTTTTATTTATATATCTCTTTAAGCTTTTTTTTTGTCAGTGTACTAGAAGGAATTCAGTTGATTACAACCCTTTCTGCGTGTTCTTTACATTACAATAGTGCAACCCTGAATCCGACGGTGTAATACTACACAATTCAATACTGTAAAACTGAAATGAAGCTGTTCTGCTTGAAAAGGGCACCATTTTCTTCTTATTCATATTTATATCGATTCTTTGCTTTAAAAAACTAAAGTAATTACGTGTTTACTTTTTTAATATCCCATTTTGCTGTTTCGGATTATTTTACTAAAGTAAGTAAAGCTTCATTATTTTTCAAAACTGTTTTTGTTTCTTTGTTTTTCGATATTTCGTCGATATTATTTAGTAAGAGTGTTTAGCAGAAAAGCCAACAAACGATTACCTGAAAAAATAAATATACAAGAAATAAATGTTACCATAGTCAATAAAAGTTCAGTTCATGTTTTTGTGTTTTGAAATAGTTTTTAATGTTCTTTACTTGAAATAATTTCAGCGAACTGAAATTAAAACGAAATTTTAGGCGATAACTACTTAAATGAATTTTTATATAAACTATACATGCCATAATCGAATACTCCTCAAGCACAAAATAACGGAAAACATTAAAATATGCTTATAAATATTCCTTACGTTGACGGAACTCTCTTAAATTGTTAACACAGAATGCTCAGGTACCCCTCCTTCAAATTGAAAATGGAGCTCTCCATTTCAAAGTCGCTGCCATTCTGATTTTTTTAAAAATCGGTTCGTAAATTTAAAAAAAAAAATTTTTTTTTACAAACTACTTAAAAATACAAACCAATGAACTTTTCTACTATAAAAGTAACTTTTATTGACTATGGTAACATTTATTTCTTGTATATTTATATTATTATATATATATACTTTTCTCTTTGTAAAGAAACATCATTTTGTTGGTCACTCTTGGCTACGAATGGAAACAAAGTTGATCTAAAAAAATATATTTTCGCAAAAATTATCTTTACTTTCATCATATTTTGCTTAGGGTAAAATTTTTGAGCATCAAAACCTATCTCTTTACAACCCCTCCTTTTCATAACCTATCATACTTTCATCAATCAGAGTCTATTTTCTGTAGGCTGTTTTTGAACCCAGTCAACGACGGGTATTTCTGCTAGTATATATATATATATATATATACATATACTGGGTCTGTGGCGCAGTTGACAGAGGCAGTGAGTCTCTACTGTTCCAGATGAGCATTATCTGAAGATAGCAGTTTCAATTCTTCTCAAAGCAGGCCAGAGGAATACTTGGTCGAAACGTGATGAAACAACAACAAATATGAAGATAAAGATAACAGTCTGCAAAAATAAATAAATACACTACTGACATCTTGGTCATCTCATTGCATAGTCCTCTGTCAGACATGATCCCAAATAGCAGCCCTTACGTCAGAGTGATACTTTGTTTGGGGGAAATAAGAATTTAAAAAATATCGTTTTTAATTTCCGTTTTTAGTCTTTCTTACAAGTACCATACATGATTTGATATTGTCACTTTGCCAGTTGGAACATTTAATAATCTTTCCATAGAGCCCACCAGGCAGGCCGTTCCATGGTTATTTTCACGTTTGGGTAGATGGGAAGACTCCAGCACACGATCACTGTTTATTAACTTGTATGCTTTGTGCTTGAGCTGCTTTTATTTAAATAAAGTTTCAGCTGCACAACATTGTGCATCATTCCTTTAAATTTGTGTGAGAAAATTGTAAAATATAAAATAATAAAAATTGTAAAATATAAAATAATAAATATTGTAAAATATAAAATAATAAAAATTGTAAAATATAAAATAATAAATATTGTAAAATATAAAATAATAAAAATTGTAAAATATAAAATAATAAATATTGTAAGATATAAAATAATAAAAATTGTAAAATATAAAATAATAAATATTGTAAAATATAAAATAATAAAAATTGTAAAATATAAAATAATAAATATTGTAAGATATAAAATAATAAAAATTGTAAAATATAAAATAATAAAAATTGTAAAATATAAAATAATAAATATTGTACAATATAAAATAATAAAAATTGTAAAATATAAAATAATAAAAATTGTAAAATATAAAATAATAAAAATTGTAAAATATAAAATAATAAAAGTTGTAAAATATAAAATAATAAAAGTTGTAAAATATAAAATAATAAAAGTTGTAAAATATAAAATAATAAAAATTGTAAAATATGAAATAATAAAAATTGTAAAATATAAAATAATAAAAGTTGTAAAATATACAATAATAAAAGTTGTAAAATATAAAATAATAAAAATTGTTAAATATAAAATAATAAAAATTGTAAAATATAAAATAATAAAAGTTGTAAAATATAAAATAATAAAAATTGTAAAATATGAAATAATAAAAATTGTAAAATATAAAATAATAAAAGTTGTAAAATATACAATAATAAAAGTTGTAAAATATAAAATAATAAAAATTGTAAAATATAAAATAATAAAAATTGTAAAATATAAAATAATAAAAGTTGTAAAATATAAAATAATAAAAGTTGTAAAATATAAAATAATAAAAGTTGTAAAATATAAAATAATAAAAATTGTAAAATATGAAATAATAAATATTGTACAATATAAAATAATAAAAATTGTAAAATATAAAATAATAAAAGTTGTAAAATATAAAATAATAAAAGTTGTAAAATATAAAATAATAAAAATTGTAAAATATAAAATAATAAAAATTGTAAAATATAAAATAATAAAAGTTGTAAAATATAAAATAATAAAAGTTGTAAAATATAAAATAATAAAAGTTGTAAAATATAAAATAATAAAAATTGTAAAATATGAAATAATAAAAACTGTAAAATATAAAATAATAAAAACTGTAAAATATAAAATAATAAAAGTTGTAAAATACAAAATAATAAAAATTGTTAAATATAAGATAATAAAAATTGTAACATATAAACTAATAAAAACTGAAAAATGTAAAATTGTAAAATATAAAATAAAAGTTTTAAAATATAAAATAATAAAAGTTGTAAAATATAAAATAATAAATATTGTAGAATGTAAAATAGTAAAAATTGTAGAATGTAAAATAGTAAAAATTGTAAAATGTAAAATTGTAAAATATAAAATAATAAAAATTGTAAAATATAAACTAATAAAAACTGTAAAATACAAAATAACAAAAATTGTAAAATATAAAATAATAAATACTGTAAAATACAAAATAACAAAAATTGTAAAATATAAAATAATAAAAATTGTGAAATATAAAATAATAAAAATTGTGAAATATAAAATAATAACAACTGTAAAATACAAAATAACAAAAATTGTAAAATATGAAATAATAAAAATTGTAAAATATGAAATAATAAAAATTGTAAAATATAAAATAATAAAAATTGTAAAATATAAAATAATAAATATTGTAAAATATAAAATAATAAAAGTTGTAAAATATGAAATAATAAAAATTGTAAAATATAAAATAATAAATATTGTAAAATATGAAATAATAAAAATTGTAAAATATGAAATAATAAAAATTGTAAAATATGAAATAATAAAAGTTGTAAAATATAAAATAATAAAAGTTGTAAAATATAAAATAATAAATATTGTAAAATATAAAATAATAAAAGTTGTAAAATATAAAATAATAAAAATTGTAAAATATAAAATGATAAAAATTGTAAAATGTAAAATAATAAGTTTTAAAATATAAAATAATAAAAGTTGTAAAATATAAAATAATAAAAGTTTTAAAATATAAAATAATAAAAGTTGTAAAATATAAAATGATAAAAATTGTAAAATATAAAATGATAAAAATTGTAAAATGTAAAATAATAAAAGTTTTAAAATATAAAATAATAAAAGTTGTAAAATATAAAATAAGAAAAGTTGTAAAATATAAAATAATAAAAGTTGTAAAATATAAAATAATAAAAGTTGTAAAATATAAAATAATAAAAGTTGTATATTATAAAATAATAAAAATTGTAAAATATAAAATAATAAAAGTTGTATATTATAAAATAATAAAAGTTTTAAAATATAAAATAATAAAAATTGTTAAATATAAAATAATAAAAGTTGTAACATATAAAATAATAAAAGTTGTAACATATAAAACTAGCATGGGTACCCGGCGTTACCCAGGTGTTTGGAGGTGTATGTTGAGCAAAGAAAAAAAAAGTGGTAGTAGGAAGGCAGGCTCGAACCCGTACTGTGAAGGAGGAAAAGAATGGGGGGAAAAAACGTGACGTCTTTGCTATGACGGCCACCACTAAACCGGAAGTGACGTATGTTTAAATTTAGGCTAGAAATCGAAAAGAGGGGATGACTTTCGAAAATATCGGTGAAAAAAGCAACACCTCCCTGTAGAAAATTGCCTTGTTGAAGGTGAATGAAATTAATATTTTTAGCCAGTTTTTCGGTATTTGTCGTCTGAAGGTCAAGTTTCAAAACGATACTGATCTTATGAAAATCCGCCGCCCCCGTCGAAGGTTTTGGGCAGATATACATACATACATACATACATACATACATACATACATACATACATACATACATACGTACGTACATACATACATACATACATACATTTATATATTGGTAGCTCAAATTTTCGACCCAAAGCGATGAAAAAGCTTGCCCTATCTCTGAATACCCTTTATGTAAAATTTCAAATGTTTAAAGCAGAAATTGTCTGAGTAATTTGGTAGAGACCGCAGAGGTCAAATTTTTTTTTAACTTTCACCCTTATCATGACCCCTTACCATTTATTGCCTTGGGATCAAATCAAGTTATCAAGTTAGATCCATGTCCAAGGAACCTATATCTAAAATTTCAATTGTTTATACCCAAAATTGGTGGAGGAATTCTCAAAGGTCAAATACTTGAACTTTGACCCCTTAACAGCCAAATTTCTAGCCGAAAAAGGATCACAAAGATTTTCCCAAATCTCCATACCCTGTATATCAAATTTCGAGTCTGTAGACTGAAAATTGATTGAGTTATTGTGTAGGGAAATGTACACAGACAGACAGACAGACAGACACTTTCACTTTTATAGATATATAGATATATATGTATGTGTATATATATACATGACATATACATATGC
>NC_136506.1:94157633-94170133 GCF_053919585.1 Euprymna scolopes
CAGGAAAGCTTCGCCAGATTTTCTGTAAATATAAGACACTTTATTATGGCCAAATAACTCTATTTTCGTTTCGTCAGTCCATAGAACACGTTTCCAGAATGCAAAATCTTTATCAATATGACGTTTTGCAAAGGCTAGCCTTGCTTTCAGGTGCATAGGCTTCAATAAGGGAGTCTTTCTCGGACGACATGCTTTTAAACCAGCTCTCTTCAAAACTCTACCAACTGTATGTCGAGATACATTCACTCCAGAGGTGCTCTGTTCATCAACAATCTCCCCAACAGAGATCCTTGGGTTTTGTTTTACTTGTCGAACAATTTTCCGTTCATCTCTTGGGGAAAGAATCCTTTTTCTCCTTCTACCCTCTAAACTCATAACGTGGCCTTGCGATTTGAACTTGTTTATTATGGCTCTAACAGTGGATTTGGGAAGGTTTAGCTTCTTTGAAATCTTATCATAGCCCTCCCCATTGGTATGGCATGCTACAACAAGCTTCCTGACGTCTTCGCTGTGTTCCTTAGTTTTAACCATGGCGATTGAAAATTATAATTTAGTCACTTATAATAGTTTAAATAAATCGCTATCTAAAAATTATCTGAAAAAAATTATTCACTGAATTAGCGTTAAACAAGCATAATATGGCTATAAAAAAGTTCAGAAAGCACGTAAACCGGAAATTGGTTGATATTATACTGATACTAAAAGAAAAACAAAGCCGTGCCAATAATTTTGAACAAGGGTTTTTTGCAATTATGTTTGTTGTTCCTTTGTTATTTATTTTTTCTAAAATCCGATTGCTGCATCGGAAAGGCCAGTTAAAAATACATAATATACTTTGTTATTTTCTTTAATTTAATCCCTTTTTTAGAATTTATTAGACAAAATTTAACTTTTATTTTACCGTGCCAATAAATATGATCATCACTGTATATACATACATATATATATATATATATATATATATATATATATATATATATATATATATATATATATATACATATATATATATATATATATACATATATATATATATATATATATACATACATGTATATATATATATATACATACATGTATATATATATATACTTACATGTATATATATATATATACATACATGTATATATATATATACATACATGTATATATATATATATACATACATGTATATATATATATATACATACATGTATATATATATATACATACATGTATATATATATATACATACATGTATATATATATATATATACATACATGTATATATATATATATATACATACATGTATATATATATACATACATGTATATATATATATATATACATACATGTATATATATATATACATACATGTATATATATATATATATACATACATTTTTTTGTTTTTACACTGTGATCACCACTTATCAAGGCCCGGAAGCCACTCAGGGATAATGGTTATTGCAGGTACAGTACGTTAGTGTGGAGATTTGATGAAGTGTTTACTTAAGGGGGCGGTTCATTAGGAATTTGTTAACGTTGGACTTGAAGACATCCAAGTTGTAGTCAGGAGGGAAGCTGGCAGACGGAACAGAGTTCCACAGGCGTGCAGTTCTAAGAAAGAAGCTTTGTTCATTGAATCCACGTTTTGTTTTGGCACAGATAAAGAGTGGGGAAATTTTTTGACAGTGGATTCAGCTAGACGGGTGTTTTTTGTGAAAGATTGGCAGGGGAGACTAGAGATTGGAGTTCAGACGAGCCCCTGCCATGGAAATAACGATAAAACAAGGATAGGCTCGCAACGTCTCTTCTGTGGGAGAGAGGTTGCAGGGTAGAGAAAAGGGCATTCCCCACTAAGCTACAAAGTCTATTTTGTACTCTGTCAAGGCAGGATAGGCTGTTTTTAGCAGCTCCTGTCCAGATATGTCAGCAGTATTCCATCCTTGGACGTACTTGGCTTTTATACAGATAGAGAATTGCATCAGTAGTGAGATATCTTTTGGAGCAGTAGAAGGATCCCACTATCTTTCCAGCGACCTTGGCAACAGACTTGATGTACGTGTTCCATTCAGATCAGGAGTAAAGCCCAGAAATTTGTCAAAACATGGGGCCTCACCCAGACGAGAGCCATCGATTTCAATTGATGCCAGATGGGGACCAGCGCGTTGATCATGTAAGGATAGGAGTTTGGTTTTAGATGCCTTAAAGGTAACCAGCCACGTCTTCCCCCACTGAACCACGCGCTCAAGATCTGAGGAGAGAGTCAGAGAGAACTTTGTCATTTACAGCCTTCTATGTGTTGCCGTAGATGGTCGTGACATCAGCATAGATGTCAACAAATGATTTAAGTATGTGTTTAGGGAGATCATTGATGTAGATCAGGAAGAGAATTGGGCCCAGGATGGACCCCTGAGGGACTCTTGCATTAATACTGTAGGCTTCTGATTTTTGTCCATCGACCACTACTCTTATGAGCCTATCAGAGAGAAATGATTTAATGATAGAGAAAACATTTCCAGTTACACTGTAGCTGGAAATCTTGTGAAGTAGGCCTTTATGCCTTACCTTGTTAAAGGTATTTGGAATCCGCAACCACTCTATTTTATAGTTACTGGCATAGCATGGATTTTCAACCAAATCATTGTATTGAATCTCTTTGAAGACTTTAACCCACTCTTTCTTCTTCTTTTCCACTCCCTCTATGCTGTGCCATTTTTGCCGTTTTCAAACGACCATTTAGTTAAATTCATTTAAAAGAAAAATTTTTTTTTATTACATTTTCACCCCAAACAGGGCACATCGCCATTTTGTTGTAGGGGGCTACTATCAGGGTCTTAAGCATCAGAAGTACTGTGTAGGGAGTTGGCCAGCAAGATGTTGGTTCACGTTATACGTGAACTTCTGCATGTCAGTACAGTTGGGGAAGCAAGGACCCGGAAGGGGATTCCAAAGTCTAGCTGTTCTGGGGAAGAAACTACTGGAGTAGAAAGCTCTCTTACATCTAGGGATCTCTACTGTGAAGGGATGGGATTTAGTTGCTTGTCGGGTTTGTCGGAGGTATTTACGTTGAGGAGGCACAAATGCTTTCAGTTCGCCAGAGCATTCTCCGTTAAAGTACTTGTAGAACAGGCAGAGAGATGCAACATTTCGTCGATGGGACAGAGGTTGAAGTTTAGATGACAGTTCAGGACCTATCAGATTGGCGATTCTCTTTTGAACCTTGTCTAGGAGCTAGAGACTAGTGGCAGATGCACCAGCCCAAATATGGCAACAATACTCCGTACATGGGCGAATGGTGGCCTTATAGAGGTATAGGATACTTTCAGGCGTTAGTAGCTTTCTAGCACGGTAGAAAGAACCTACCTTTTTCGCAGCGGTCCTGGCAATGCTCTCAATGTAATTGTTGCAACTCATATTTCCTGTGAACGTTAGGCCAAGGAGTTTAAAAGATGTACATTCAGATAAAGAGTCATTGGCCATTGCTATTGGTGGTAGAGAAGGTTTCTTGTAATTATTGAAGGAAACAAGTTTAGTCTTGGAAGCATTGAATGTTAATTTTGAATGATTATAAATGCTATAAATGTGTTTAACATTGCATGCATTATTTTACACCTGCCTCTCCCACTGCCCCTCTCTCTTTTTCATGTAAAAATTTTAGCAACTAGTTCAATATAATGGAAAGAAAGAAAATAACCTGTAAAGAGCCACATATGTCCTAAAGAAGAAACATATATAGCATAATCGACACAACGGTTCGTATTAGATCGCTGAAGTTAAGCAACATTGAGCCCAGTCAGAACTTAAATGAATGACCATTTGGGGATTCTAAATGCTGTATATGTTCTCTGCTTATCCCGGCATTGTTTCCAGTCATCTAGCACTTCTCCTTGCTACTGGACTCAAGCAGTGCTGATTCAGGAGAGCTGTGGCTGAGAATTGTGCAACCTCTGTCTCACAATTAGTTATGCAGCTATCCCTACAAGGGGTATCCATTGTCTCTTGAGACTTAATGGAGGCACCATATGTCCTAAAATGAACTACTGTTGCCGCATTTGAGGAGGAGCTGCTGCTGCCTTGTCAGAGTCCAAAACCGTTTTCGAAACCTAGCAAAGTGAGATCCTTTTCCCCTCCTTACAACTTCTTTTTCACAGAAAAGACATTGCGCGTCTGTCCCTCCTCTATCGTTATTTTCATGTCAAGTACTCCACTGAGCTTCAATCTATGGTCTCTCTACACTGCAAAGCATTCACTATAAACACTTGTCTAGCTACAACCACTGCCAACAATTTCCCCTGATCTCTATCTGTGCCTAAATCTAAATGCAAATGTCATCAACAAAGTTCTTTTTGCTAGAACTGCTCACCTGTGGGGCTTGTTTCCAGCTGACTACAGCCTGATTGGCTTCAAGTCCAATGTAAACAAATTTTTATTGAGCTGTTCTCTTAAATAATCAAATTATACTCAATTTCCAACACTACTAATCACTGTGCTGTTACACTCATTAACCCTTATTCTCGAGTGTCCTTAAGACCTTTATCAGTGGTGAACTCCTTGTAAAAAAAAAAAAAAAAAATTCATACTAAAATCAGGCCAACACAGTCTAGGTCATTTTTGAGGATGGCTTGTTTGCTATCAGTTTGAGGTATAATTCTGGTTAGTCCTAGGAGGTCCACCTTTCCAGGCTTTATCTCTCAACTATTGTAAGTTACAACTGAATATTACTATGTACTTTATTGGGTATGCTATGTGCAAGGAAGTTGAAGGTTTAATCCTCAGAAGGGACGATCTTCAGAATACAATTGGAAATTACTTGGAACTTCTACCCGGTCATGGCTGACAGAATGAGAGTATACTATCCCCATAGATTAAATTAAAGGTGCTGTTCGAAATTCTGTGCAGCTTCCCGAGTTCCACAAGACAAGACCCACTTGAAGAAGGTTGGAGCTAACATCAGTCGAAACGTTGTGAAAATAACACTCCGGATGAAAACAGTAGTCCGAACAATACGAATAATCAATCCTCATCTTAAAAATTCAGAAATATAAAACTTAGAGAAGGAGTTAGTTTATTGCCAATCGCCTGTGGTGCCCTCACGGGGAATGCCAACAGAACTACCCAGGCAATTTATGTTAAGCCAGAGTGCTCTTCCTCTTTTGAATCTCACTTTCCCGGCCTTGTGTCGCATCTTCCCGCCGTGGATAGGATATAAATAAAATTAAGCTTTAGTATAATAATAGATGTTTTTTTTTTTTGAGACTGCGCACATGCAAAACACTTAAATTATATATATAGAATTTAGTAGTGTGTTCTTGCAAAATGATACGTTTTGTGTAGCCAAGCTGCTATTGGCTATCAGGTAGTCCATCTTTCATAATGAAGACAGTTCATAAAACGTATGGTAAATAATCAAAGTGATTTACGCAAGATTAGTGCATGGCACTCTTAAAGTTTTTTTTTTTTTTTACATGGGACTCACCACTTATCAATATAGGGTAGAATTAGCTGCAAAGTTCTTGGCAAATAGTTTGGCCTTGTCTGATGCTGACGAAATGACCTCTGGTCCATTGATAATGGTTGGGATAGAACGCACACTTCTGTTCAGGATCCTATTTGTTATTTGCCAAAACTTAGACTCATTTGATCCCAAATGTCTAACTTTCTCTCAGCTGATTTTGAGATGCCAATTTCACTTGCATATAGCAGTGTGAACAAAGCGTAGAATCTATACTTTTATATAAAAGGAATAGTGTCGGTGTGTTTGTTAGTTCATGCCCTATGGACTCAAAAACAACTGGGCCGAGTTTTATGAAATTTCACACAGAGGTACATTATATGCCTGGCAGTGTTCTTAGATAGATATTGAAGCAGAATGTCTTTGATAAGTATTAATAATCGAAATAATCCAATGAAAGAAGTAACAAACGATTTTGACCAAAGTTAAAACCTTATACAGCCTAACATCACAAGTGCATTTGAGAAGTTTTATTACCACACAAGCAGAAAGGCTCAACATATAAAATCAACAGTAGTTTCTTTGATATGACGGTGATGTGTTTGAAATGAATGTGTTTGTTTAGAACCCAACTGAACCAGGATACTTGACTTTTGCATTTTAAACCTTAATTCAAGCCATTATCACTGTACAACCAGTACGGCCAGGCATATAAAATCAACAATACGTTCTTTGATATGACAGAGGTGCATTCAAAATTAATGTTTTTGTAGCACAATTGAAGTATGATACTGAGCTTTTGTATTTTAAACTTTAATTCAAGTTATTATCTATAAAAGTAATTTAATTAAATAAGCAGTAGGTTCTCTACAGTGCAATGTAGACTACAATGTATTGTGGACTAAGTCACTGCAAGAGGCATAGGAGCTTCCTCCCGGTGCACTGCAATAGATCCCCAACTAGAGCAGGCAATCAATCGATTTGATTGAAATATGGGCTATTTCATTGATTTTGATGACAATAAAAATATGGGAGTGTGAAACATTTGTTGATCATCATTCAATCCTGGGCAAAGTCGGGTCACCTTGCTGGTTTTAATATAGTTCTGAGGGTGATAATTTTTTGCTTGTCTAGATCTTGCAAAATCGATTAAATACTACCAAGGTTTTTCCTATCCTGCATTACAACTGGTAGTCCATATGCCACTTCCTAAGTAGGTGTAGTTATCAACTATAGCTGTTTAGTTTTAATTGATATAGACCCTTTTAGTTAGCATGTCCTAGAAAGTATGTTTTCAGTTTTCTTGGCACTGATATAAAGACCAATGTTCCTGGCTTCAGTTTTGACATTGTAGGTCAGTGGCATTCATTGCTAATGCAGCAATATAATCTGTAAAGTCCTGGTCAGAAAGTTTATGCTCATGGACTTGGTATTTGTTGTCTTTCTTAACTCCAAACTTTGTCTCATTGTCCTTTTGACTACTGTACACTCTTTAACCCTTATTCTTGAGTGGCCTATCGGCCTTCATAAGTGGTGACGCCTATGTTAAAAAAAAAAAATCACCAAATTGTGGCATCTCTGTGCTTGTTTTACAAGTATTTTAATGGAATGTGCTCTGATGAACTGAATGCACTTGTACCCCCCTTCGATGAATACACCCGCGACAAAGTATGTTTTCAGTTTTATTGGCACTGATATAAAGACCAATGTTCCTGGCTTCAGTTTTGACATTGTAGGTCAGTGGCATTCATTGCTAATGCAGCAATATAATCTGTAAAGTCCTGGTCAGAAAGTTTATGCTCATGGACTTGTGTTATACCTTGGTATTTGTTGTCTTTCTTAACTCCAAACTTTGTCTCATCACCAAATTGTGGCATCTCTGTGCCTGTTTTACAAGTATTTTAATGGAATGTGCTCTGATGAACTGAAAGCACTTGTACCCCCCTTGATGAATACACCCCCGACAAAATCGCACCCTACAAAAGTAAAAATCCAAACCTACAGCAAAATCCCACCCTACACTGTAGAGATCCCTAGATGCTGTCAAACCTTCTAAATAACTGCTTTCCTTAAACAGCTAGACTTTGTAATTCCCTGCCAGGTTCTTGTTTCCCTGACTGTACAGAAGTTCAAGTGTAATGTGAACAGATATCCCGCTGTTCAACTCCCTACATGGTATCCCTGTAAATTTGGCCTCAAATAGTAGCCCCTTATGACAAAATGACACTGTGCCTTGTTTGGGATGAAATAACAATTAAACAAAAAAGTAGTTAAAAATCAAAAGAAATAACGGTTACCAAATGCAAACAAACAAAAGAAATAACTGTTACCAAATGCAAGAGAATTTACTACCTACTTGCATAAGTTTCAAGTGTATCGTTATTTTCATGGAAAGTGTTCGACTGAGCTTCAGTCTATAGTCCCCCCTCACCAAACTTTCACAAGAAGAAAAACTGTCAATAATCCCCCCCCACACACACTCTTTATCTGTGCCTAAACCTAAACATAGATTCCATGAACAAAGCTTCTTTCTTAGAACTGCACGCCTGTGGAATTGTCTTCCGTTTTCCTGCTTTCCGGCTGACTTTATGGTTATCTTCAAGTTTAACTTAAATAAGTTCTTGATGAGCCGTTCCATATAAGTCAACAAATTTACCGAATTTTCATTACTAATGATTACTATATTTTCCAATTTCGACTGTACACTCTTTAACCCTTATCCTTGAGTGGCCTCTTGGCCTTGATAATGTGGTGATGCCTGTGTAAAAAAAAAAAAAAAGTGTGAAGATTGATTGTGAAATTTATTTATTTGTTATCATCAATTTTACTTAGCCAAGCAAGCGTGGTTTCCATTATAATCACCAATTAAATCACTGGGTCCAAATAATTTTACTAACTAATATATATATATATATATATATATATATATATATATATATATATATATATTCCAAATTCCGAGAGGTTGACCATCTTATCTTTGATGGCGTAATCACAAAACACAATTGCAACTACTCTTCCGATTTTTTCGGATTTATGTAATCATGCCCATATTCTTATTTTCTTTTAAAGTTAATCCGTTCTTATTCTTCTGATCAGTCAGGGCGGAAAAGATTTAAAAAAAAATGACTTAATAATTATATGAGTAGTTCTGTGCTACGAAACAGGTGCTGTCAAGAATTGAACATTTGAACATGCCGAGAGAAATAAATAGCAAGATATACAACATCTTGGAATTGTGAATATAAACTTTTTGTCATTTATTTACATATACTATCAGGCTGCCCGACCATTTCCGGTCGTAAAATATTCATAAATATATTTTAATTAACACAGAGTTCTTATTTATTATAATCAGAAATACCGTAGGTATTAAACGTAACGTTAAATTCCTTAAAAAAAAATGAAATAAAAAAAAAAAAAAACGAAAGAGGACTAAGACGTACATGCGAGCATTGCCTTTTCTAAACAGTTTTATTTATTTTTTTTTTTACATGGGGGCACCACTTATCAAGGCCCGGAAGCCACTCGGGGATAAGGGTTATTGCGTGCCCAGTAATCAATGGGATAGTATTGTAGTAATCGTTAGTATTGGAGACTTGATAAAGTGTCTTACTTAAGGGGGCGATTCATCAGGAATTTGTTTATGTTGGACTTGAAGACATCCAAGTTGTAGTCAGATGGGAAACAGGCAAATGAAAGAGAGTTCCACAGGCGTGCACTTCTAAGAAAGAAGCTTTGCTCATGGAATCTGCGTTTTGATTTAGGCACAGGTAAAGAGTGGGGAAAATTACTGACGTAAACAGTTTACTGCTTGTAAGTAAAAAAAAGTACTCTAACTGAGATTGAAACCAAAACTTAGACAGTGAGTCAAGTACGATAACCATTAAACCAGCTTGATACAATACAAATGATTGGATTTTTTATGGATTGTTTGGTTGAAATAGTTTTGAAGGGGTCAAAATGGAAAAAAATCGTTATACATTTTGTACATTCACCTTTCTTTATATATAATTTTTAATTTTTAATCAGTGCATGTAAAGTTGGTACAGTGGTAACGTCACCAGCTTTGAATGCAACAGTTTTGCTTTCGATTTCGATTCTAGCCGATGGCACCTAACTACTGTTATTTTTTTTTAACTAAATTCTATAATAATATATACAAAATCTGGACAAATTAAAATATCATATTTAAGCGCATTTTACGACCGGGCAAAGTCGCCCCTCACTGCACTGGTATTAAATAATGTAATATAATATTAACTAATCTATATATCTATAAAAGTGAAATTGTCTGTCTCTGTGTGTACATTTCTCTATCAAACTACTCTGTCAATTTTCAGTCTAAAGACTCGAGATTTGACATAAGGGGTATTGAGATTTGGGGAAATCGTTTTAATTGGTTTTCGGTCAGAAATTTGTCTGTCAAGGGGTCAAAGTTACACAATTTGACCTTTGAAAACTCTACCAAACTCGTCCACCAATTTTGGATCTGAACACTTGAAATTTTAGATGTAGGTTACTTGGACATGGATCAAACTTTTTAATTGGATTTGAGCTCAAAACAATAAATGTTAAGGAGTCAAAATTGGGGTAAAATCTTTTAAAAATTTGATCTGTAGTCTCTACCAAATTACTCGGCCAATTTCTGAAACTACGATAGGAAGAGTGGGGAAAAAAAAACAATTTAATACAACGCAAAAAGAAAACTCAATAATTAGCAACACAAAAGTTTACAACATATTTACAAAATTATATCTAGTATTTGGTAGCATAACCATTATTGTTGATTACAGCATGCAGACGTTTTGAGTAATATCCTACAAACTTCTTACATGAATCTTCCACACAAATTCTCTCTAATTCTCGCAGATTTGAAGGTTCTTCACTATGGACCCGTAATTTTAATTCTCCCTATAAATTCTCTATATGGTTGAGACTGGGAAATTTACTAGACCACTTTAAAACATTCACTTTATTTGAATTAAAGCAATTTTGTGTGAGTTTCGCAGTGTGTTTTGGATCGTTATCATGTTGAAAGATCCAGCCTGATTTCAATTTGAGCAACTTCACACTTTCTTTAAGGTTTTTCTCCAGGATAGTCCTATAAAGTGCTCCATTCATTTTTCCTTACATCATTTCCACTTTTCCTACGCCTCCAGCACTAAAACAACCCCAGATCATAATGGATCCTCCTCCAAATTTTACTGTTGGAATGGTGTTTTTTGACTGGTATTCAGTACCTTTTTTTCTCCAAACTTTCGGCGTTTTTGGAATGCCGAACAAATCAATTTTGGTCTCATCTGACTAAAGCACGTTATGACAAAACTCTAGAGGCTTGCTTGCATACTTATTTGCAAAATCAAGCCTAGCACGAACATGCTTTAGCTTAAGAATGGGAGTTTTCCTTGCTGATCTAAAGATGTCTTTAAAGTGAAGAGTTCTACTGATTGTATCCTTGCTAACTTTAATTTCACTGTTTTCTAAGTCCTTCTGCAGCTCTCCAAGAGTAAATCTAGGCGAATTCATAACCTTCTTTGTTAATAACCTTTCAGCATATTTGGTTATTTTCAGAGGACGACCTGATCTGGCCAAAGGAAGGGTTGATTTTTGAGACTTCCAGTCCCAAATTATTGTTCCAACAGAATTCAATGGAACCATCAACTATTTGGTTATTGTTCTATATCCCAATCCATTTTGATGAAGACTTATAATTCGTTTTCTGAGTTCTTGACCAATCTGTTTATTCTTTCTTATGATATGGTTGCTGACAATACGGTTATTAGATAAAGAATGACGCAATACTTTTACTAATTGCTTACTTCGATGTCTATTTATTGTGGCACTCAGTTGGGTCCACAAGAACGACACAGGGAAACACATTGTAGGTGGTTTACAAGTGTATTAAGGAAAGGTACAAGGATTAGGAGAAAGATAAAGAGAATAGTAGTAGTTGCAGGTATCAGTAAGATCTCGCTCCCCAACGTACAATATCCGTTGAGATCTCGCTCCATTGCACCAGCCTTAATAGCTGATTATATAGGATCTGGATGGGGATAGGGTGAGATCCGGTCTCACAACATATTCCTGAACATTTTAGAAGCTTCTAAGCATGTTACCATGCTAAACCGTCATAAAATTATTAAGAAATATAATGTATTTGATGTGTGTTGTAAACTTTTGTGGTGCTAATTCTTGAGTTTTCTTTTCGCGTTGTGCTAAATTATTATTTTTTATTTTGCCCACTGTTCCTATTTTAGTTTCAATACATTTTCTATGTTTATAAAAAGTTTCATTCCCATTTGGAAGCTAGAAATACAAAAACTGACAGTTTCAAATGTGTATTGTAAACTTTTGAGGGGCACTATATATATATATATATATATATATATATATATATATATATATATATACGAGCAAACAGTAAATAAAACATGTTAAAAAAACACTTTGAAAAAGAGTTAAAAACATATTTAATCTGAAAAGGAAACACTAGATAAGTGGATAGTCTTTAATCCGTGGAGTTTCAAAGAAATACTTTCCTTCTCATCAGAGGGTAGGAATTAGCAAAATGCGGGATCGGATTTTGCATGCAAAAGTATTTGATGAACAAAATTTTTATATATATATATATATATATATATATATATATAAAATTTTGTATATATATATATATATATATATATATATATGCCTTGGAATTTTCTTTAAAACCTTTAAAACTATTTTTAAAAAAAATGTCCTTCGTTGGAACATTATTTTGTCAGTAATCTCTCATATCGCTGAATAGTTTTACTTACATGAACAAACAATAGTACTAATGTTCTTAAAGGGATCATCTGTTGTTTACCAGGAAACACTGTTTCGGGGATATATATATATATATATATATATATATATATATATATATATATATATAGGACATTTGTTGAGGTCATTTATGGGCGCCGCTCCTGTGGGTTGATGGATAGAACTGCCGGTTATCAACGCGATGGTTCTAGGTTCAGTCCTCTGCTTGGAAGAGGTACTATAGCCGCACTGATGAGTTGTGATACAACGAAA
>NC_136506.1:94172633-94197633 GCF_053919585.1 Euprymna scolopes
TTTGTACTAATTCGTTGCTGTGATGTTATTTTCTGTTTTAATTTTGGGGGTATTGTTAGTGTTTCGTGGGAGGATGGCATTGTTATTTTTTTATTTTTTTTTAACATTTCAATGGCATGATCTTTTCCTCGGAATATTCACTCTGGGCGTTTTTAAATCAAACTCGAACTCGGCATAACAGTTTTACTCTCTCATTAAGTCGATAATGTGCTTTTTTGGATCATTTAAAAATCATAATTAAAAAGAAAAATGTAATGAATAAATTTAAGGGTCAAACTGACGCTTCTACACTATTGGGACGAAATTTTGTAGTCGATAAATGGAGTTTTCAGATAAAAAAAAACAATGGCTCGAACTGATTTGTTTTTTGTCAATTCTAATAAATTACAATGGTAGTTTCCAAATTATGCAGTCGAAATTACTTAATTATTGAGCAAAACAACTTAAATCGTGTTTAGCAGGTGAAAAATTGCGGCCATCTTGTTTAAATCAAAACGGAAAATTACCTCCTTTTTGAACTCTCCTGTGCTTTACGATCGTTTTCATCAAATTCTTTTTTTTATTTTCTTTAATAATTTTTTACCTTATCGATTTTCGTAATTTTTGGATATAATCATCTTAAAAATACAAGGAATACGTAGATACCATTGTTTTCATGTGAAGTGCAGTTTTACGATTTTCGAAATTTCATCCTAATAGTGTAGAAGCGCTGTCAAAATTCTATTATAAATAAATAATAATAATTTGGTAAAACAAAAAAAAAAACGTCATGCACTTCTGTGTTTTAGATTTTATTTATAAATTTAAAAGTTTATTAAAACTCAAATGTATTCATAGAATTTTATTTTGTTTTTGTAAAAGAAAAATGCAACAACAAATAACAATTTTTTTATTACTTACATAAAAAAAAATGATGTTCATAATTATTTGGGGATTTTGCTCAGAATTCCTTCTATATTAAAAAATTAAAATTAATTTGATCAAGTAGTTTTATTTTTATACAGAAAATTATTTCTAAGCGATCAATGGAGATTCGTAGGTATTACAATATAAATCTAGTTCATATGAATTATGTTGAGTTATCTCCCTTTGTTTCTTGACGTATTTTTTTTTTCAAAATGGCGGTAGAGACTGTCAGTATTCGGATACTCATAAAAATTGATTTTCTTATCCCAAAAATAAAATTACTTAATCAATTTACGTGAATTTTGGCATATGATATTTTTGTTTTGTTCCAGGATGTACATCATCCAGATTTAAAAAAAATTTATTTCTATTTTTTTTTAATATGGGAGAATTCTGGACAAGAACCTGATTTTTTAATTACAAATGAGATATACGTTGACACATACCCATGTATGGCATGTGTTTTATATATATATATATATATATATATATATATATATATATATATATATATATATGATGGAAATAGTATTCCGACAAAATAGAGAAATAAAAAGGAACAAACCGTATTATGTGTTTGTTCATCAACGTTTCGTCTTTATTTCCAGACTTCTTCTGGATGAATGAGATTAAGAAACAAAAAACACCAGTACAAAATATTTTTTCAAATATTATGTACAAAATATATATATATATATATATATATATATATATATATATATATATATATATATATATATATATATATATATGTATGCACCTCAATTAGATAATATTCTGCTTATATTCTTGTCAGTTCATGTACACAAATACTTTCTTTTCTATCTATAAAATTTATTCTGTGAATATTTTGTCATTTATTTTGTTAGACGTATTTTCTTACTATTGATAATTAAAACTAAAAATATCATTTGGCCGTTTTTACTATTCTATTTTATTTATTTATTTTATTTAAAAACATTTTTTTTTTTAATCTTATTTCTTTGAAGATTGTAACGCTGGGTATAGGGCAGCCAAACCAGTTGCCAACATTGCCCTGCTTTTTATTGAAACTAACCGAGAGCTCTTTTTAGTATCCTCACTGTTCTCTTAAGTGCAATTGTCTGGATCTCTTTTGCACTAGGTAGGACTTCAGGTTCTTCTTTATAAGCCCTGTGGCACCTATAATAACTGGTATGATTGATATCTCCCTAAGATTCCAGTTTCTTTTCATATATAATGCATAGGATCTTGATATTTGGTCTGTTTCTCCTTTTCAGCCCTGTTCGGACCTCCATCATTTGGGACATTCACTTTAACCAAGGTTGCCAATTATATAGTATTTGGTGCTTGTTAAGATAGAATCACAGATCGATTTTATTTAAGCATGTGGGTTTAAGCAAAAACAACAGTACTTACTCAATTGTCATGTCGAAAATATTAACATATCCCCAAATTGCGAAAATTTATAGAATAGAACAACTTCTATTGTGTTTTTAGTAAAAAAAAAAAAAAAAAAAAAGAAAAGAAAGTTTATCGCTATAGTTTACAAATATTGGAAGCCATTAAAGTAGCGAGAAGGGAGATAAGTATGCCCCTTGTATTCGTTATCTTCAAGGTGTTCACATATAGGGAAAATGCAATTTTCCCCAAATTTCCGTCAAAATTACTTATAACTAGAAATAATTTTCTGCTTGATGAATTTTTGTAATTTTTGGGTATATTACTATTTTCGACATAACAATTAAGTCAGTACTGTTATTTAAAATCACATATTAAAAAAAAATCGATCTGTTGACTCTATCTAATATTTAATTTCCCTATTATGCGCTGAAAATTTTAATGTTCTTTATTATAAATAATTTTTTCAATTTTTAGTTAAAATTATTTGCACATTGATTGTTAGAACTTTATTACATTATTAATTATTACATTTGCGATTATGTAATATTTGCTTTCAAAATCATCTGTTAAAAATTTAATGTTGTTGTTGTTATTATTAAATGATAATAATAATTATTTTTTTTACAACAGCAGGTATACCCGACGTTGTTCGGGATTGAATGAGAATCTACAAATGATCCAGCCTCCCTATACTATTATTGTCATTGAAATCTGTGAAATCGTCCATTTTTTTTTTTAATCAAATCGATTGATTGCCTGCTCTAGTTAGGCCTCCCCCTCCCGAACGAGCGTACAGGGAGGAAGCTTCACATGCCTCTCCGCAGTGACAGTCCACAATACATTATAGTCTACATTGCACTGTAGAGAATCTACTGCTAATTTTATTAAATTGTTTATATAATTGTTTCACTTAAAGTTTAAAATGCAAAAGTCAAGCATCATGGTTTAATTGTGTTCTAAACAGAAACATTCATTTCGAACGCGCCCCTGTCTTATCAAAGAACCAACTGTTGATTTTATTTAATTATTTTTACATAATCACTTGAATTAAAGTTAAACATACAAAAGTCAAGTATCATAGTTCAGTTGTGCTTTAAAAAGAAAAATTTATTTCGAACGCGCCCCTGTCTTATAAAAGAACCTGCTGTTGGTTTTGTATGGCGGACCTTTCTGCATGTGCAGTGATAAAACTTTTCAAATGCACTTGTGCTGTTAGGTTGTATAAGGGCATCAACTTTGATCAAAATCAGACTTTTTTCTTGAATCAAAGTTTTTCGATTACTGATTTGTTTTTGATTATCGATTTTTGATACTTATCAGACACATTCCGATACAAAACCTATGTAAGAACACTGCCAGACATATAAAGTACCTTCATGTACATCACTTATTAAAATCTTAAAGGCAAAATAGAAAACATCCACTTAACCATGGTCGCCGTATCTAAAATCAGAAATAACGAACCTATACCCAATTATTTTAGGTCGGATAGATTTGGAGGGAAGTTTTATTTTTATTATTCACTAGAGTAGGTGCCTGGCGTTATCCGGATGTTTGTTGGTGTGTGTCGAGCAAAAAAAAAAAAGGTGGTGGCAGGCAGGCAGGCTTGAACTCGTACCGCAAAGGAGGAAAAGAACATGAAAAAAAAAAAAGTGACGTTTTTGCTGTTGCTGCCATTTCCAAACCAGAAGTGACGAAGGTTTAAATTAAGTCAATCGAAAAGAGGGGATGAATTTCGAAAATATCGGCGAAAAAAGCGACCCCTCTCTGGATAAAAAAGTGCCGAGTTGTGGATGAAAGAATTAATGTTTTTGGCCAATTTTTCGATATTTGTCGTCCAAAGGGTCGAGCTTAAAAATGATACCGATCTCGTGATAATCTGTTGCTTTTGTTGAAAGTTTTTTGCGAGACATACAAACATACATACATACATTTAAACAGACAGCTGAGATTTATATTATAAATGAAAACAATTCGAATTTATTATACGTGAATAAGTGTTTGTTATTTTGTAATAAAATCATATTTTGTTAATAATTAAAAAAATGTCCAGTGTTTACCCAGAAAGAATACATTACAAAATTGCTTCTGTGATGACCCGCGTTCTCTTTATGAAGCCACAGATTTGTTCATAACATAAAAGTCTATACAAAGGGTTTTTTTTTGGTAAAAGCAAACATTAAATTAAAATAAATCACATAAAAATATTATCAATATACAAAAATAATGTTTATTCCAAACATTAATTTTTAACATTTATAATTTAAAAATACAATTTAGGACATATGGCCCTCATGGCTCCCGCGTATATGGTGTGATCTAGAGATCCAATTTTCACAAACTCTATGCATTAAATTGGGTTGTATTTCGGCTATAACGCACCGAATATTATTTTCTAAGTGGTCTATTATGTCTGGTTTATCAGCGTAGACATGGGACTTTACATATCTCCAAATAAAGTAATCTAATGGGGTTAAATCGCACAAACGAGGCGACCAGTTGACAGATCATTTCATGAACTTATTCGTTCATCAAACGATGTTTCAAAATGATTTTCAAAATAAATCTGCAAAATTTGTAAACACTGTGCAGGTGTCAGCCTCTTCATGATGAATTGCCAAACCAAGCTGAACTCAAAATAACTGATAGTTGCTAAATCTGCAATAGTTGTCAATTTAAAATTTGCCGCCTTTAAATATATATATATATATAGAGAGAGAGAGAGAGAATAAATGACAACAAACTATATTCCAAAATTCATGATGTTGACCATCTTATAATTTATTACTTTAATTCAGTTGATTTTTACAATTCTTGACATATATATATATATATATATATATATATATATGTGTATATATATATATATATATATATATATATATATATGTATATATATATACAATTAAGAAACTTTGTGCGAGTTTGTTCCCTATGGACTCGAAAACGGCTGGGCCGATTTTTATGAAATTTCACACAAATGTACTTTATGTGCCTGGAAGTTTTTCTAGATAGATTTTGTATCGGAATATTTTTGATAAGTATCAATAATCGAAATAATCCGATGAAAGATTTATATCAGAGTTAACACCGTATGAAGCCTACCATCACAAGGGCATTTGTGAAGTTTTATCAACCATACAAGCCGAAAGGCCCGACATATAAAATCAACAGTAGGTTCCTTGATATGACAGGGGCACGTCTGAAATTAATGTTTCTGTTTAGAGCACAATTGAAACATGATACTTGACTTTTGCATTTTAAACTTTAATTCAAGCTATTATATATAAAGTATATTTTCATAAAATCAACAGTAGGTTCTCTACAGTGCAATGTAAACTACAATGTATTGTGGACGAAGTCACGATGGGGAGGTATGTAACGCTTCCTCCTGGTGCACCGCGATGGGGCCCCAACTAGAGTAGGCAATCCAATTAATCGATTTGATTGAAAAATTGGGAGTATGAAACATACGTTGATCATCATTCAATACCAGACAACATTGGATCTCCCTGCTAGTATATATATATTCTTATTTTAGTGGAGTATAAAATTTAATTATCGAAATTATGAAGATTTATATTTTTAATATTCATGATTAAAAGTAATAAGACTAAAACAAAAGTCAGCCGATCGGTTTCACCCTCACTTAACAAAATCTGTATCTACGGATTTTGTGATAGGGCAAAAACGAGGGAGGAGAACTTTGTAAATAAAAACGTTACGATATATATGGAGGAATATGTCAGTGTCTCACGTGATAATCTAAGAGATATATAAGTATAACTCTGACCTTTTTAAATTTCAGTATTTAGAAAAGAGTATTTCGGCTACCGATTCCATAGTCCTGTTTATAGGTGACATATTAATTTAGTCTATTTAGAAATAATTTTATATTAATTTTTCACTGGTACACAGCAAACGAATTTTAATCACATGTTTCTTTACTTGTATATTTTATTTATAAACCAAATTTATATATATTTTTATTTTTTTTACATTTGTATCTAATTGGTGTTACCTATATTAGAGCGGGGCCTGTGGAATTTCCACAGCGGTATCTTTCGTATGGCTGCTGGGCATTCTGTGGACATTCATCGTGAATGGAGACCTTGCGATATTATTGTAGCCCTTTTGTTAAAACTGTAAAAGTATTTATCTTAGTAATCTGGTTAATGTAGTGTTAGAACGTATCTGGTTATTACGGTTTTTCTCCAATATCTTTATAGGAATCAGTTAGTATTATGCAACTGTAATTGAGAAAATCATGTTTGCAAAGTGTCTACATTATGTGAAGAAGCTGAAACAAAACAAAATGAATTGATTTGATCTGATGTCGTGTTTATCTAACAAGGAAACTTGCGCTATAAGTTGAAATGATTCCTCATTTAATAATATTTATTAATAATTAGTGGGATCTGTGGAAATTCCACGGCGGCATTTTTCATAAGTAATATATTGCTGCTGGACATTCTGTGGACATTCAGCATAAATGGGGACCTTGCGATATTATCGTAGCCCTTTTGTTAAAACTGTAAAAGTATTTATCTAAGTAATCTGGTTAATGTAGTGTCAGAATGTATCTGGTTATTACGGTTTATCTCCAATATCCTTATAGGAGGTTGTGGCAAATTTCTATTGTATGGACACCTTGCGCGAATGGAAGTCCCACAATATTATCATATCATCTTTAGATAGAACAGATACTACACTTGGATCCTAGCTTGAAGACCTAGAAGGTATATTTTAGTTCCACACACGGTCCAAAAGCGACATCATTTATTTACTTTTTTTTATATTGCGTCTTTAGTGATCGGGAGATCCTATTTATTAAAAAGGAGGATAGAACGTGATAACATACTACGAACATTAAATAAGCGTATTTATATACTAATTTAATGTTCGAAGTATGTGATCACCTTCTATCCTCCTTTTTAATAAATAGGATCTCCCAATCAAATAATTTGTAATCTGGAAACCGTGATACACGTACGTACGTTTAAGGTACTACAGTATATATAGATTTCCCTGTAATCCCAAAATAATTATCTCCCCTTTTTATGACTTGAAATATTGTTCCTGTTATTCAGGATAAATAATTATTAAAAAATAAATTTCTTCGTTATTCTATCTAAGAATACATTGTTCATCGTCATATATAGAAGAGCATTTTCAGATTTCTCTTTTTTTTTTTTAAATCACTCCAGACAAGATATGAAGCCACTTGGTGCAAGGAGCCAAAAATTCAATACCACTTCAAGGTCAAAAACAAGCTAACGATAAATGTGATATAGATAGATTTCAACCCAGAAAATAACAATTCTTTCCCCTCTGCCAGAAACATTGTTAATGGAATGTAAGAACTAAAGGAAGAAAACAAAGAAAGTTACAAGGTAGTTACTCTCGCTTTATATTGAAATATATTTTTGCTGTGATATCTCAAAATCATTTTCATTACTGATATACAAAACTAAATGTTTTGTTTCTATTTACTTGCTTCCCCGCAGAGAAGACACGAGATCAGTTTTTCATGTTGTGAAAATCTAGATCCTCAAAACTGGGTACTTTAGGTTAGGACATGAATAACAATTGCCTCAGTCTGGAAGGATTTCTCGTTCACTGACCAAGGACAGAAAAGATAAAGTCTAATATGAGAACAGATACTACACTTTGCTTTTATCAAAAAGAAAAATAGATAATAATAATAATGGTAGTAATAAAAACAACCATTACATATAAAATATGCTATTTCATTTTTAAATATGAAAATATTATTTCACTATTAAATGTAGAAATATTTCATTATTATATGTAAAAATATTATTTCATTATTATATATCAAATATTATTTCATTATTATATATCAAATATTATTTCCTAAATATATATAAATTATTATTTCATTAATATATATAAAATATTATTTCATTATTATATATAAAATATTATTTTATTATTATATATAAAAACTATTTCATTAATATTTATAAAGGTACTATTTCATTATTATATGTAAAATATTATTTCATTATAATATGCAAAATAGTATTTCATTATTATATGTAAAATATTTTCATAAATATATGTATATATATAAAAGGATCATTTCATTAATATATATATAAATTATTTCATTAATATATATAAATATTATTTCATTAATATATATAAATATTATTTCATTAATATATATAAATATTATTTCGTTAATATATATAAAAATTATTTCATTAATATATATATAAAAAATTATTTCATTAATATATATAAAATATCATTTCATTAATATAAAATATCATTTCATTCATATATATAAAATATCATTTCATTAATATATATAAAAAATTATCTCATTAATATATATAAAATATCATTTCATTAATATATATAAAAAATTATCTCATTAATATATATAAAATTATCCCATTAATATATATAACAAATTATCTCATTAATATATATATAATATATATAAAATACTCTCATTAATATATATAATATATATAAAATACTATTTCATTAATATATATAAAAAATTATTTAATTAATATATATAAAATATTATTTCATTAATATATATAAAATATTATTTCATTAATAAATATAAAATATTATTTCATTAATATATATAAAATATTATTTCATTAATATATATAAAATACTATTTCATTAATATATATAAAATACTATTTCATTAATATATATAAAATATTATTTCATTAATATATATAAAATATTATTTCATTAATATATATAAAATATTATTTCATTAATATATATAAAATACTATTTTATTAATATATATATAATATTATTTCATTAATATATATAAAATATTATTTCATTAATATATATAAAATATTATTTCATTAATATATATAAAAAATTATTTAATTAATATATATAAAATATTATTTCATTAATATATATAAAATATTATTTCATTAATATATATAAAATATTATTTCATTAATATATATAAAATATTATTTCATTAATATATATAAAATACTATTTCATTAATATATATAAAATACTATTTCATTAATATATATAAAATATTATTTAATTAATATATATAAAATATTATTTCATTAATATATATAAAATATTATTTCATTAATATATATAAAATACTATTTCATTAATATATATAAAATACTATTTCATTAATATATATAAAATATTATTTCATTAATATATATAAAATATTATTTAATTAATATATATAAAATATTATTTAATTAATATATATAAAATATTATTTCATTAATATATATAAAATATTATTTCATTAATATATATAAAAAATTATTTCATTAATATATATAAAATATTATTTCATTAATATATATAAAATATTATTTCATTAATATATATAAAATACTATTTCATTAATATATATAAAATATTATTTCATTAATATATATAAAAAATTATTTCATTAATATATATAAAATATTATTTCATTAATATATATAAAATATTATTTCATTAATATATATAAAATATTATGTAATGATTATACATGTAATAACTATTTAATCATTATATATAAAGATACTATTTCATTATTATATATAAAAATATTTTTTTTTCACCGTTCTATACAGAAATATTTTCAGTGTTTTACCTAAAAAATAATTTTGATCACTGATATACAAAAAAAAATTTTTTTTCACTGTTATATTTAGAAATAATTTAAAAAGAAAACTTCTGATCAACGTGTTGTTTTATTGTAATCAATAATCGAAAGCTTTTTGAATAAAAACCAACAACTATTGATAATCTGATATTGCAATAACTAATGCCTATTTACAGTGACAAACTTGATAAGTTAATCCTAGTGCATATAACACACACACACACACACACACACACACACACACACACACACACACACACACACGTGCGTGTTATATACTGTTTAAAAGATGCTTATCTTCATCTTCATTTTATGTTCCAATTTCCTATTTGGTGTCCAACCCTGGTGATAAAAACTTTATTTCAATAAAAATTTGTATCGTCTCGGAAACGATAGTACACAGATCAGTAGTTTATGTTAAATTATTGGAATCTACATGAATGATTATTTCGTGAATCATATTATCTCATACCTATTCGACACACACACATACACGTGGATTAAATACATGATATATCATAAAGTTGAATGCTATGAAGACACAATGTATCCAAATGACGAATGAAAAAACAATTAAACATAGGAAGAAATCAGCAAAACGCAACCGGTAAATCTCTCGTTTTGATTATTTTTTCCCCGTGTTTAAGTGCTTTTTTTCTCTTTTTCATAAAAATACAACGACTCTGCTCAGTTTTGACAGACTATGAATACCCACTAAAGGGTGTCTGTGTGTAAAATTATTGTAGCAAGAGTTGCGTAATTTCTAACCACACCTCTCCTGATACGGCACTGTTTTTAATTTCAATTGCAAGTGTGTATATATATATATATATATATATATATATATATGTTCAAGACGACTGGACACAATACCGAGATAAGCAGAGAACACATAAAGTCCCTAGAATTCCCAAATGGTCATATGTGGATTTTTGTCCAGAATTGCCCCTATATGATATTTTTAATCTGTATGATGTACGTACCCGTGACAATAAAAAGAAAATCATTTTTAAGCGATAAATAGGAACCCGTCGGCATGGTGGTGTTATATAAGAGGAACCAAAGACTGGATGTCTAATCCGAATAATTCAAATAATCTCCTTTGTCAATTTAACTAATCCAATGATCAATATCGATCGCAAATTGAACACTATACAGTGATACAACTCATATTCTGATTCAACTTAGATGAAAGACTTTTGACTAACTGAACCATCCTTGCATGTCAGTGCATTTATGGACAGTTTTTATCAGGCGATTTTTCTTATGAAAAGACGACATGATTCCATTTCCGTTTTATGAGACCGTTTTTTTTTTGTTGTTGCAAGCCATCTACTAGTTGGTCAGTTGTGTGCAAATCCCAAGAATGATAGCAGCCTTCTATCGTGTCTGAAAGTGACACAATGTTCAACAAGTGAGATCAGAGATGCACCACTGTACAACTCATGCTCATTACCAATAATAGAGATGTGCCCAATGCCTCCATTCAGTCTCGAAAGAGAAAGGATACTTCCTGTAGGGGCAGCTGCACGTAATTGTGAGGCAAAGGTTGTGCAATCTCCAACCTCACCTCTCCTGAATCGGTACTGTTTGAGTCCAGTGGCAAGGAGAAGTTCAAGACGACTGGAAACAATGCCGAGACAGAGAGCTCATACAGTAAGTTCCAAACAGTCACCCATTTAGTACTGATCAGGTTCAACATTGCTTAACTTCGGGAATCTAGTGAGAACTGGTGTGTCATCGTGATTATGCCATACACGTTTTAGAGGTAGTTTAAAATCAATAATTATGCCGACCATTCCCAAGGTGATGAAAGCAAAGTTTCTGGCCACGGTTATGATTTTTGGTGTGGTTTCAAGTGAGGGCCACATCACGCCAACTCACATCTTCGAAGTTGGCTTGAAAGTCAACACCAAAGTGTACCTGGATGTGTTAGAGAGTGTGGCGATGCCCTGGTGCAATCAGGTACCTGCTGGCAGATCCTGGGTGTGGCAGTAAGACTTGACGCCAGCTCACAAGTCCAAAGCGACCCAGGCTTGACTTCAGAAAGAGTGCTAAGACTTTGTACCCTTTTCTCACTGACCCCCTCCTCTCACGACCTGAACCCACTGGACTACTTCATTTGGTAATATGTCAAAAACATCACCAACGTGGCCTCTCACAACACCAAAGCCAGCCTGATCACCACCATCCGCCGACTATCTGCTGAGTTCCCGTCAACGCTTGTGGAAAAGGCATGCTCTCAGTTCCAAACCCATATGGAGGTAGTGATTGAGGCTGCAGGCAGTTACATTGAATAGATGTCAGCTCTACTACATAATCTACTTACCTATTGCATGTATATCCTCATTAGGGGAGATGACGACACTTGGTTTTTGCAGCACTAGTAACTATCTATCTTTGTATGTACATGTACGAAAAATTGTCATGCTCACCACTTAGCAGCTATGAGTAAAATAGTCTGCAGATATTAACGTCTGGTGAGTATGAAGGCCATTCTGATGAGACAATCACCTAAGTGTCCCCGTATATCAATTTAATACAACTTTATATTAAAAAAAAAAAAAAAAAAACCAAACCCTGTTAGCTAAATGATAAATATTTATTTATTTAAAACTACTAGTAAAGCTAAAATCTATAGATCATCTTCCAACTTGGGGGCATATATATATATTACATGTGTTTTTTATATTTATCCAAAAATCAAAAATTAGGAAAAAAGGGAACAAAGCAACTCTGTAGCTAACTATTTAAATAGAAGCAGAATCGGAACTGGTATCGGAATTAGTAATATAAAACAGAATCTGTAATTTACCGGAATTGGGAAAAATGTTGGAATCGTCCCATCACTACTAGAAATAAAGATATAGGTTTGAATTAGTTTCATAACTTAGAAGCAAATCCACGTTATGTAAAGTCCAAGTAGCAGTTTTTTTTTTTTTTTTTTTTTTTTGTATAGATAGTGTTTTCTCTGGAAATCAACTCAGAAGCAACTTTGAGTTAAGGAAATGGATGCAACTAGTTAAGAATAACTAAATAGAATATTCTGCCTAAAAGTGTGGCAAAAAGATGTTGAGCTTAATTTTTTTGATGAGTCTATCCCCTAGTGATGGGGTGATTCCAATATTTCTCCTGATTCCGATACAATTACTGATCCCATACTAAATTCTTGATTCCATACTAAATTCTTGATTCTGATACAATTCCTGATTCTGTACTAAATTTCTGATTCCGATACAATTACTGATTCCATACTAAATTTCTGATTCTGATACAATTACTGATTCCATACTAAATTTCTGATTCTGATACAATTACTGATTCCATACTAAATTTCTGATTCTGATTCAATTACTGATTCCGTACTAAATTTCTGATTCTGATACAATTACTGATTCCATACTAAATTTCTGATTCTGATATCATTACTGATTCCATACTAAATTTCTGATTCTGATACAATTACTGATTCCATACTAAATTTCTGATTCTGATTCAATTACTGATTCCATACTAAATTTCTGATTCTGATTCAATTACTGATTCCATACTAAATTTCTGATTCTGATTCAATTCCTGATTCTGTACTAAATTTCTGATTCTGATACAATTACTGATTCCGTACTAAATTTCTGATTCTGATACCATTACTGATTCCATACTAAATTTCTGATTCTGATACAATTCCTGATTCTGTACTAAATTTCTGATTCCCATACAATTACTGATTCCATACTAAATTTCTGATTCTGATATCATTACTGATTCCATACTAAATTTCTGATTCTGATACAATTACTGATTCCATACTAAATTTCTGATTCTGATACAATTACTGATTCCATACTAAATTTCTGATTCTGATATCATTACTGATTCCGTACTAAATTTCTGATTCTGATACAATTACTGATTCCATACTAAATTTCTGATTCTGATACAATTACTGATTCCGTACTAAATTCCTGATTTTGAGTTTTGACTTTATCAGAGCACATTCTATTAAACTATTTCTAAAACAGGCACATTGATGGGACAGATGTTAGAGTTTGGCTACCAGGGTGGGACCTATTAGGTTGGCGACTCTTTTTGTAACCCTGTCTAAGAGTGAGATACTAGTAGCAGATGTATCAGCGCAGATGTGATAACACTAGTCAATGCATGGGTGAATAGTTGCTTTGTAGAGATACAGGATACTCTCAGGTGCGAGTAACCTTCTAGCTCATCTTCTTCACAACAGCTTTGGCAATTAACTCAATGCATTTGTTCCAATTCATGTTGCCTGTAAATGTTAAGCCTAGGAGTTTAAACGAAGTACTTATTAGTTTTTGAGATAATTCCGTCGATAAAGATTTTGGGGATTAAGGTCAAATAAGCGCAAAGTTTATTCTGGATCACACCTCCTACTAATGAGACAATCATTAAAGTGTCCCCACATATCATTAAACTTGGTGGACAAGTCATGCATAGAGTGAAGTTTATCTGTACCAAATATAGATGGATTGCCAAAAAGGATATGTGAATTTTATTAACAATTCTGTGAGTGTCATTTTAGGAGCGGCAGACGTCATGCAATAACAACTTTCACCCCCTAATATAGTCGGAAGGAACTTAAAACTTGGACAACTCTCTGACAACTCTCACCCTTGTGACAAAGTTTGTGCAAATCTTCCACATCTTCAGTTTCTCGTGAATAATTGTATGTACAGATTCCACACTGACATGAAACTGTGCACTTATTGTCTCTATAGACACATGACGGCCCTTATCTTTGAAATTCTTTATTTGGCCAATCAACTCTGGTGTTTTGACTTCCTTACTCCTTCCACACCTCTCATCATTACCCACAGACTCCCTACCTTCCTTGAATTTCTTATGCTGCTCAAAAACTGATGCTCAATTCATACAAGATGGTCCAAAAGCAGTTTGGAGCATTCCATACGTTTATGTGGCATTTTTTTCCAAATGTAAAACAGAATTTTATTGTACATCGTTCTTCTAAAGTGTCCTCATGTCCAGATAGCATTTTTTAAATTCACCAGTTGTGACAATCAGACTATAGTAGGGTGTATTCCAGTTCCTGCTGTAGCTGTTCATTTGAATCTGAAATCATAAAATTTGGTCAGCTATCTTAGATGTATAGCAATAACATACTGAATTTTCAAGTGTCTACAACAATTTTAAATGGCTGTACAAAAAAGTTTGGAAACTTATTGAAGGCCTGGTGCTACCAGATCAGGCTGCCCTGTGGCTTCCTGAGACGAAATGCACCTACATTGACGTTTTTTTTTGTTTTCTGATCTTTTTTGTAAAACTTAATTATGTTCTGCAAAATCAAAAACAAAAACAACAGCCTATTCCCCCCCCCCTTTTTATTTTATTTTTTCCTTACTCCCGGTCCTGGATATGACCTTAAACTACATCCGATGGTGAGGTCCAGCTTACGGGCTTGGGGAGTGTGGAGCCACCTCTTAATTGCCATTGCTCCCAGGTCCACCCTGACCCGGAGTGGTAGTACCTGTTAGGGTCCCAACTATGGGTTAAATAGAAACAGATTTTAAAAAGGAAAAGAAACAACAAAAAAAAGAAAGAAAAAGAAAACAAATATATTCTATTAAATTATCTATTTATTTATTTTTTTTTTTGCCCTGTCGGTAGGGCATGAGAACAAACCGACTGTCCCCCTGCAGAGGGTAAAAATCCCTCAATGGGGCAACCAGTTAGCCGTGGGTTGCTACCCGTAAAGTCTTAGGACGTGATCCTGGTGATTGAGCGAACCTAAACCAGGATACATAGAAGTTTAGGCACCGCAACACATTACTTTGGCCCTTACTTCGATTAGACGGGCGGTCGGAGAGGCCCGATCCGACCAATCGGCCAGTCACGCCAAGCCCCACCATATATTGCCCATTCCAAAAACCCACTACTAATACAACACATCCCCCCTCTCCCACAAATAACCCTACTCCCTAATATATGATGGAAAGCGGTGGCTGAGGGTCAATCGATTAGGTGTGAATATCGATGACGAGGCTGTAAACCCCTCAGGATTGCTACAGATCCCATAGCAATATCAAGAGAGAACAGATAATCATTATGATACCACCAAAGTCGGTTATATCATCATTGTATCCCTGTAGAGGCTGGGCGAATGGGTTTCCCCCCAGGCTCTTCCCAAATAGGACTCCGAGGTGGGTGGGGAACAAAGATGACGAAAAAAGAAAACAAAATATATGGCTTATTCCTCCCAAAAACCACCCAACCACCCAAAGAGAACCCACTCTGATGTCTCTGACATCAGTAGCTCTGACGAAGAGACGTTAAAACCAAGGAACTCAACATTCGTAGTAATAGAATCAATGGAGGAAACTCCTTTGAGCAAACTATCACCTTTTAAAATTGAAAAAAATCTTAAAACTCTAAAACCAAAGTCTATTAAAAAACAATTTAACAGCAGCCTACTAATAGAAACCCATAACGAAGAACAAACTAAAGAAATATTGAAACTAAAATTATTTGAAAACATCAAAGTCAAATGCTACAGACATCCAACCCTAAATACCTGCAAAGGAGTAGTGAAAAGCCACGAACTTGCACTTTGTCCCTTGGAGGAAATCCGGACAAACTTACAGAAACAGAATGTGTTAGATGTTCGCAGAGTTCAAATTAAAAAAAACGGTGAGAAAATCGATACCAATACATATATACTAACTTTCGATTCCCTCACCATACCCAAAGAAGTGAAAGTCGGATATATGAAAATAAATGTAGAAATTTATATTCCAAACCCCCTCCAATGCTTCAAGTGCCAGAAGTTTGGACACCATCAAGATCGGTGCACACGATTACCAGTGTGTGGAAGATGTGGAGAAAGTGGCCCACACATTGACTGCAGAAAAGATTTCAAGTGTGCCAACTGCCTGGGAAACCATGGCGCTGGCTCTAGATATTGCGAAATATGGAAAAGAGAAAAAGAAGTGACCAAACTAAAACATATAAAGAATATATCCTACCCAGAGGCCAGGAAAATCATCGAAACTAAAACATATGCAGATGCAACAAAAAAAACTAATCCAATCAACAATCAAAATGGTCATATACATGTAACGGATACAACTGACAAGAAAATTGATGTCCTAAGCAAACTAATAAAGGAAATGAAAGAACTATTAGAAGAAATGAGGAAAATGAATAGTGCAATGTCTGCAACCAATCCAAGGATAATATTAAGTAAAGACACTACTGAACCACAAAAAGAAACAAAACCACAAACCATTTCTACAAAAACAACCGAACAACCATCAAACACATCACAAGCCAGAAAAGAATCAAAAATCCCCCCAGACAAAAAAAAAAAACAAACAAAAACAGGAAAAGAAAGATCCCGATCTATATCTCGAACAGGGACTCCGACAGAAAATAGATTTGAGGGATTGGAGACGATGGAAGTTGAACACAATTCCAAATGATGAACAAAATATTACAATGGAATATCAGAGGGATGAAAGCAAATCAAAATGAACTCACATTATTAATAACAAATATGAGCCCAGCACTTGTCTGTCTACAGGAGACCTTTCTGAAAGAAAATAATACCATCAACATAAAACACTACACATCTTACAACTACATAAATAAAGATACGGACAGAGCTTCTGGAGGCACATCAATACTTGTTAAGAATTAAGTCCCTCAAAGACAAATAAATATAAACACAAACTTGCAAGCAATTGCAGTTTCAGTGACTCTACATAGAACTATAACACTTTGCTCAATATACATCCCTCCAAAAGATACAATCAACGAAACTGAGATAACTCAATTAATAAAACAACTCCCTAAACCCTTTTTTCTACTAGGAGATCTCAACAGTCACAATGTAATATGGGGAAGTAAAGAAACAAATAAAAAAGGAAAAGAAATAGAAAACATAATAAATAAAAATAATCTATGCCTCCTTAATAATCAAAACTACACCTATATGTACCCAGCAACAGGTACTTTCACCGCCATTGACCTTACCTTATGTGATCCTTCCATATATATGGACTATGACTGGAAAGTACACAATGACACCTGTGGGAGTGATCATTTCCCAATCATCCTGGAAAGTCTAAGCACTAGCACTGAACAAAAAACACCCAAATGGAACCTACATAAAGCGGATTGGAAAGACTTCCAGGAACAGTGCAAAAACCAATTAATTATCGAAAAGAATGATGAAGATGACCATTTGAACTACTTCATTAAAACACTCACAAACATAGCAAATAATACCATACCGAAAACAACCAAAACCAACAATCACAACAAACCTTGGTTCACAAAAGAATGCAGAAAAGCCATCAGAGCTCGACGAGCTGCCTTGAGAAAATTCGAAAAGTATCCAACAAGCGAAAATCTGGATTTCTTCAAAAACAACAGAGCAAAAGCCAGACGAATCATAAAGGAATCCAAAAGAACAACCTGGAGAAATTATATATCCAAAATTAATGTGAATACCAAGGCGAAAACAGTTTGGAACATGATGAGGAAAATAGAAGGAAAGTGTAGTAGTACACCAATATCCCACATCTCTAAAGGCAACAAAATATACACCGCTCAAAAAGACATTTCCAATAACCTGGCAGATAATTTATCAAAAATTTCATCATGTGACAGACAAACAGAGAAATTCAAAAAGATTAGAGAAAAGGAAGAGAAAAAGAAAATTCTATTTAAATCACAAAATACTGAAAAATACAACCAACCTCTTACTTTGCCTGAATTAAAAGAATCGCTAACCAAATCCCATGACACAGCTACAGGGCCCGATGAAATTCCATATGAAATCCTCAAAAAACTTCCAGAAGCCTCAATGAAATACCTACTTGAAATTTTCAATATTATATGGTCCAGTGGAAACGTACCCGAGACCTGGAAAGAGGCCACAATAATACCAATCCCCAAATCTGAAAACTCAAACATCCAATCCCAATCAAGTAACGTCTCAGATCCATTGAATTTCAGGCCAATAGCTCTAACAAGCTGCATTTGTAAGACCATGGAAAGGATTATAAACAAAAGACTAATCTGGTTCCTGGAAACAGAGAATCTTATTACAGAATTTCAAACAGGATTCAGGAAAAACCGAAGTTCAATAGACCACATAGTCAGACTTGAAACCTTCATCAGAGAAGCCTTTGTAAGGAAAGAACATTTAACAGCAGTGTTTTTTGACATGGAAAAAGCCTACGATACTGTGTGGAAGTACGGTGTTACAAGGGATCTGAAGGCGCTTGGACTAAAAGGCAGAATGCCAATTTTTATTGAAAATTTTTTAAAAAATAGACGGTTCAGAATAAAGGTTGGCACAGCTCTCTCGGACTTGAAAGAACAAGAGAATGGAGTACCTCAAGGGAGTATACTGTCAGTGACCCTGTTCAGTATCCGAATTAACAACATTGTAAAAAACCTTAACCCTGGGGTAGATTGCTCCCTATATGTGGATGACTTCCTAATATGCTGTAGATCTAGATATATATCTATAATAGAAAGGAAGCTTCAATTGTGCTTAAACAAAGTAATGAGATGGACGGAAGAGAATGGATTTAGATTCTCCAAAAGAAAAACGAAATGCATGCATTTCTGCAAACTAAAGAACATGCATAATGATCCTGTCCTAACCATGGAAGGAATGCCCATACCAGTTACTGACCAGTACAAATTCTTAGGGATTTTATTTGACAAAAAGTTAACATTCATCCCACACATAAACTATCTGAAAAAAAAATGTAACAAAGCTGTAAATCTTTTGAGAGTGGTAGCACATACCGATTGGGGTGCAGACAGGGAAACACTCCTTAAACTTTACAGAGCACTAGTCCGCTCAAAGCTAGACTACGGTTGTTTCATATATGGATCAACCCGAACATCATATATAAAAAGCCTAGACCCTATTCACCATACTGGCCTAAGATTGGCCCTAGGAGCATACAGAACTTCCCCCGTGAACAGTCTATACACAGAAGCACACGAACCCCCACTAGATCTAAGGCGAGAAAAGTTAGCCCTTCAATACTTACTGAAACTGAAGTCTTGCCCAAACAACCCTGCATACCAATGTACCTTCTATCCTAAATATGAAGAACTCTTTAACATGAGAAGAAAAACTATCAAAACGTTCGGGCTCCGAATGAAGGAAAGCATTGAAGAATCGAAAATTCCAATCTCCAGCATTCACAACTTCATACTGCCTAAAACACCCCCATGGACCATGAAACAAGTTGAAATAAAACTCAACCTAAACAAAAAGTCCAAATCTACCACAAACCCTATTGAATACCACGACGAACTTCAACATTTAAAATTACAATATTCAGACTACACCTTTATCTACACAGACGGGTCTAAAAGCAACAATCACACTGGATGTGCAGCAACGTACCATAAAACCACAATCAAGAGAAATCTTCAAAATGAAGCATCTATATTCACTGCAGAGACTATAGCTATCGATCTAGCACTCAACATAATTTCAGAGGAAACCACCAAAAACTTCATCATTCTCACAGATTCTCTATCAGTCCTATTATCTATACAAAATCAAAAACAAGAAAATCCACTAACAACAAAATTAATAGAAAAAATCAATATCCTTTCAACTACTAAAAACATTATTCTTGTCTGGATCCCCAGCCATGTGGGGATCAAAGGCAATGACAGGGCAGATACAGCTGCAAAAAGATCTTCTCACCTTCCAACTGACAATTTTAAGATTCCACATACTGATCTTAGACCCCAGATAAAAGCATACATACAGGAAAAATGGCAACTGCGGTGGAGTCAGCAAGAGGGCAACAAATTATACTCAATCAAACCTGAACTTAAGGAACGATGTCCGGACATCAAGAGATCACGCCGAGAAGATGTGATACTGACTCGGCTGCGCATAGGGCACACCAACTTTACTCATTCTTATATACTAAATGGAGAATCGGCGCCAGAGTGCATCCCATGCCAGGAGACACTCACAGTAAAACATATCCTAGTTGGGTGTAATGACCTTGCCCCAACTAGAAAATTATATTATACAGAAAGCAATATGGAAGACCTTTTTGAAAAGGTCAACTCAGCAAATATTCTAGCATACCTAAGGAAAGTAAATTTATATAAGAAAATTTAAGGAAATTTAAAGTTACCCAAATATACACATCCATGTATAAATACAACATTTAATTTCTTAGTTCAATTTTATAAAAAAAGGGAGGAAAGGCTGAAAAAGTCATTCCCCACCTCCCAATAAAAAAAAAAGTTAAAAAAAGTTAAAAAAAAAAAAAAGGACTCCGGCATTAAATGACCACATAGGTTGATATGCCGTAAAACCAATCAATCAATCAATCAACTTATTGAAGGCACCTGCTATTTAATGTTTTTAAAGGGTTATGCTTTCATATCCACCTCACTTCTTCTTTAGGGTTGTATTTAGAGATTTAGGGACACTTCCATTGTTTTCTCAAGTAAATTTTAATAATTAGATTTTATGCAGATTCTTCAACCTTCTTTTCTATAGGGGACACGCAAGCAACTTTGTGTGTTTAAGTTCGTTCGCTATGAACTTGGAAACGGCTGGACCAATATTTTTTTAAATTTCTCACAAAGGTATTTGATGTGTCTGGGAGTGTTCCTACATAGGTTTTGTATTTGAATGTGTCTGATAAGTATCAAAAATCAATAATCGAAAAAATTCGATTCAAGAAGGAAGTCCGATTTTGACCAAAAGTTAAAACCTATTAACAAACTCGCTTAAATAGTCTCTATCAATTATTTCATATGATATTGTACCTAATGTATAGTCATGATTTCAAAAGTAAAAACGAAAAAAATTGGGTGTCATCAGCTAGAATCGAAACCGAAACCAAAACAGTAGCATTCAAAGCTGGTGACGTTACCACAGTACCAACATGACACGCATATGGACTGATTAAGAATTAAAAACAAACTAAGATGAATGTACAAAATGTATAACAATGTTTTCAATTTTGCCTCCCCCCCCCCCTTTTGGCACCTTAAAACATGTTAACCGGCTAAAAACCCATAGAAGAGTGGTTCATAAAAAATCCAATCATTTGAGGCTGCTCTGTGACTTTTGGAAGAGATAGACTTTGAAAATATGGAGACAGACAGACAGACAGACAGACAGACAATAAGCCGCTTATATATTAGATTTGCAGACTGTTATCCTCATCTTCATAGTTGTTGTGGTGAAGCAACAAATATATATACAAATTACTCATCTCCAAAGATTCCAATAACAAAAAAATAATAATATAAAACATCAATGTTGTTGTTAGACTCTCCTTGATATGATGTTGTATATGATTCTATCTCATACTCTAACACGGGCAACGTCGAGTAACCTTACTAGTATATATATATATATATATATATATATATATATATATATATATATATATATATATATATATGATTAGTTTTTTTTGGGGAAAAAGAAATCCAGCAGAGTGCTCAATTAAAAGGAAAATCCGAAAAATAAGAGCGTATTTATATTTTATATTTTGTGTACAGAAAGTTGTTAGATGAGATAAGTCATTATTGGGCTTGAAACCGACGGTACCAATGACTTATCTCATCTAACAACTTTCTGTACACACAATACAATATATATAAGCCTTTACTATGTGTATTTCTTCTTCTGATAGGGATAGTTTATTATTAAGAATTCAAAGAAAAGAAAAAAGTGCCAATCGTAGTTCTTGCAGCTGAAGAGGATGGTATCACGTGTACCGTGTATAATCGGACGGGCGGGAGGGAAGAACACATCTAGATTAACAAGCATAATACAAGCAGGATTGCATCGAAAGATTTTATCGATTTTTTTTCTATTCGCTCATCAGCTCCAGTGAAGACGGCCTCAATTTGTTATATAGTCGAAATCCTGTTCAGCCTCTCTATTTTTTTTTATGGAAATCGCTCCAGACAGGTCATGAAACCACTTGTTGTAAGGAGTTAACAAGAATACAAGATGATTATTGCAAAGACAAAAGATGCCCATTGACCTTAGTCTTGAAAAAGACTATTGGCAGAAAGAAAACAGTTCCACAAACTTGCAGTTCTTAGAAAAAAAAAAACTACTGGAATAGGAAGCTGTATTATAACGAGGTATCAAAACACTGAATTGATGGAGACCACATTTGCTATAATGATAATAATGTTCGCTAATGGGCTGGTAGATCGGGGTTCAATCCTTAGTCAAATCATACTAAAGACTTAAAAATTGTATTCGATGCCACTTAGCATTATAAGAAGAGGATCTAGGGCAAGTAGAATAATACTGGGAGTGGAGTGGCACGCTTCCCTACAGCTGGATGTAGCAGCTAATGAAAAGAGAGCCTTTGAATCGCCCTCGACTACAGTCAGCCACCTTGTTTAGCTTAGATCAGCAAGTAAAATGAGTGGGAATAAAGGAAGCAGAATTCTGAGGAACACATGACATAATCTCTCTCTCTCTCTCTCTCTCTCTATATATATATATATATATATATATATATATATATATATATATATATATATATATATATATATATATATATATATATATATATATATATGTATATATATATATGTATATATATATATATATATATATATATATATATATATGTATATATATATATATATATATGTATATATATATATGTATATATATATATGTATATATATATATGTATATATATGTATATATATATATGTATATATATATATGTATATATATATGTATATATATGTATATATATATATGTATATATATATATGTATATATATATGTATATATATATATGTATATATATATATGTATATATATATATGTATATATATATATGTATATATATATATATGTATATATATATGTATATATATATGTATATATATATATATATGTATATATATATATGTATATATATATATGTATATATATATATATATATATGTATATATATATGTATATATATATATGTATATATATATGTATATATATATATGTATATATATATGTGTATATATATATGTATATATATATATGTATATATATATATGTATATATATATATATGTATATATATATGTATATATATATGTATATATATATATATATGTATATATATATATGTATATATATATATGTATATATATATATATGTATATATATATATATATATATATATATATATATATATATATATATATATATATATATAAACTGAGACTAGCAACATCACGTCTGTAAGAAAGAGGTTGCAGAGAAGAAAAAAGATGGGGCCAATCAAATTAGGGATATGTTTCTGCACATTATTAAGTACCCTCAAAGGAGACGGAGATTTACCAGCTTAAATATGACGACAGTACTCCCTACATGGTCTGTTAGTAGACGTGTATAGATAGAGAAAAGCCTCGGGTGTGAGAAAGTGTTTGAAGAGATGGAGAGAACTGATTTTGTAAGAAGCAAAAAGCCATATATGAACTCCAAGATTTAAGGACGATGGGCTAAAAAAAAAAAAATTATTTTTTATAGTTACTCAACTAGGGTATTAAGAGCAAAAGTATTTGGAATCAAAACCGAAACTCTAGCATTCAAAGCTGGTGACGTTACCACTGTACCAACATGATGAGTAGAGCTATGACAACAGCATATTCTTTTTATTATTTTGACACTCGAGTGTGTATCCGTTGATATCTTATATGCTTTTATATAGAGTTATGTGCTTCTCGGCTGATTAGTTGTGTCTAACTGTGTCGAATATATACTCGATAATAATATTCTGTTACCGTAGTCCTAGTGATGAGAAAGAAAGACTGAGAAGTTTCCGAGTCAATTTTTTTTCTTCAAGAGCAAAGCCATCCATGAGAATCTCAGGAAGAAAAGGGACACACCTACGATTGCAAGACATAAACTGAGTCTTAACAGGATTAAACGAAACAAGCATTTCATGCCCAAATGCACAAATTGAACCCAAGTCAACTTCTGGATTAGCTGCATATTTCAACTGATTAGCGGGAGATGGGTGAG
>NC_136506.1:94202633-94427633 GCF_053919585.1 Euprymna scolopes
TTCTCCCCTTTTCAGGAGAACATATAAATGGCGTAATGTTTCTGACATAAACTATGAAACTGGAATTCACATCCAGTTGAATCTATTATTTGACTCTGAAATCCATCTCTCATATCCAGCAACTGACTGGTCAGCACAGATCACAATGGACGCCTTAGTAGTAGCAGGACCAATCCACAGGGGAACACTAAGAAAATCATTAGAGGAAGTAATGAAGATAGAATTGAGAGAAAGGAGGATAAACGTAGACTCGGTCAGAGATAGGTTAGTTTGAAAGTGTAAAAGCTTTCAACCACATGCCAGCATGTAAAAGAAATGATGATGATGGTGATGATTGATTCAAGAATGCAGTTCTATTGATGCTCGGCATCCATCGCACATATGTCAACATTTTCACTCGAGTGGAATTCAAGATGAACGACGAAAATGTCATCGTTCTTTGAGGCGAGTCAAAGAAAAATGTCTGCCTGTCATAACAATCCAGACGGTTTTCTTCAGTTATGGTCGATTGAACTTACCCGCTGTCTTGAAAGAGATTCGATTTCTCTATAAGGTTTTGTATCTTCATGTATGTATGTATGTATGTATGTATGTATGTATGTATGTATGTCTAAAACTTTCGACAGGTGACGGATTTTCACGAGATCGGTTTGTTTTAAAGCTCGACCCTTCGGACGACAAATATCGAAAAATTGGTTAAAAACATTCATTCTCTCACCCTCAACTGGGCACTTTTCTACAAGAAGGGGTCGCTTTTTTCGTCGATATTTTCGAAAGTCATCCCCTCTTTTCGATTGTCTAGCCTTAAATTAAACCTTTGTCACTTCCGGTTTGGCGATGGACGCAATGGCAAAGACATCATTTGTTTTTTTTTTTTCACATTCTTTTCCTTCTTTGCGGTACGGGTTCAAACCTTCCTGCCTACTACCACTTTTTTTTTTTTGTTCAACACACACACCTCCGAACACCCGGGCAACGCTAGGCACCCAGGCTAGTCTATTATATAAATCTCACCTGTCTGTTTAGATGTATGTATGTATGTATGTCTGCCTGAAACTTTCAACAGAGGCGACGGATTTTCACGAGATCAGTATCGTTTTGAAGCTCGGCCCTTCCGACGACAAATATCGAAAAATTGGTTAAAAACATTCATTCTCTCACCCTCAACTGGGCACTTTTCCACAAGAAGGGGTCGCTTTTTTCAACGATATTTTCGAAAGTCATCCCCTCTTTTCGATTGACTAGCCTTAATTTAAACCTTTGTCACTTCCGGTTTGGCGATGGACGCAACGACAAAGACGTCATTTTTTTTTTTTTTCACGTTCTTTTCCTTCTTTGCAGTTCGGGTTCAAGCCTGCCTGCCTACTACCATTTCTACTACATTTCAAAAAAGGCCTGGACTCTGCTGGCTTTGGTTGTTTTTTTTATTTTTATTTTTACTTTTTTTTTTACTTTGGAGTCAGCACTTATCAAGGCCCGAAGGCCACTCAAGTATGAGGGTTAATGAATGTAAAGTGGTAGTGTAATACTCATTAATGGTGTAAATTGCGTAAAATTTGATTATTTATGAGGACGGCTCAACAAGAGCTTGTTTACATTGGATGTTGTATTAAATCAGGAAGCAGGCCAACGGAACAGTGTTCCTCGGGCGGAAAAATAAATGACTGCCAACTTCTGTTAACATTTCGCTTGTACTACCTACCAGAATTAAATCGTCATCAACTGATCCCCTTCACATCTTAAGCAACCTACCGAGTGACTTTGGGTTAACGATATCAATATCAACGTGGGACACACTTTTAGATGCTTTGGATGAATGATGGTTGGTAACATGGTTGTATCAGTTTAGACATTGTTATGTAATGTAATTTCTCATAGTGACCTGTACAGGGAGACTGGCAAATTTTCTCCAGCTGATGCGTTGCAACGAGGATCATGACGTTATGTCGTTGACCACATCTCGCAGGCATACAAAAGTTTAGGGCGGATATGTGCACTGTACACTACCGCTTTCAACAGCTGTCTGAAGATTTTCCACGTAACCGATATACATTGTCTTTTTTGATCACTGAAATCGATTGTGGTACTTAGGTAGGTTTATTTATTGACTCTTTCAACACCTACAAGAAGACAGCAATAAAACAATACAACAATAAAATAATACAATAATACAATAATACAACAATAAAATAATACAACAATACAATAATACAACAATACAATAATACAACAATACAACAATACAACAATACAATAATACAACAATACAACAATACAACAATACAATAATACAACAATACAATAATACAATAATACAACAATAAAATAATACAACAATAAAATAATACAACAATGCAATAATACAACAATAAAATAATACAACAATAAAATAATACAACAATATAATAATACAGGACGAATGCCTGTGAGAAAGGAGTTGTATTGAAGTTGATTATTGGTTGGTACACGAATTAAGCAAAATTCCCTGAATTTCAATTTCTTTGTTAAACCGCTTAAGCTTATATTAATTTATTTATTGCGAACTATTATTCTCATCTTTATTGGTTGTTGTTTCACAACGTTTCGGCCAACTATTCCTCCGGCCTTCGTCAGGTGGCAACCGCGACGGATAGGAACTTCAAATCTCTTAACTGCATTCTCAGCAATCACTGCCATCCGTAGTTGTCGTCGGCTCACCACGTTTTTTGGGCAAGTAAGCCTCTGCCTGGCTTTGGGTAGGATTGAAACTGCTATCTTCAGACAATCATCATCTGGAACCGTAGAGATTCAACGTCTTTATCAACTATGCCACGGGCCCCAAAGGGCGATCAAGATTGGATTTTTTGATCTTATAAATCCAGGTTTTTTTGTTTTGTTTTATTTATTATCTGATCTTCCATGATCGGGTCCGTACCGAATGGTATATATATGAGTAAGCCAGAGACTTACTTGCCCCCCAAAAAAACGTGGTGAGACAACAACAACTACGGATGGCAGTAATTGCTGAGAATGTAGTCAGGAGATCCGAAGTTCCTATCCGTCGCGGTTACCACCTGACAAAGATCAAAATCATTTGTCTATGCTGATGACACGACCATCTACGGAAACACATCAAAGGCTGTAAATAACAGTTCTCTCTGATTGTCTCTGTTCCGTCTGCCTGCTTCCCACCTGACTACAACCTGGATGTCTTCAAGTCCAACGTAAACAAATTTCTAATGAACCGCCCCCTTAAGTAAACACTTCATTAAATCTCCACACTAACGTACTATACTTGCAATAACCCTTATCCCTAAGTGGCTTCCGGGCCTTGATAAGTGGTGACCACCGTGTGAAAAAAAAAAAAAAAAAAAAGGCCAGAGGAATAGTTGCCAGAAACGTCGTGAAACAACAATTAAAAAAGATGAGGATAATAGTCCGCAATAAATAAATGAATAAATAATACTCATCTCAATAATGAATTCCAATTAAAATATTATATATCTCTTAAGCTTATTCATATTATTTGGATTCATTGGGCTACTGTTCTCATCTTGAGTGCCATTTTCACCATGTTTCAGTCGATGTAACCGCCGGCCTTTTTCAGATGTATCTTGTTGAACTCTGGAATGTTTCTGTCAAACTAGAAAATTTGGACGGGTAGCATGCTTTTGTTCATCAGCCATGACTGGATAGAGGTCCTTTGAATTACTTATGGCTTCTATCCAGTTATGGTTGATGGAACAAGAACATGCTACGCCTGTGAAGTATAGAGTTCCGTTCGAAATTCCATGCAAATTCCCGAGTTCAACAGAAATATTCCCGAGTTCAACAAGATACACCTGAAGAAGGTTGGAGGTTACATCGACCGAAACGTTATGAAAATCATACTCAAGATGAGAACAGTAGTCTGATGAATCCAAATAATATGAATAACCAATCCTCATCTCAAAAATTCAGAAACGTCTTAAGCTTAATTTTAGACATTTTCTAAAATCAAAATCATGTCAAGGATTTAGTAAATTTATGTCTTGATTTTAATCTTTCTAAGAAAAATGGTGCAAAATCTGTTCTTTTCAGGAATGGTATTCTTCTGGTTATATATAGCGAAATACTTTGTGGATGATTATATAAACCCCACTTTCTCAGGTTGAGAATTCTTGGTAACTGATATCGCCTGCGATTGCTTTAGCATAATGCAAGGATCTTTGTAAATAAAAACAAATGAAGCCCTGCCGGAGTGGTGGTCACTGTTTGTATAAACCATTGTTAGATATCATTGCTGCCGGCACCTGAAAAAACTACTATCAACTCCATGGTTGTTGGTCTGATTCCAGGCTTTGGATGGATGCTAGTCTAGCCACACTGGAGAGCTGTGATACATACAACAATTTGTCTGTGGATAACTAATATATATGTGATAGTTATGGAAATAATAATCCAACATAATGGAAAATCAGAAATTGTATATTCATCGACTTTTCATTTTAATTGTTGATCTTGAGAAAATCTTTAAGCAGTAAAGACGAAACGTTCATGAAAATATAAATAATTTTCGGTTTTCCCTTTATCTTTCTTCACACACACACACACACACACACACACACACACACACACACACACACACACAGATATATACCCTATATACTTGTGTATAAGTCGATTTTGTGTTAAAGTTGATGTGCATTTTAAGACCAAAAATTGTGTCATTTTAGGTATTGCCTGTGTATAAGTCGATTGTAGATTCTAGACAAGCTAAATGGTCTGTCTCATGGTTCTTTCTTGCATAGATAATTTCCCTTTTTGGCGTTTTTTTTTTTTTTTTTGTAAGACATCATAAATTGTTTCTCGGCATCCACAAGCGATAATACGTGCATTTACGCAAGTGTGGTCTATTCGATTCTCATATATAGAACCAACCCGCTTCACACTCACCATGCAATGAACGCAAATGTTGTTAATCAGACATTCTGATCAATGACATGCTGCAAGTTCCAGGCGTTGTTACTGTTTTTGGCCATAATTTATGTCACATTCTATAATAACGTAAACGCATACATTGCATGAGCCATAATGTACCGTAGAAATGTGAACACATGCGTTAAATGGTTTCATTAAATAGTTGTCATTAAATTGTTAAAACTTGTTGAACTTAGGAGAGAACAACATAACGTAAATACTACATTTGCTAACATACTAAAAAAAACCCCGAATATATCATATTGAACTCAGGCCTATAGCTACATCTAGAGAGTGAACATCGTGAGAGCTATTCCAATTATTATTAAGCCTCCCACTGAAAAAATGCGCATGTGCTTATATGCTGGCAAACATACGGCAGTGGGGTTCGGAAGGAATGTGATTAATTACTAAGATTACTGGTATATACAGAGTGCACAAAAAAAATAGCGTTTTTTATCTTATGATCGATCACCGAGTCGTTCTTTAACAATATTTCCAAAAACATTACTTATGTATAAGTCGACCCCCCCCTCCCGGTCCGAAATAATATTAAAATTGTCTTCCAGAAATTCGACTTATACACAAGTTTATACAGTATATTAAATGAAAGGTGGGGGATAAAATTTACAGATAACCTTATTATAAGATCAGATCAATAAGGAAAGAATAAGAGAGAAAAACCTCTTTAATCCATGGCAGTTGGAAGCTAAATGCTTCTCATCGGTAGATTAGAAGGGTCAGTATTATATAAAATATACAATATAGATAAAAGCTGACTTAAGAAAATTTAGATTGGAAGAGAAGGAAATATATATTAAGATATATTAATACAAGAATAATAAATATTAAGATATGCCTGGTAAAAAGGAATCGATCATAAGTGAATAGGAAAATTTTTAACAATAAAAAATATAAAAAAGCGAAAAAATGGAAAGATGTTATATAAGTATGTAACAGTAAAAAAAAAATGGGATCACTAAAAAATAATGGGATCACTAAAAAAATAATGGGGTCATTCAAGAAAAATAGACAATAAAAGAAAGAAGAAAAGGAGGTGGAAAAAGGAGGGAAAAGTCAAGAAAGTATAAATCAGGATAGAACAAGTGAAGCATGCATGCCCCCCCCCCCGTGAGTGCACAGTAAAGAAGGCGTAAAAAAATGACTAAGTTCAGCATTTACCCCCCCCCGACCTCCACCGTCCAATTTAGCCCTAAAAGTTCCCAGAGGATATCAAATCCAGGTGAAAATGAACAAACGGTGCAGTTAACATATGTAAATTTGAGTTTTGCACCATGCAAAAAAAGGAATGACTAAGTCCATCATCTATCCTCCCATTTAGCCCCAAAAGTCCCCAAATTTAAATTTTGAGTTCAATACCATGCAAAACTGTTAAATAGATATGCACAGAAAATTTTGGACAAATATGGTAAACTAGTCCTAAAAATGGAGTGTTTTTATTAGCCCTAAAAGAGCCCTGAGGGCACACCCAAGAGTTATCGCGAAATATAAACAAACAAAATTATATAGAAATACAACTTTTAAGAAAGTTTTATAAAAATCCAAGGCATCAGTTTTTTTAATAAGCTCAAAAGTGTCAATTTTAGTCATTTTAACCCGAAAGGCATAAAAAAATGACTACGTTCAGCAGGGGGAGGGCAACCGGAGTTTTCCCGGAAAATCCGTCCTGTTACTTTTTACTCGTATCATGTTTAATGTTTGCGCAAAATTTCAAAATATTCCAAGGTGTAGTTATTGTGAAAAGTGCAGACAGACGAACGGACAAGGGTGAATTTACAGGTCCACCCTCCTTTTGTCGGAGGACTAAAAAGCAAATAAGAGCTATGGAAATACATATAATATGGAATAAAATTATACGTATAATAAGAAGTAAAGAAAAAAATTAAAAAATCCGAAAGCGAAGGAAGAAAAATCGACAACTTTAAAAAATCCATAATAAAATCCTGAAGATGTTCAAAATGTTATAAACGTCTAAGTCCTTAGAATAGGGTCCTGGAGCGAAAGAAAATGGCGACTATAAAAAATCCAAAAAGTTAAAATAGGTTGAGAGTTATGCACACTGAAAATTCTTTCTCTCTCTCTCTCTCTCTCTCTCTCTCTCTCTCTCTCTCTCTCTCTCATTCTCTCTCCTTTCCTCTTTCTCCTCCCGTTTCTTTTCTCTCTTTTTTTTTTTTTTTTTTAATAATTCTCAAATTTCCTGTTTAAAGTCTCACATTCTCCCGGATTCTTCCAGCTTATAATTCCGTGAAATCGATTATTTGATCATTTCATGTTTCGATTATTTCGTTCAAATCGTATCACAAATTTTCTTTTTTTTTTTCTCTTCTTTTTGCAATTTTTTTTTTCTATTTATTGTTCCTTTGAAAAAGAAAACAATTTTCTATAGATTGGCAATTATCGAATTGATAAAACAAACGTGTCATCCCCCTCCCACCAAGTCTTTGAGATGAAAGAGAAAAGGCTCTTTTTTTTCTTTTTTCTTTTTTCTTTTTTTTTTTTTTTTTGGCCCGCAAGTCTAACAACGTAGCAACATGTTTGCATTGTAGATCCAGTAATTACATTATTGCGTATAATGTTTTGACTTTAATGGAAGATGAAAATGTATGTCTGCCATAATTAATGACAATAAATGAAGATGGACGATCGACTTTTCCCTCTCTTCCATGCGATTTTTTTTACTTTTGTTTCCTAACTAGTTGGCCCAGACCTAACGTTAGGGGTAAAAGGGTTTTAGTGACACCCTAAAGGTTAGAGGTGTTCTCAAAACGGAAGTTTATGAAACCATCCGATTTTTGGAACAGTTTTTTATGGTGAGCAAACTGATGATGCCTACCAAAATATTTAGATTAGCGTAATTTTGGAGAGGAGATGCTAATACAGTAATTACAAAAGATTGACTGACTTACAAAGCTAGGGAATTTTCCATTTGTAAAAAAAAAAAAAAACGACGAAAAAAATTAAAAAGACTAAATTAAATTTTGGTTTCATATGGTTTTAAATATATATATATATATATATATATATATATATATATATATATATATATATATATATATATATATATATATATATATATATTCCAAAAACCTTTAGCATTGATGGAGTGGAGACAAAAAGTTGCTGCTATGGTTTCAAATGATCTGAAATAACACACACACACACACACATATATGCTGGTAACAAAATTGAATATTGAAATACTCATATCTTTGGTTCTATGAGACGAAACTACATGAAAATTTGCAGGCTTTTTGAAGATTATAATACTGTTCTATGGTTAAAATTTTATGACAATTGAGAAAAAAAAGAACCTATATTTTCAAACCAATAAAATATGCCCAAATTTACCTACATTTGAATATATAGTGTCCTGCACGCCAGCTTTAGTTTTGCAGCTTTGGGATGAATTTTGTTTAGTGTTTTTCTTTGCTTGGTTGTCTCCCCTGTGGCCTTGCCAGGCTATTTATATATATATATATATATATATATATATATATATATATATATATATATATACACACACACACCTATAAAGTTGAGCTTATTGTCGCACTGACATTGATATTAAAAGCCATATTTTCTATTTAAAAAGTTTAAAACAGTCATGGATATGCGATTGACTTCATAAAGATTAACTAATTTGCATATTCCTTTGAAAAACAAATTTTTATTAATTAACTATTCATTTTTATGATTTCTTATTGGATGATTGGTTTCATTTGATTATTATGATGATGATCATCATCATCATCATCATTACGCTCAGTTCTATTTATGCATAATTTCTACATTGTGCATAATTGCATAGCATTTAGGATGAAATGTTCTAGCATATGTACATACGTATATATATATGTATATATATAAAAGTAACCTTTTCCGTGTATGTGCAGAACGGTCTCTGCCAAACTCCTCTTCAATTTTTTTAGTCTACAAACTTGTAAATTGATATATAGGGGATTCGTACCTGTGGAGCATTCGATTTAGTTTTTACCTGGTAAAAATAGCTGTTAAGAGGTCAAAATAAGAAAAAAAAAAACTTGTAAGAAATAAGTTGACTAAACCTGTTACTTCTACACATGCACAAATTTACATTTACACATTAAAGTCGATTAATTTTTAATGTTTAATGTTTTCTTATCTATCTGTTGATAGCTCAAACAGTAACGACTAAGGTTGGAGAGCTAAATGTTTTGGTTTCGATTCTAGCTAATGGCATTCAAGCCATTTTTTTTAAAGTTTAATGATGTTCAACTGTTCCTGTCCTCCTTTTTACTTTAAAGGGACTTATGTGATTTTGAACAAGTTGCAGTCCCTTTCTAAGTTAAAAAAAAAAATGCTTTGGGGTCAATATGGAGATAAAAAGAAAAAATAAGTACAGGTCAACATCAAACAATGAGCAAATTGTAAACTTAATTTGGTAGACTCCATAGATTGGCCACAAATCAATATTCCACTTCAACATATTGATCTGTGATGTATATTGATATTTTGTTCCCCATTGTTTAACATCTAAAAAAAACGTTTTATTCTGATTTATTATGATTGAAAGGTATTACTTTTTTTTACCTTTACTATTTTTTTATTTTGGCACGTTCGATTTCCGTCAAGGTTACTGTCATATGATTGGGTTATACACAGTATCGCCTATTAATATTTTGCATAATGCAAAGCGCTTTATAAATAAACAAATAGAGTACTATCTAGTTTATGTTTATATAAAAACATTGAAATATCATATATGTGGTTAAGTGGTTATAGCTGCAAACTTTCAATTAGATGGTTGTTGGTTTGATCCTTGGCTTGGTATAGGTACCTGCATTCAAAATCTTTCATGTGGATAACACACACACACACACACACACACACACACATATATATATATATATATATATATATATATATATATATGTGTATATATATATATATATATATATTGTAAATTAACATTCAAGTTACCACATAAAATCAATCCACAATTATAATTTTAGATTTATTTATTATTTTTCATTAAACCAGCTTTTTTTTTTTCTATATTTGCATTTTGTATAATTCTAACCCTTCTCCTCTTCTGATAAGAAGCATTTAGCTTCGAAATGCCATGTCCTGAAGAGGCCTTTTCTTAAATTTCTTAACTTTTCCTTATTGTTCTGATGATCTAATAAAGTTATATATAACTTTTATTCCTCATCTTTCATTTAATATTATTGTTTGCTTCTCTTAAGTGTTGAGCTTTTCTTGATAGGTTTTGCTTTGTTAAAGATTTACTCTTTGATAACAATTATTTTATATTATATATATATATATATATATATATATATATATATATATATATATATATATATATATATATTAGTTAGTTACATTCTCATGAACAAAGGGAATAATCTGTTCACAATCATAATTTTTTTTTGATTGCAAGAAATATTTGTTTTCATTTTTACTGTCTCATGCTCGTGTCATAGCCCAAAGTAGGATAACATCTATCTATTTCAGTGTAGACAGGTTTGTAGAATTTCCTACCTTTTGTTTATCAAATTGTCTGTAGATGTATATAGTATAATTCCAAGATGTACAAGTTGCATTTTTTCTTTTGTTCAGTATATATGTATTCACTCTACCCAATATTGCTCACTCTAACTTAAAATAAGTTTCATAAGTTATTAGTTAAAATAAGTTTATAAGTTTTATTTCTAATTAATTTCCTGACATATTCTAAGCAGCTTGCAGTCATTTCTAAATGAAGAAAAATAATGCAATTTAAATCCTAGTGATACTAACTGAATTCATATATTACAGACTTAGAAAATCCACAAATATTGAAGAGGACTCAACTATATTAGTAGTGAAACATAGACAGGGGGTCTTAACTTAAATAATGAAATAGGAAACTGGGATCATCAGCTATTTGCCATGTATCTGCTTTGGAGATGTAGAAACTTATTTATCTAAATCAGTAGTTCTCAATCATTTTTAGCCCATGAGCCCTTTCATCATGAAGCAGAATGATATCCACCTCCTTTTCAAAAAACATCCGACTCAAAATGTGCATTTATAATACCAATAATAACTAATACTAATATAATATCATTTCATATCAATGATCATTTTTCTATTCTATAATCTTTATTGTTAAACATCTTTGATGATAGATCTGGACATATCTTGAAAGCACTCTGATAAACAAATTCTATGGCAATTATATCGGCCAGTTTTTGCCAGAAACAAGAAAACTAATTAAAAAACTAGAAAGGATCAGGACAGGAATTTTCGATATTATTTAAGAAAACATGCTATATATATATATATATATATATATATATATATATATATATATATATATATATATATATATTAGCAGAACGCCCAGTATTGCCCGGTCATAAAACGCGCTTAAATATGATATTTTGATTAATACTGATTTCGTATTTATTATTATATTATATTGGACCCAATATATAGTAATGATTAAAAAAAGTTTTAAAAAAATCAAAACCAAAACGTTTAGCTTACGATTTACTTTTTTCCTTTGACGTTAATGCCTGAGCTATGAAGACATGTTTGCTACACTTCTCAAAATTAAAACATGGACCAATAGCTATTACGTTACGCATGCATATTTGTTTGAATACCCTATATATTAAGTTTCATGTCTGTAGACCAAAAAACTGACAGAGGAGTTTAGTAGGCAAAACTTTTTAAACAAATATATATACGCATACATAGATATATGTAGAAAGAGGCTTGTGGTTACTATAACCTTTTTACGCAAATATTAAGCAAGTATAAATCATGTAGAATATCTGCATGAATATAATTACACGTAATAGTTAACTAAAGTTGATTGTTCCATAAGACCCCCCCCCCGAAAAAAAAAAACTTATAGGGAATTAATTAAAATGAATGTTAAAAAGAATATGCAAATTAGCTAGATCTTTTGTAAATGAATGCCTTTTTTTTTTCTTTTTTTCTTGGCCTTATAAAATTTTATGTTTAAAAATTTATTTTATTGCTTAAAACACAAAAACACACACACATGATATGATTTGGGAATCTTAAGTAGGACGACCCCCGGTGTGCTTGAGGTATTGTGGTGAATGGAACTTCAGCTAGAATCAAGCATAGACTAGCAAAGCTACAGGGACGAGGATGACCATAGACCCCCTCCCCCCTCTACAATTTTTGAGTGGCCTTGTGCCTAATTTTTTTGTTTATTTCTGTTTTGGTTGTAAACTTTCAGAGTGAATAAAAAATATATAACTCAAAGTGTAGTATCTGTTCTGACGTTACACTTAAGTGGTCCTTGATCAATGTGGGGGAAATCCTCTATGCTGAGACAATTACTATTTTGGGATACTGCCAGAGTGCCTCCTTTTTGCCATTGTTTTAGGGAAGCTGGTTTTCCCGCCACATTAAAAACGATCTTGCGTCACATATGCTTTCGTGGGGAAGCAAATAAATACCTAAATGAATAGGAAAAAGGGTATTTAATATGAATATCAATACACACAAGAAAAACAAATTTATAGGAGTATAGATATATATGTATGTGTGTATACATACATACATACATATATATATGTATATGTATATATATATATATATATATATATATATATTTATATATATATATATTTATATATATGACCAAATGATTAATAAAACATGTTAAAAGACATCTTGAAAAAGAGTTAAAAACATATTTAATTTTAAAAAGGAAACACAAAATAAGTGGATAGTCCTTAATCCGCGGAGTTTCGAAGAAATACTCTCCTTCTCATCAGAGGGCAGGAATTAGCAAAATGCGGGATCGGATTTTGCATGTAAAAGTATTTAATGAAACTACAAGTAAGTCACAGATCTTACTTGGTTAAAAAAAGGGTGAGGTAAGGGGAATAGGAGGTAAAAGAAAAATGATAAAAAGATTTCACATGAATGGATAGTCCGGTGAAGGGTAAAAAATCCAAGAATGGTAAAATCCAAACACGGTCGAATTAAAAATTTTCAATCCAACAGGTAAGTTCCAAATGGTCCAAAATGATCCAAAAGGCAGAATTCCTTGGAAAAAATCACAAATGGAACTTACCTGTTGGATTTGAAATTTTTAAGATGTCTTTTAACATGTTTTATTAATCATTTGTTCATATATATATATATATATATATATATATATATATGGTTGTGTGTGTGCGTGTACATATTTTTGAAAATGTATATATAATAGAGATTTCAATGGACCAACATTCTAAACATTAAATGGGAAAATCTTGCTATTTTCAGAAATTTTATGCTAATTAACCGCAACTTTTCACATGAAAGAAAAAGGAAAGTCATTTATTTTTTGTCTGTCCATTCCTCAAAAGGAAAAGAAGTTATAAATATATCTTGAACGACAGAAAACTATGAAATCTATTTTGAAATACCTTGCAGGCATTTACATCTGAATTAAAGAGATTTTATTATTCAACTGTAAAACGTTGCGGTCGATGTAACCTCCGACCTTCTTCAGGTGTACCTTGTTGAACATGGAAAGCTGCTTTTGCTCTTATACCATCAACTGAGAGATGACGTAGGTCTGGTTGTTAACGACAGACTGACGACCTGGATGTCCCAAGTTAAAATCCAGTTCGTTCCACAAAAAGAATCACTTTCACTTAGAATGTTGGCAACCTTCATGTGGTCCCTCCCATAATTCCTGATGTCTTTCTAGAAAGAATTCCGACTAGAAAGATATCAGGGAATCCAATGCCAACAATAGAATCTTCGGATTCATATGATGACGATGATGATCATGATATCGTCAGCGATGACATCGTGTAATTCGTAATTATTTTCTTAGTATCACTTGGGCTGGAGAGTGAACTTTCAATCTGCAGATAACTACTACATAAAACTGATTATCACGCCACAAAAATTTCAGTATGAATTTTAGGAACCTTAAACCTATTCTTCTTAGAGATCCATAATCTACTTATTATTATATGAGGGACGTTCCAAAAGTAATGTCTCCTATTTTTTAATTCGTCCCAAATGAATTAGAAGGGATTGCAAATTGCAGTGTTATGATGACTGAACTTATGCATTCACGACTTGAAAGTTTCATGTCTTTGTTGCAGATATTGACAGTATGAGACTTTAAGAAATCAACTCCTGTCATGGACGTCTGTTAGAAGCAGAGGTGCATCATTGATTTCCACGACGCAGAACAAAATTGAACTGATTTACATTTACCGGTGCCTGTTGAGCGTTTATGAATCCAATGCAGTTGATGTCAGCACCGTTAGATGAGTTTGTTGATTTCAGAGTAGCAGCAGAGATGCGAGTGACAAAGCGTACTCTGAACTTTTATGACAAAGGCATCAAAAGAGGCTGGTAAAAGTGCATTGAGAATGTTGTTGACTATGTAGAAAAGAAAAATCACGAGCCAAAAAAGGCTGCTCGTTTTAATGGTACCACCTGTGTCTTTGTAGCTCTTTAACGTTTTATTTTTTTTAGTTAAAAAATAGAAGGCTTTACTTTTGGAACGTCCTTCCTATATATTAATAATTAGATTTATATGAATAAATAAATATAAATTAAAATAAAATAAATAATCTAAACCCACACACACACACACACACACACACACACACACACACACACACACACACACACATATATAGAGAGATGACATTTGGTTTTATAAAATTTTCAAATTTACCTTACGCAATAATGTTTTACAAAAATTTGACCGACCGCCTTCTATTTTATATATATACAGGGTGTCCGTAAAGTTACTATACAGTCTTATTGTTTTATTGTATTATATTTGTATTAATAGTTATTATTAATAGTAATTGTGCACCAAAGTTTGTCAGAGTGTGGTGTCACGTTGTCGAGAATGTATTGGAGCTGAAGGCCTCCATTTGAATATTTGTCATAGAAATTGTTTGCCTTGATTGTTACAGTCTTTTCGGATGTAACACGTGTATTTTCTGAGATTTTTATAAACATAAAGGTGTTATTTCTTTTATTTCTTTTGTTACAAATAAATATTTTAATACAATATCTTACTGTACTGTTAATATATTACAGGGTGTCTGTATAGTAACTTGTAAGACTGTATAGTAACTTTACGGACACTCTGTATATATATATATATATATATATATATATATATAATATATATATATATATATATATATATTAGCATTCAGCCTGTCTTTGCTCGGGCTCTATGTACTGTTCATAACTTTATGTGCATATATATATATATATATATATTAAAAAAAGTTTGACTCATGTCCAGGTAACCTACATCTAAAATTTCAAGTGTTTGGACCCAAAATTGGAGGAGGAGTTTCGTAGAGTCTGCAAAGGTCAACTCTTTCAACTTTGACCTCTTGGCAGCCAAATTTTCGCCCCAAAACTGATTAAAAAGCTTGCTGCATGTCTGAATACTCTTTAAAAAATTTCAAATGTTTAGACCTAAAATTGGCTAGAAACCGCAAAGGTAAAATCTTTTTAACTTTGACCCCTTGGCAGCCAAATTTTCGGCCCAATGCTTGCCTTGTGTCTGAATACACTTTATATAAACTTTCAAATATTTGGACCAAAAGTTGGTTGAGAAGTAAATTTTTTTTTAAATTTGACTACAATTTTTACCCCTTGATTTTTATTGTTTTGGGCTCAACTCAAATTAAAAAGTTTGATTCATGTCCAAGTAACCTACATCTAAAATTTCAAGTGTTTAGACCCAAAATTTGCGGAAGAGTTTGGTAGAGTTTTCAAAGCTCAAATCGTTGAACTTTGACCTCTGACAGCAAAATTTCTTGCCGAAAATTGATTAAAAAGATTTTTCCAAATCTCAATGCCCTTTATGTCAAATCTTGTGTCTGTAGACTGAAAATTGGCAGAGTAGTTTCTTAGGGAAATGCACACACACACACACACACAGAGACAATTTCACTTTGTTTAAAAAAATGTCCAACTCTGATTTCTAGCATTTTTATAACTCTGACAATTTTCAAGACTTCTGACTTCAGTTCTGATTCCGCAAACCTGTCCGTCAGTGACAAGCAACGGCAAATCATCCAGAGATAGCTGTTTCGTCGTATCACTGTTGTTCAGATTATGGCTGTAATTCAAGCGCGTCTCCTTTAAATCCTAATCCGATTAACTTGTGCAAATATTTAGATGTCCTCGACAAGGTTATGTTGGCGCACGTAACCTTTTGCTAAAGTTAGTAACTAAGTGTAAGGCTTGACACATTTCTGCACCCGACTGTCAACGGATATGCATGCTATTATAAGGTTTCAGTTGCTATTGTGAATCGACCAAAAATAGAATCGGATATAATATATCATATACGGCTCTGATCATGTTGACAACCGCTTCTCGTTAGATCACTGAAGCTAAACAACGTTGATCTTGGTTAGTACCAGATGTATGATGTGGTCTCGTTTCGTATTATCAAGGATCGTGTTCCTATTTACTTGCCTCCCCATGAGGGTAGAGTTAGGCACAGGGTCGGTTTTTAATGTGGGGACAATCCAGCTCCTCAGAAAGAGGCACTCTGGATAGGAATAAAATGAAGATTGTCTCAGTTAAGGACCTTCCCTCAACCAACCGAGGATAGAAAAGAAGTGTAGCGTCAGAACAGATACCACACCTCGCTCCTAGCTAAAACTGGCTTGCTATTACTAAGTTATTGTTGTACCATGTTATTGCCATTGCTATCATTAATAAAACAAATCACTTAGTTCAGCCCAGACAATCTGATATGCAACATATTTATCTAATCATTTCAAAATAAGGGGAATAAATCATGTTTTTATTGAAGAATATAAGATTTGTCTCCGTTACAACTAAAATTATATTTCTTTTTCTGTAAATGTTTAAAACATATGCAAACAAAACGAAAATTAGCTACGATCAGAGTGTAGTATCCATTCCGATATAACACCTAATCTTTTCTCTCTTCGGTTAGTGAATGAGAAATTCTTCTAGACTGAATTAGATTTTATTTTTGCTCCAATCCAGAGTGCCTCTGTTTGGGGGTTTGGATTCTTTCCACATCAAAACCTACCTTGTGTCTAACTTTGCCCTCATGGGGAATTAAGTAAATAGGAACCTCACTACATCCCGAGCACAACGCCGGATAGATAAAACTAGTTTCTATCCCTCTCCTCCATCGCCCCCCTCTCTCTCTCTTAAAAAGTTGAATTCAATGAACACCTAATCCTACATGTCAGATTATCGTTAGTGAAACTTTGTTTTACAATTCTGATAATCGGTTTGTAGACAATGACACTCGTAATGCGTTGATTAGAGCATGTATGACCTTGTTCGTTGTGACACGTTGATCATATCTTCCTACCTGACGGCAACACCTAACACACCTGCATCTGACTGCAGATTTTTTTTTTTTTTTCGTTTATTTTAAGTTCATAAAGATATGTGATTCGGTCAATACTGTATTCTGATTGGTCAATCCCATTTATGACAAAAAGAAGAAAAGAATGTGTGTTTGATTAAATTAATCGTATTTTTCTTTTTCTTTTTTCTTTCTTTATTTCGCTTTTTTTTTGCTTATTTTTCTTTTCTTCTTTTTCATCTTTCTTTTTCTTTTTTCCTTTACTTTTTAGTTTTCTTTTCATTTTCATTTTCCTTTCCTTTTCTTTTTTCTTTTTCTTTCCTGTTCTTTTATTCTTTCCTTTTTCTTTTCTTTTTCCTTTTTATTTTTCCTTTTTCTATCCTTTTTTTATCCTTTCCTTTATCTGTTCCTCTCCATTTTCTTTTTCCTTTTTTATTTTTCCTCCTTTTCTTTTTTCCTTTTCCTTTTTTGTCTTTCTTTTTTTCTTGTATTTTTTTTCTTTTTGCATTGTTTTTTTTTTTTGTTATTTTGCTTACGATTTTCATTATTTTTCCATTTAAGTATTTAAGTAAATATCCATCACTCAAGTTTCGCTATGTCAGTAAGTTTCTTACACTGCTCCAGTTATCCATTATTGTCTTTTATATAAAGGGCAATTGTTTGTGTGTTTGTATACTTAGCTAAAACTATAAAAATACACAATAAACCCCTAAAAAGTTGGTATTTTTTAATCAATATAACCTAAAAAATATCTAAAATTTAGAAAAAAATTATCCTTTTTGGGGGATCAAACGACCATTTTTATCATTGAATATTATCAAGAATTAAACACGCTTTTTAATGTTATAATTTATTAATACAGCGTTGTAATTCTTTGTGTGTTTCCGGTTAAAAAAGTTAGAAACTATACAAGATATATTTACAAACCTTAGATGATCAGATCCAATGTGACCTCAACATGGTTCCCTATATGTCACCATGAACCAAATTAAGGGTAAAACATTACTTTTTGTCATTCTCACTGGCAGTTGTTTCAAAAACAGCACTGAAACTAGGTTAGTAACCTTTTGTTTCTTTGCTTTCTTTTTTCTTTCTCTGGTTCACTATAATAGAGAAATAGGACACACACAGACAAAGAGGCAGTTGCAGAGAAATAAGTGTATATAAAGATAGAGAGGCATTCAGATGGGAGCAGATATTTTTTCAATGGAAAATGCTCCAGACAAGGCATGAAGCTACTTGATTTGGGGAGCTAAAAGAAAGTACTACTTCAAGATAAAAAAAAAAACTAGCAAATGATAAATGTTATATGGATAGATTGTAAACCAGAAAACAGCAAATCTTCCCCCTTTGTCAGAAGCATCGCTCGTGAAATGTGAGGACTAAAGGACGAGATATAAAAAAATAAAAAAGGACAAAATAGCGAGAGCTACGAAGCTGTCAAAAGTATACCCAAGGTCCACTTCCTACTCTCAATAGAGAGGGGGGGATCGGGTAGGGAAAAGTAGGGAGGTGTTACCGTAGGAGAGGGGAATGTATATATATATAGAGAGAAGAGGGAGTAAAATAAATGTTATGTACACATTTTTAACTCTTTTGTTTTGCTATCCGTACACTCCCTTCCGAGCAACGCGAAGTATTCTTGCTAATCTATATATCTATAAAAGTGGGACTGTGTGTGTGCAGGAGGACAACTCTCAACCTATACACTAAACAAATTTTGGCTCTACAGATTTGAAATTTAGTATATAGGATATTCGGACATGTCGAAAACTTCTTAATTGGTTTTTATCCAGAAAAATGGGCTGCTAAAGGGTCAAAATTAAAAATTGGTACTTAGAGGTCTTTGGAGTTTTATCTGTTTGCCAAGTATTTCACGACTGCGCATGCATGAATCGTTCACATGATAGCTTCCTTATGTTAAGAATAAATCGATTTGAAAACACATTTTAAAGACCATGGCAAGCGGGTCTAATGGTTATCGTACGTGATTCATTGTCTTTGGGCTTTGGTTTCCATGTCAGTTCAAGAATTACTTGATTTTACTTACAAGAAGTGAACTGTTTAGAAAAAAAACATAATACTGACATGCACATGTCTCAGTTTCTTTACGTTTTTTTACTTCATTTATCTTAAAGGAAATTAACCTTACGTTTAATACCGGGCAAATGAATGTAAAAACAATATATTGTGCTTTCAATTTACTGATCATGCTTGTCGCCATGACAAATTTTCTACATCCGAAAATGATCTACAACTCATCCGTACAATATTTCAAAACGTCCCCATTTCTTTAGGAGAAAGCAATAGAAAGGAGAGGGCGTAAGTGTTATAATCGATATGAACTGGGATTTTTTAATCAGCTAATATGCTAGTACATATAGACTAAGTTGATTGCTGTTGTAAGACATTTCCCCGAAGGAGAAAGTGTCAAGGGAATATTAAATTCACAGGCGATCTTCAGTTAGTCCCCGGTTAATGCATAATAAAGGGGTAAAAATAATTTTTCTTTCATTCTTACTGGTGTAGCAGCATACATATTAGCATGCTGGGGTAACACGATGATTATTACGATTATTCAGGCCCAGAAGTTTTTGTCAGCTAAAATATGTTTTATAATAATCAAAATATTTAGAACAAATATTTATAATTGGTACGGACCCAACAAATATTTATTTACATTAATTTAGGAATGTAAACTTAAAAATGTTATAACAATATAGTTAACAACTTAGAAATAATAGCATGTAGAAACATCAGGTGATTATCTTAGTAATGTATAATTATGACGTCAATTAGAAAGGGAGATATTTTTTTTAAATATGTGGAAAATAGTTAGGTCATCGGAGAAAGGATTTAGAGTTGAGGAGCCCACCAGTCATGATGGCTTGAAGCACCCTTTGTGGAATGACCTATGTTTTTGAAATTGTTGTAGTCTTGCAGGCTAATGTCGGATATTGACTGGGCAATGCCGAAAGGTGTGCTGGTTGATGATTATTATGATAATTCAAGCCTAAAAGTTTTGTCAGCTAAAATGTTTTAGAATAATCCAAATATTTAGAATAAAAATTTATTTACATTAATTTAAGAATATAACTTTAAAATTTTATCCTAACAATTTAGTTGACAACTGTAGAAATAATGACATGTAAAAATGTCAGGTGATTATCTTAATGACGTATAATTATGACGTCATTTAGAAACTATACAAGATATATTTACAAACCTTAGATAATCAGATCCAATGTGACCTCAACATGGTTCCCTATATGTCACCATGAACCAAATTAAGGGTAAAGCATTACTTTTTTTTCATTCTCACTGGCAGTTGTTTCAAAAACAACACTGAAACTAGGTTAGTAACATTTTGTTTCTTTGCTTTCTTTTTTCTTTCTCTGGTTCACTATAATAGAGAAATAGGACACACAAAGACAAAGAGGCAGTTGCGGAGAAATAAGTGTATATAAAGATAGAGAGGCATTCAGAGAAATAAGTGTATATAAAGATAGAGAGGCATTAATTTAAATTGATGGTCTCTTTTGAGATACGTGGAAATTATTTCAGTCAATTGGAGTCGAGAAAGGGACAGACGGTCTTCAGATCGTGATGGCTCAAAGTAGAAGGGGCCAGAAATAGTGATAGAATCAACGTTGCAACTTTCCAAAAGGGAAAACCACTTTGGAATAAGAAGTTGCCAAAAATAAAACCCGAGGCTCTGTTGTTTCTTGGGTAAGAATTTTCATAGCAGCTTCCGATCAAACAAGACCAAGGATGTGCCAGATATGTTCCCAATTGGCCAGATGTTGAGCCCACAAATAAGTGTTATTTGTCCTTTGTGTTTTAAAGGTATTTATATATATTCTTCTCTCGTCATAAACAGTATTTAAATGTACACACACAACGAACTGTAGATAGACGATCACAACGCTGAACGGTCAAAGATGAACACACGTATATACACACGTCATGTAGATGACTGTGACACATATATACAAACGTATATACACTCAGACAATCTAACCACTGGAAGACTGGAAGACACACGTATATATATATATATATATATATATATATATATATATATATATATATATATATATATACACTCTCATGTTATTCAAGACTCCACTATATGACAACTGGTATTCGTTTTAAAAGCAATACTGAAACTAGGTCAGAACAGTCAGATTTGGCTTTTCTTTCTTTTGCTATTTTTTCTTTCTTTCTATTGTACTAGTATGGCTACCTGACATTGCCTGACACAAAGGTGTAACATTTATGTTAAAACATCTCTCTCTCTCTCTCTCTTTCTCTCTCTCTCTCTCTCTCTTAGTTTCCTTTCCTACTACCACCTCCTCTTTCTTCTCCGTCCAGCATATACACTGGACACACACACACACACACACACACACACACACACACACACACACACACACACACACACACACACACACACACACACACACTTCTATAGATTACTAAAGAAATGAGACCGCGTAAGGGGAAATAACTACTTGAAAAAAAGTAATTTACGTTGCTTTAGTTATGATATCGAATGGCTGGGAAACAGATCCTGTAGATAAAATGTACACAAGTTTAGGGTAAAAATCATGAATAGTTTTTTTTTTTTTTAATTTTAGATATTATTCATCCGGGGCAACAGCGATCAGGAAAATATCAACTTTGTGGGTGTTTGTTTTGTAGGGTTTTTTTTTGTGGTTTTATATTTTCTAAATTTTAGCCAGGCATACAAACATATACATAGACAGCTGCTCTTTATATAATAGATGAAACTCTCCTAACAGGTAGTTCTAAGAAAAAAACCTTTTTTCCTGGAATCTCTGTTTAGATTTAGGCACAGATAGATGGAGGAAATTGTTGATGATGGCTGTAGCTATTCAAGTGTTTTTTGTGAAAGTCCAGTAAAGGGGGGGGCATAGATTGGAGCTCAGACGAGTTGCCACAACAATTTTTTTTACATCTGATTATGGTGTACAACTTATCTGTATAACACTTCAAATCGCCATCATCTCATTTGGCACGAGTGTGAGCATTATAATCGGTACAAATGGGGATTATCAAATCGGCTAATCCAGGTTCAAATCCACTCGCATGTATTTGTATTTATTTACACTTTAATCCCATTTCGGGTGCTAGTGTACGAAAGAGATCCCAAATTTCTGGCCTCGGAAAATTTAGGTCACGTTGGATTAGCTGACCAGTGTCACATCAAATGATGTAGCATTGAATTAACATAGATATAACCTAATGAACGCAAAGCACTTGTACCCCTCTCGACATAGATACCTCCAACTAACCTGACAAGCAGCAAAATCTTACCCTTACACTGTAGAGATCCCTAGCTGCCGGAAAACCTTTTACTCGGTTTCTTCTCTCAAACTACTAGATTTTGGAATTCCCTCCCGGGTTCCTGCTTCCCTGACTGTACTGACATTCAGAAGTTCAAGTTTGATGCAAACAGATATCTTGCTGAACTCCCTACATAACAGTCCCTTATGTCAAAGTGATACTGTGCCTTGTTTGGGATGAAATAATAGTTAAAAAAAAAAAAAACTGCATGTGCCAGGGGAACGCATAAAGATACAAAAATTATTTTAATGGAAAAAAAACTATACTTACGATACTTTCTTGTAAAAGCAAAATTCCTATATGTTCTATTTGTCAAAGTGAAACAGGACAATACATATTTTTCGAGATGCCCTTCACCATTTTTTTGGTTTGTTGTCTATAATAAAAAATGCCCAAAAACTGTTTGAACTGTTCAACTTTTAAGATTAATAAAATCGCAAAATAACCATAGAAAAAGTAACCAGTTAAAAAAATAACAGAAAAAGAATTTTCTTTTTTCTTAAATAAACACTGGTCAGCTAATACCAGATGACCTGAATTTTCTGAGGTTAGAAAGAGGCCAGAAATTTGGGATCCCTTCTATACACTAGAATTCCCATTTCTTTCTGTTTATCAACCAAGAAGGCTTGAGCCGGCTCTTCCTTTGATCTGGATAACATCTCGAATTAGTGCCACTCAAATAGACAACAAACCGTATGTCTACATGCTAAGGTTCACATCAACATCCTGTCGAGGCTGGATCCGTCAAAGTCCAACTGAACTCTAAACTCTGAGTTGTCGTAAAACCTCACTGACTGTCATTGTCCAGCTTTGTCATCCTTATTTCTTCCCTAACTTACATTAACCTTCCACCCAAAATACCTACAGGAGCGTTGTTCAATTCTTAGTCCATTAATCTCTACCTATCTGTCATCTGGTCACTTGTTACAACTTAAATTTAAACTTTACCTTGACTTTTTTTTCTCACTCACCGTCCATTGCTTAAAAAATGCTATTTCATTATTCACCCACCCTTTGTTATTTCCTACCCTCCAGCCCTCAACTATATATATATATATATATATATATATATATATATATATATATATATATATATATATATATATACAAGTTAGATAGAAAAGCATTTCATCCAAGGCATGAAAATTGTTAAACAAAATGTTTTTACTATTGGCTTTAAAAATAAAGGTACAAGATTCAATTTGAAATTTATTTATCTTCAAAGTGCACTTTCATAAATTTTACAAAGTAAGGTATAAAAATTTAATTTAAATTGAATAAAAAAATTACCTTGCATTTATTTTATGTAATGTACATTCTGTTGCACTTTTTTAAAAAAAATCATTGAAAATTTTATATGTATATCATTAATTGCTAGATGAAAGATAATGTTTTTAAATTGCAACAAAATGTACATTACATGAAATAAATCCAAGGTAATTTTTTGATTCAATTTAAATTAAATTTTTATACCTTACTTTGTAAAATTTATAAAAGTGCACTTTGAAGATAAATAAATTTCAAATTGAATCTTGTACCTTTATTTTTAAAGCCTATAGTAAAAACATTTTGTTTAACAATTTTCATGCCTTGGATGAGATGCTTTTCTATCTAACTTGTGTGTGTGTGTGTATTAAAAGGATGGAGCAATTAATGAAGTTTTAACGAGGTTCATAAAAGAGTGCTCAATACCGAAGTAGGGCAAGATATACTTTTTATTCGTTTTACATAAGCATTATATGTCACTGCACATTTATGAGCATGTTTCGGTCAGTAACTAGAGACCTCTTTAGGCGATATTGTTTATACAAAATGTACTTTTGTGTAAGCAATATCGCCTGAAGAGGTTTCTAGTTACTTGTAACTGGCTGACCGAAACATGCTCACGAATGTGTAGTGACATATAAATGCTTTTGTAAAACGAATAAAAAGTATATATATATATATATATATATATATATATGAGCAAGTAGTTAAAAAAAAAAAAACATGTTAAAAAAACACTTTGAAAAAGAGTTAAAACATATTTAATTTGAAAAGGAAACACTAAATAAGTGGATAGTCCTTAATCCGCGGAGTTCATATATATATTGTACTGTTCTATAAAGAATTACGTTTTAGCCGCTAGACAAAAAATGCTATATAAAGAACATAGCAGCGTAGTAGATAGCTTATTTTTGAAGACAATGTACAATGTTCGGGCGATTTGAATATGTGCGCGCGTGCAAAAAATAATCCGGCACGCACGCATTGTGTCCGCCCCCCCCCCCCCCCCCCGCTGCAGTCGACGGTCGGCAACTGCTGCTGCTCCGATTCTTCGCCAACTTATTGATTCTATGTAAAATACCAATCTCTACTACTTTTCCCCTCGTTTAGATATTACAGTTTGAGGCAACGCAAAACGAATGCGTTTATTGCAACCGTCGAAAAAATATATCGGACTCGCGGGCCCCAGTTTTTATTTATTCATTTATTTATTTATCCTCTGGTCGATAAAATAGTGTTTAAACAAAACATATGCACAGAAATGAATTGAAGAAATGTATAACGATTCATTCAGTGCCTTTTTTTCTTAACCTAACATTCTATCCCCCCCCTACACACACGCACATCTCACGCTCTCGCTCTCTCTCTCTCTCTCTCTCGTCTTTATATTTCCCTTCCCCTTTCTCTCCTCTCCCACTCTTTATCTCTTTCCTTTCTGTCTCTCTCTAATACTCTCTTTTCCTTGTCATTCTTTCTCTCTCTTCTTCTCCTCCTCCTCCTCCTCCTCTATTCTACCGCTGTCTTACCTCTCTCTATTTTCCCTCTTTCTTCCCTTCTCTTTCTCTCTCTGTTCTCCCTCTCTTCCCCTTCTTTCTCTCTGTATTCACCCTCTCTTCCTCTCCATCTCTTTCCTCCTCTCCCTATATTCCTCTCTTTTCCCTCTCTCTTTGAATCGTTACCTTCTATCGCTCTACTCGTTTCCTTCTCTCTATCCGTTTATTTTTTCCTCTTCCGCTCCTTTTCTCCCATAATATCTTCCTATCTCCATCTTTTTCTCTCACTTCCTTTTCACATTCCCCCCTCTCTCTCTGTCCTTTTTCTTCTTTCTTTTTCCCTCTTCTCATCACACACACACACACACACACACACACACACACACACACACACACACACACACACACACTCTCTCTCTCTCTCTCTCTCTATCTATCTGTCTGTCTTTCTCTCTTCTCTCTTCTCGTCGTTCTCTCTCATTCCATATCTGTCTTTCTCTCTTTTACACCCACTCTCTCTTTCTTTGTCTCTCTTTGTCTCTTCGCTTCCCCTTTTCTTTCTTTATCTGTTTCACTTTTCCTCTCTCCCCCCTTCTCTCTCTCTTTCCCTGTCTCTCTTTTTCTTTCTCACAGCTACTCTGTCTTCATTTTATCTCGCCTCTCTTTCTCTCCCTTTCTTTCTATCGTCCTCTCTCTCTCTTCCTCTCTGTATTTCCTTTTCTCCCCATTTTTCTCTTTTACCTCCCCCTTCTCTCTCTTTGTCCCATCTCTCTTTTTCTCTTATTTTCCCCTCTTTCTCTCTTTATCTCTTCTTCCCTCTCTCTCTTTTTCTCCCCCTTTCTCTCTCTGTCTTTTTTCACCCGCCCTCTCTTTTTACTTTATCTCGCCTCTCCTCCCCCTCCACCCTCTCTCTCTCTTTCTCTTTCCTCACCTCCTAGCTAAGAAATGTAAACCTCATTAACGTTCGTTTGTTAATCTAATATTCCCCCCCCCCTTCCCCCCTCGCTCGTGTAATAACCGCTTTCTTTTCAGCTTTAAAAAAATCAGGTGATAATTCTCACCTGACACCATTTTACTTCGTTCGGATTTCAACTAAAAAAAAATATCTCTCTTTCACGCTTTCACTTTCTGCTAATGCTGCTGCTCTTGTAGAAGGGAAGCGGCTTTTTTTTTTTTTTTTTTTTTTTTTTGTTTTTTTAATTTTTTTTATATATATATACATATTTTTCATTTTACGGATTAAAATTAAATTGATTTGTAACAATTTCAGGTTATGGTGGTCCTTATTAAGATAGGCACTTATGGCGGCAATTAAAAGCAAAGATTATACAGAAAAATGTTTATGCTGTACGGACTCGTTACAGAACGGAGATGTCATATTCCAAAAACCACATAAATCGATCAAATCGTTTTATTTAAAACTAAGAAAATCAAAATTTACGATTTTTAGCGATTTTGATTTTGTATTGAACGTAACGCTTACTTTTGTTTGAGTTGTCTCCCTTTTTTATTTCATCGAATTTAACCATGACCGACAAAAACACTCGCTTCTTCGTTGTAAAATTTGATTTTCCTGAATAATAATAAAAAAAATTTTTTTTTTTAAATGCGCGATTTTTGGAATATTTCATCTTCGTTCCGTCACTGGTACATACATCATACAGACTTTTCTGTATTTTTATTACTTTTAAGTGCCAATCTGAATAAGCACCCAGTAATGTAATGTATTTTACTCCAAATCGGAATAAGGATTCTAGACAGAATGGTTTAGTATCATTATATATTATTTTTAATCTTCGTAAGTGGAGGGGGGGGCGAAAATGTTCTGTTAATTTTATCTAGGTACGAGCAATGATGATGGAAAAAACAAAACTGATAGGGGGACATAGTTTTGAAAGCCGTTTTATCATAATTTTTTGTAGGTTTCCGACTACATTTTGATTGTATTTGAAAGATTAAAGCTTAAAGTTAATTTCCAAAAGAAAAAAAAAATATTTGTACATGTGAAAAAGTCATAATGAAAAATGTTTTCAATGCGACATTCGGAAGCTGAAAAATTCAGCTAAATTTTAAAGTTAAATAAATTCATTGTAAAAATGCTTTGAAAAATAAATATTAGTCTTCTGGATTTATTTCAAAGATAATTAGTAAAGTCCTAAGATATTGAATTACATAACAAAAAAAAACACCTTGTTTGTACAAAAAAGTAGCTTCATAAGCCCCCAAAAGCGAGAGATTCTTGGTTCGCTTAAGCAAAAAAAAAAAAAAAAAAAAAAAAGTGTGCATTCTATGGAAGCTCAAAATGTCAAAGTCAAAAGGCTGTCAGAAAATGACGTCAGGTAGTTGAAATGAGGTAGAAAGTGTTGGCTTTCTTCTTTTTTTTTTCTACCCGTGCATCTGTACATTCCTATCGTGAAGGTTTGTATAATTTGTGCCATTTTTTAATTAAATTATTTTTCTGTGTTCCTGCTTTTAAATTAATTTTTTTTTTTTCGAGCTTATATAAAAATTATATTGCACCGAACGTTTCGCGATCATTCAAGCAAGGGAAATATTAAAATCTTGCACATAAAAATTGCACGAAACATGTAATATAAAAATAAAGTAGGAATATTTTTTGCAATTATAATTTTTTGTGTGTGAAAACATTAACTAAACAATCCTTAATTCAATGATAATGACGGTAGTTTGAGAAATTAATTTTTCTTCAAGTTATATCGAATTCATTAATACGAACTTTAGGGTTTTTCGTAATCATCCTGAAAAAAATAATTGTTCTTTTTTTATTGTTATATTTTACGATGCTTTATTTTCATAAAAAAACAAAAAATAAACTCCTGCTTTTTTACTACTGAAAACCATAACTTTAGTGTTATGTTTGCAGGTTGAACCAAATAACATATAAGGCAATACAAATGAAGACTCAACAAACAAAGGTAGATCAATAAGAAGTGTATTAGGAAAAGTACATTTACAGTATATTTACATAATGGTTGTCAGATAAGAGGTATTCATCTAAGTAATCTACTTAACATAGTGTCAAAATATACCTGGTTATTACGGTTTTATCTCCAATATCCTTATAGAAGTCTGTGACATATTTCCGTTGTATAGACGCCCGGCACGAACGGAAACCTCACGATATCATTATACCATCTTGAGACAGAACAGATACTACTTTTGGGTTCTAGCGAACATATCTGGAGAACATATCTGCTCTCGGCTCGGCCTTCGGTGGCTTCTGGTTAACACACACTCAGACTAACCGAGTCTTGTTATTTATGTGTAATATTATCCACATATGTAAATGAGTGGGTGCCACTACAACATTTAGTAAAGGTCTTTTTTTTTTCTTATTAAACAAAATAATACATTTCCACTAAGATTCAAATAAAAATAATGGGTTCATTATATTCCGTGATCATTGTTTCATAAATAGTTATAATTTCATTACCATTGGTTAATTTCGTGAGTTTTGGTGAATTTTTAAGTAAAAGGAGAGGTCAAAATGTTTATACATTTTGAGCATCGGTTATTCATTTGGCAAGTTTACCAAAACATCAGCAAAAATGGATGTTAGCTTCATTTTTATTAATAAAGTTTATTTAAAAATTAAGACTAAAAATATTCCTACTTGACTATTGCATTTTATATATTTTTTATACAATTCATATATTAATATAGTAACACCTTTAACGTACGTATGTGTGTCACGGTTTCTAGAGTACAAATTATTCGATCGGGAGATCCTATTTATTAAAAAGGAGGATAAAAGGTGATAATATAATACGAACATTAAATTAGGATATAGATCCACTAATTTAATGTCCGTAGCATATTATCACCTTCTACATTCCTTTTTTTAATAAATAGGATCTCCTGATCATCGACGACGCAATGTAAAATAAATTAAAAAAAAAAAAAAAAAGTGATGTCGCTTTTGGGCCGTATGTGAAACTAAAATATACCTTCTTGGTTTTCTGGCTAAAACCCAAAAGTAGTATCTGTTCTGTCTCAAGATGGTATAATGATATCGTGAGGTTTCCGTTCGTGCCGGGCGTCTATACAACGGAAATATGTCACAGACTTCTATAAGGATATTGGAGATAAAACCGTAATAACCAGGTATATTTTGACACTATGTTAAGTAGATTACTTAGATGAATACTTTTACAGTTTTAACAAAAGGGTTACAATTGTTGGCCTTTTGGCCAAGATCAAAGTGTAATATCTGTTCTTCAGATGCTGCACTTCCATTTCTTGTTTTCTTTCGGTGGAGGAGCAGTCTTTCACGACTGAGATAATTTTTTATTTTTGTACCTTTTCTCCACGTTAAAAAACGACCTTGGTGTCTAACTCTGTCCCGTGGGGAGGCATTGTAAATAGGTACAATAATATCGCGAGGTCTCCATACACGTTGTATGTCCACAGAATGTCCAGCAGCAGTATATCACATATGAAAGATACCGCTGTAGAATTTAAATTAATTCAATAAATGTTTCGGTTATTTTTATTTATTTATTTATTTATTTATTTATTCATTGTGTTACTTTATTTTATCGAACTTGTTTTGAATTACCAAAAACGTTTAGTTTAAAGAAAAAAAAACATTAATTTCAGATTGTCTCTCCTTTTCGCTTGTATAACTCTTCCAAAAATGGAAAACAAAAATGAAACACTTCCGGCGAGTTAAAGTGCACTTGTGTCGAAATGCTAGTGTCATTTAGCAGAATGCCGGTGACAAATATCCCCAACATTCTAGAACATTCCCTTTCCGCACATTTTTTAAAACCACTTATCAATGCTAAAAGCCACTCGAGGTTGAGAGTTAATCGAATGGGTAGATTGTCAGTTGAATGATGAACAATGTTATGAGAGGATTGAAAATAATCACTGGAACAAAAAAAATTTGATATCTTTATGGCAAGTATTTATTGACATTAGATTTGAAGATGACCATATTGTAGCTCTCATGGAGGCGATTTTGTCATAGCCTGTTACACAGATGAGAAGTTATTGGCAACAAACTCTGTTCATGGAAATTCCGTTTGATGCTAAGCATAAGAAAAAGAAAATTTCTTTGAAGATGTGGTAGAGAGACGAGTTCTTTCTGTGAAAGTTTTAAAAGTAGAAACCCAAGAATGAAGTCGAACACCTTCCATAGAAATAGCAATAGAGTAGAGAAAGACTATCAACTTTTCTTCTACGGAGAAGGAGAATGTAAAAAGCAAGAGAGTTCAACCTTCACTGGATTTCAAGGTCAATTTTGTACTTAAATCAAGGCAGGAAGAAATATGCTGAGCCGCACCTCCCCAGATGTGACAGGAGTTTTCCATCTTAGGACGTCCATTTGAAATAACGTTTTCATTGGTCTGTCACAATTTGAAATCGCATTTTGAAATGTATAGACATCTAATCTATAAAAAGTTCTGGCTATTCAGCAGTTGGCTTGTTATGCTTAAGTTTTTAAAAAAAGTCTTTGTTGGTCTGTCATGCTTAGGTTTAAAATAGCATTTCTTTTTTTTTTTTTTTGGTCTGTCATTCTCAGGTTTGAAATAGTATTTTTTTTCTCTGTCATGCTCAGGTTTGAAATTGCATTTTTGTTAGTTTGTCATGCTCAGGTTTGAAATTGCATTTTTGTAGGTTTTTCACGTTCTGGTTTGAAATTGCGTTTTTGTTGGTCTGCCATGCTCAGGTTTGAAATTGGTTTTTGTTGGTTTGTCATGCTTAAATTTTAAATTGCATTTTCGTTAGTCTATTGCACAAATTTGAAACAGCACAAGCAGCTCTGTCGATTCGTTAGTGTTTCTCATGCTCGACTAGAATAACATTTGTGCAGTGCATATTGAATCTCCAGAATGAATCCATTCTTTCTTTCCCTCCTTTCATCTTGAACCGTTTGGTGTCAATTAATTAGCTTTGCTTGTGAGCCAATTAGATCTCTCCCCTTACTCTAAAGAAACTCGCCAGCTGCCTTCAACATATTTTATGATTTAACCACCAATGAATTATTAACAGACTTTTTTTTAAAGACCGAATTATCTTTTATCATTGTATTTTCTAACAGTAATAACCAGGAACCCATTAGTTTATCTCTCCCTTTTTTTATTAATATATTCCGTGTGTGAAAAGGGAGTCGAGTGCAACCCTATTTTTGTGGTAAGCGTTGGGTACACGAGTAGTTTTAATTGTCTGTGCTAAGCCGATTTCGGTAAGCATTCCTTCATTTTAATTGTGTTCTTTTTCGTTGTTATCTAGTCAAACCAAGGGCAGATAACTTTTACTTACAAATACATAAATACTTGCAGGCTGCCCAGCAGCCCGGTTTTAAAATGTGTTTAAATATGATATTCTGATTAATGCAGATTTCGTATTTATTATTTAGGGGTGAATGGAGTGAGTTCAGGGAACTTTTATCATTACTAACCAGCAGAGAGTTACCATTGTCAACCAAGGTGTATGCAATGTGATGTATGGACGAAAACTAGGCCAACAAGGGTTGCAAACATGTGTTGCATGGATAGAAATGATATTAAAACGTTACAATGAATAATGTGAGTGTTAAAGGCATTTAGATCTGATGACCTCAGAGGCAAATTAAATCTGCACTATGTAATGAGATATATATATATATATATATATATATATACATAAAATATCTTACTAGTATCTTTCCATTTCAATAATCCTTTCTTCATTATTTTAATGAATTTGATTCGTGGGTGTTAAGATACAAATATGAAGAAATAAAATGGATGAAAACGATTCTTAGGAGATCAGCAATATAATATGATCTATTTACAACTGAAAGAATTACTATGATAAGGTTTTATTATTGTCTGTGCTAAGCCGATTTTAGTAAGCATTCCTTCATTTGAATTTTGTGGAGAAAGTATATCTGGATGAAGAAGTTAGTAATAGTGTTCAAAAGTTTTGTTATCTTAGTGATATCGTTGGAGCACAGGATGGAGCAGGTGCTAGTGTGATTGCTAGAGATAGAAGTGGATGAAATAATACAGGGAACTTTTGTTATTACTAACCAACAAAGTATTACGATTGTGGACCAAGAAAAGAGTCTATCTGGCATGTGATGGTGTATAGAGTAAAACTAGGCCAGCGAGGGTTACATGGATAGAAATGATATTAAAACGTTACGATGAATGGGTAATGTGAGTGTTAGACATTTAGATCTGATGACCTCAGAGGCAGATTAAATCTGCACAGCATAATGAAATGTGTGCAGAACAGAAAACTTCCATGGTATGGCCATTTTGAAAGAACGGACGAGATTGCTTGGGTTAGTAGATGTAGTACAGTTGAAATAGCAGGAACGGTTGGCAGGAGAAGATAGGAGGAAGTGACGAAGATAGACTTGTAAGCAAGTGGGATAAATAAAAACCCGGCCAGAGATAGGTTAGTTTGTAAGTAAATTTCTTAAAGCCGTCTAACACATGTCAGCATATAAATTGGACATCAAACCAAAGTAAATGATGATGATATATATATATATAGAGAGAGATAGATAGATAGATAGATAGATAGATAGATAGATAGATAGATAGATAGATATAGATATAAATAGATAGATATAGATATACGAAAGAATGTACTTGGAGAAAGAGGCATAAATAAAGTCCTGGCCAGAGATTGGTTAGTTTGGAATTCAATTTTTTAAAGCCGTCCAACAGATGCCAGCATGTAAAACGGGCATTAAGCGACGACGACAATGTTGATGATGTGAGTAAACTTACACGTTCTCGTCATCAAACAATGAAATGTAGACAGACTTGTGTAAATACTAGCGACACATGTATCGAATGGAATGTCCCAATTAATTAGGCTGAGATATTTTCGAATACTTTGTCGTAGTGTGCATATCGAGGTCATCAAGTACATGTCTATCAATATTATCTTTGCGGCCACACCAAAAAATAATGATTATTAAAAATCGTGTTTGCAGAAGAAAATCGATGGCATAACATCAGGATTATATTCTATACTAACAGATGCCCATGAAAATTCCACGGTGTTTTCTTTAAAAGACTGTATTATTTAATAATTTGATAATGTAATAATAATATGCCTTTTAAAATAGTGTCTGTCTGGATCAATAATATTAAGAAAAAATACCTTCTTTTTGTAAAAAAAAAAGTTTCATTATCAGTGAAAAAATTAAAAAAATTTTTTTTTTTTTTAATTACATTTTCATCCCACCCAAACAAGACACATTGCCACTTTGATGTAGAGGGCTACTACCAGGGACCCAAGTTGCAGAGGTACTATGTAGGGAGTTTAGCAGCAAGATGTCTGTTCACATTGCACTTGAACTTCTGCATGTCGGTACAGTTGGGAAAGCAGGAAACCTGAAGAGAATTCCAAAGTCCTGCAGTTCTGGGGAAGAAGCTATTAGAGTAAAAGGCTTTCTTACATCTGAAGATCTCTACTGTGTAGGGGTGGGACTTCGCTGTTTATCGGGTTTGTCGGGGTTATTTTTGTCGAGGGGGGTACAAGGCCTTGTAATTCGTCAGAGCATCCACCATTAAAATGTTAAAAAAAATAAGAACATATGTTTCTTTATCAATCCATTTAACCAAAGATTGGCCAAAACATGGTGATACGACAACTATGGAAGGCAGTACTTACTGAGAATACAGTTAAGAGACTCAGCATTCCTATCCCGTTATGGTTAACCATCTTATGAAGGCCAGAGGAATTGTTGGCCGAAACGTTGTAAAGCAACAACGAGAAGATGAGGATAATAGTCTGCAAACAAAATGAATAAATAAAAGTTTGTGGAAATTGTGAAATATGTTGATGACATGAAGTTAAACCAATGTTTTTTCAAGAGTGCTCAATACAGCACAACACACAATAATAATAGCGTATTGTAAAAAAAAATTATAAGCATTACATCAATCTATATTTATTAATTCGTATTCCTGTACTTAATATACATAATTTACGACTGGCATTTTCAACTGTTGGAGAATCCAACCCTGAATAATTTGCATCTAGCATAGAAACACAAATTAATTAATGCATTTAATTTAATACTTATATATATATATATATATATATATATATATATATATATATATATATATATATATACTAGCAAGGAGGAGCGCCCGACTTTGCCCGGGCGTAAAATCCGCTTAAATATGAAATTTAAATTTCTCCAGATTTCGTATATATTATTATAGAGTCGTGATTTCAAAAGTAAAAAAAAAAACTATTTGGGTGCCATCAGCTAGAAAAGCAAAACTGTTGCATTCAAAGCTGGTGACGTTACCACAGTATCAATGTGACACGCATATGAACTGACTAGAAATTAAAAATAAACTAAGATGAATTTACAAAATGTATAACGATGTTTTTGGTTTTGACCTATTTTTGATACGTTAAAAACTATTTAAACTGACTAAAGACCCCATAAAAGAAAGGTCTGTAAAAAATCCAATTATTTGAGGTCCCTAGCGCCGCTCTAAGACTTTTAGTTTCGGTGGAGATAGAGTTTGAAAATTTGGAGACAGAAAGGCAGGCATATAGCCTTTTATATATTAAGCTTTTATATATATATATATATATATATATATATATATATATATATATATACTCGGGTTTTTTATATTCAAAAGTAATGGACTAATGAATTCAACGAGGTTGTTAGATAGTGCTCAATAAAAAGAGCTGATAATACTTGTTTATTGTTATATAAACATGCTCACATCCCACTGCTACAAATAGCTACTTGTTTCAATCAAACAACAGATATCATCGGGCAGCGACTTGACTATTCAAAAGTTCAATGAATAATAATTGCAGGTTATTCATTGAACTTTTGAATAGTCAAATCGCTGCCTGATGATATCTGTTGTTTGATTGAAACAAGTGGCTATTTGTAGCAGCGGGATGTGAGCATGTTTATATAACAATAAACAAGTATATATATATATATATATATATATATGGGTTTAATAAAATATGTTTTAACTCTTACTTTAGTAAGAGTATATATATATATATATATATATATATATATATATATATATATATATATGCACACTTTTATATTTATTTTACAGAAGCATTTATATGTCACTGCACATTCATGAGCATGTTTCAGTCAGCCAGTTACAAGTAACTAGAGATCTCTTCAGGCGAAAAGTACAGTCTGTATTACGAACTGTACTTTTGTATAAGCAAAATAGCCTGAAGAGGTCTCTAGTTACTTGTAACTGGCTGACCAAAACGTGCTTATGTGAAATAAATATAAATTATATCTTGTTCTACTTTGATATTGAACACTGTTATGAAGCTTGTTAAATTCATTGGTTGTTTCACCTCTGAAAAATATTAACCTGGAATAATATATGTAGATATTAAACTTCATTAAATAAAAACTTGAATTCCAGATTCTTTCTTTGACTTCACGGATTAATATTTCATTAATTCATTGGCTAATTAATTGATCGATTTTTTTTTAATCTGTTATTCTATTTAAAATTTTTAAAAATACATTTTCAATATATGCTAACCTGTGATGCATTTTTTTTTATACTAATGTTTACGTTTGATGAAAAGAGTCTATCTATGAAAATCCATGGATTAAGGATTTTTAATTATTATAATACCTTGTTTGAATTTTTGATAGATCAATAAATATTGGATTTTATTCAATTTTATTTTTCATCATCAATTCTTCCTATATATATATATATATATATATATATATATATATATATATATATATATATTAGTGTTGGGACGATTATTTGGAAATTGGAAAAATCAGAAGATTTGGTAGAATCGGTATCAGAATCGGAAAAATTAATGCCTATTTCCTGATTTCAAAATGATTCTTTTAATTGTCTTTTTTTTTAAATTTTATTTTGTTTAAAGTAAAATCTTCCATTGCTTGTAATAATGATAAAATAATAAATATTTATTAATTTTATATTACCAGTGAAGCTAAAATCGATAGATTATCCTCCACAAGTGTATTTTGGCGTTTAGGAAAATATCTTCATATTTAACATGTGTTTTTATAGTTAAATAATTAGAGATTTATAAAGAATTAGAATGGGGACTTTATCACGGAATCGGTAATTTTATTGGAATTGGGGAAAAATATTTAAATCGTCCCATCACTAATGCATATATATATATATATATATATATATATATATATATATATATATATATATATATATATCTTTTTCTTCACCATATTCCGTCTGCTACACTTTTTTTGTTTTCAAGTAAGATCTTTGACTTACTTGTTGTTTCATCAAATACTTCTGCATGCAAAATCCGATCCCGCATTTTGCTAATTCCTACCCTCTGATGAGAAGGAAAGTATTTCTTCGAAACTCCACAGATTAAGGACTATCCATTTATCTAGTGTTTCCTTTTTAGATTAAATATGTTTTTAACTCATTTCAAAGTGTTTTTTAACATATTTTATTAACTGTTTGCTCATATATATCTGTTTGCTCATATATATATATATATATATATATATATATATATATATATATATATATATATGTGTGTATATATAAACAGAATGCCGCCCAACATAAAAATGTACTTAAATATGATATTTTAATTTAGGATCTCCCAAAGTGGCTCCACAGAAGTGTGGGGCTCCATTAGTGAGGTTGAGGTTTCCGGAAACCCTTTTGTTCAAAGGACCAAATGCTTTATATGGAAAAATTAAATGGCTGCAAACATTTAATTCAATTATTGTTGTTTTTTACTGGGAATAAATATGATACATAACTACAGGTGCAAAGAGTTTCAGAATTATTCATGAAAAAGAAAATAAAAAATAAATTAACAAAAAATGCAACAATTTTTGATTAATCAAAAACAAAAAAATGGTTGAAAAAAATTAACATTAGTTAGTGTTAAAATTTGAAATTAATGTTTTTCATATTTATTTTAGAAATTATCTTGTTAGTGCTCCGTGAAAAACTTTTGCCCTGCTCAGGGGCTCCATGGTGTCCTCAAGTTTGGAAAACCCTGTTTTAGTTAATGCAGATTCCGTATTTATCATTATAGAGTCAATTCCTAATTTATTATTATATTGTACCCAATATATAGGAGTGATTTCAAAAGTAAAAAAAAAAGACTTGGGTGCCATCAGCTAGAATCGAAACCAAAACATTTAGCTCTCCATTGATACTCGCTACCATATGACCAAAGGACAGATGGATATCAAAACCGACTTTAACATATAAATATATATGTGTACATATTTAAAAAAAATTTTTTTTATTACATTTTCACCCCAAACAAGGCACATTGCCACTTTATTGTAAGGGGCTACAATCGGGGACATAAGCATCAGGGGTACTGTGTAGGAAGTTGGGCATCACGATGTCGGTTCACGTTGCATTTGAACTTCTGCATGGCAGTGCAGTCAAGGAAGCTGGGACCCGGAAGGGAATTCCAAAATCTAGCTGTTCTGGGGAAGAAACTACTGGAGTAGAAGGCTCTCTTGCATCTATGGATCTCTACTGTGAAGGGGTGGGATTTAGCTGCTTGTCGGGTTTGTCGGGGGTATTTACGTCGTGAGGGCACAAGTGCTTGCAGTTCGTCATGCATGGCAGATATACTTTAAGTCAACTAAGAATGTATTCTGTACGCATGCATACATATTATTATAGAGTCAATTCTCTATCGATTATTATATATTATATCTAATATACAGCTGTGATTTCAAAAGTAAAAAAATTGACTTTGGTGCCATCAGCTAGAATCGAAACCAAAACATATAGCACTCCAGCCTTAGTCGTGACTGTTTGAGTTATCTTCAGATGGATAAGAAATAGTTACCAACTTTAACGAAAACAACAATCCACAACAATGCAATCATTTGATCCACCTCGCGCCACTTTGTGACCTTGCATCTCACTTTGAAAAAATGGAGACGGACAGACACACAGTTATAGTGAATTTTGTAAATCAGTTTTTCGAATTTATTGACTGGTGTTAATCGTGACACCCTGCACTGATGATTCCCGAAAGGATGAAACACTAGTATCTGTAGGTGTTTAATAATTATTATAGTAAATAATTATGTCAGCCCCTTTAAGAAACTTGTTTCTTATCGTTGAGCACTTTCAGTTGAATTAAAGTCGGTCAATTTGGCCTTTACGCGCAGATCATCGTATAATGATTAGATCACTCTGAGAGACGTTAAAAAGCATTTAAAATATAAATGTTTAAATTTCAATAGTATTTCTCGCAGTTAACAGTAGCCGAATTGATTAGGTCCTTGCTAATGAAGCCAGGGATGGCTCCTGTCGCTGAGTTCGAATCTATCGACTGGTGTTATTCGTGACACCCTGCACTGATGATTCTCAAAAGGATGAAACACTAGTGTCTGTAGGTATTTAATAATTATTATAGCAAATAATTATATATATATATGTATATGTACCAGTATTCCAAAGTTTGTTATATTAATGATTTAACTAAAAAGGAGTTTAATGTGTGCGTGATAAATGAAAAAAAAAAACTTTTGCATTCTTGCATTTAGATTCATTCAACTTCATAATAACCGGCCTGTTGGTTGCATCATAATTTCCTTGATATTATTTATTACCTTTTCCAGGGCAGCTATGAGGAAAAAGTGTTGCAAAGAGAGTTTTCCCTTACTAGATTGCGTAGTTGGCTATGTACTCTGTCAAGCCAAGAAAGAGTGTTCTGAACAGTAGTTTCCAAGACTTAGGAAGTCTCTGATTCTATACTTTTCTTGGCCTTTGGGCTAGGATCAAAGTATCTCCAACTCCATCACCTGTTTTCATTTCTCTCCTACTTACATCCCACTCCTGTTTAGAGAACGATCTGCTTGCTTTTGGTTCTGAACAAACCTGAAAACGTGCAGAAAGGATTGGGAGGGCGTTTTGTTTTGTTTTTTCTATACCCCTCCTCATTTTATAGCAATAAATATATTGTGGTGACTGCGGTGATTCTCGTTAAGAATAGTGTAAACAATTTAGACCAAGGGTGACTCCCTCCCTTGCCCATATATAGCATTGACACATCGGTTCTCATTAGATAATTGAAGTTAAGCAATATTAAGCCTGGTGAGTTCCAGATGAGTGACCATTTGGGAATACCAGGGGCTGCAAAAGTTGTTATCTCCCTTGATCAAGATCTCCATACGATTGGGGACCGCTTGTTAATTTGATCTTCTCTTGGCACTTCCTCCTTCAGAGGAAACCAGTTCAACCCACTTGGGGGTGAATGCTACTGGCTATTTACCCCACACTTTTTGATAACTTTCTGCCATTTTTCTTTTTTTTTTTTTTTTTTGAATTTATGTTTTTTAGATTTTCTGCAAATAAATGATTCAAAGTGTAGTATTTGCTCTGTTCTCATTTAGAGAAAGCGAAATCCTTATTGAATGGTGTACTTCTTATTTTTGCCCCATCGAGAGGGTTTCTTTTTCGGTTCAAACACACTCTCTCTTTAATTCCACGTGACCGAGTTCAACCAATCAGATCGCTGTTTGCATCAACAGCACCCACTCTTCACTAACATAGCAAAACAAAACTAAAAATAATAAAGTATGGAGAGATAAATATACAAAGAAATTACAACAACAATTTTGTTGTATGATTGTTGCTCATCGGATAATATTTATAAATGCAAGTAATCGTACAGGGGGGAAATTTATTTGGCACAAATAAAAAAAAGCTGCACTTTAACAGGCAACGGATTTACATTGCAGGTGTTATGTACTCTTGTGAGTTTTGTCATTGGTGGTTCTATGAAAAAAGAGGAAAGCGGCACCAAAGCCAACAAACTGTAGACCATTTTTTAAATATCTTTTTTCCTATTGACTGTAATATGTTGCTGGTCCTGTGCAGTTCTAGGAGGACCACCCTCTCAGGCTTTGCCTTCTCTCCTTGAGAACAAGTTACAAGAGTCGTTCCAAAAGTAAGGCCTCCTATTTTTCTTTTAACTCAAAAAGTTGAATAGCTACAAAGGCGGGAGTAGTACTATTAAAACAGCGGCCTTTTGTGGTCCAGGATTTATTTTTCTACATAGTCACCACCATTCTCAATGCACTTTTACCAGGAATTCAACGACGCATCTCTTCAGTTCGCCATTTTTTCTGATACATATGAAATTTTATGAGTGGCCTCACTCCTTTTTGTCATAGTTTTTCCTTTTATATATATATATTTTATATATATATATTTTATATATGTATCTCAGCTTATAACCCAAGCATAGGTTTCTGAGGTCTACCTTTTTCATCTACATAAGAAAGTCTGTGGGCAACTTTGGTTCTTTCCATCATAGTATTATGCATATATGCTTAAATGTACCTTGGTTTGCATTCAAGCGTCGTTTTTAGGTGTCCGTCCCTTTCTGCTACATAGGAAAATCTGTGTGTGTGTGTGGGGGGGGGGTTGTCTGACCTCTGCAATATAACTCGGCCATGAGCTCCCATCACACATTTTCCAACGCATTTTCCAAACCTTCATATCGGAACTACCCATATGCTCTATGTTTAAAAAGAATGTGTCTGATACAGCATCCGCCCTAACTGATTTGTTAACTATCGGGTTAGACAACTACGTACCCTCCAATAAATTTTTACAGAAACCAAACAGCCAGCTATGGTGCACCCCTTCAATGTGCTGCCGCCATTGCTCATAAAAACCACAATTAAACGTAATAGATGTTTTGAAACTAAAGTCACCTTTAGGACTGCTAGCAATCCGTGCAAAAGGATCATAGAAAACGTGAAAGAGTCATATGCTCAGTCCGTCAAGTCTAAAATAGAAGAACGAAGCCTTGGCTCTTATGAGTTTTGGCAAATAACAAACAAGGTTTTGAACAGATGCACCTCCTCTATCATGACCATTATCAACAAGCCAAAGTCTTTGCCAAGAACTTTGCATCAAATTCAAGCATATGCGATCTGGGTCAGCAACCTCCCAAATTTTCTTAAAAGACTGAAAATAATTTGGGTAACATTCACGTGTTTGTTTGTTGCCACACTCCACAATAACCTTGATGCTAGCAAAGCAACTGATCCTGATAATATTCCAGTTATAGTGCTCAAAAAGCGGCAACCAGTGATCACCACTTATCAAGGCCCGGAAGCCACTCAGGGATAAGGGTTATTGCAAGTACATTACGTTAGTGTGGAGATTTGATGAAGTGTTTAATTAAGGGGGCGGTTCATTAGGAATTTGTTAACATTGGACTTGAAGACATCCAAGTTGTAGTCCGGTGGGAAGCAGGCAGACGGACCAGAGTTCCACAGGCATGCAGTTCTAAGAAAGAAGCTTTGTTCATGGAATCCGCGTTTTGATTTAGGCACAGATATAGAGTGGGGGAAATTTTTCACAGTGGATTCAGCTAGACGGGTGTTTTTCGTGAAAGATTGGTGAGGGGGGACCAGAGATTGGAGTTCAGACGAGCACCTGCCATGAAAATAACGATAAAACAAGGATAGGCTCGCAACGTCTCTTCTGTAGGAGAGAGGTTGCAGGGTATAGAAAAGGGCATCCCCCACTAAGCCACGAAGTCTATTTTGTACTCTGTCAAGGCAGGATAGGCTGTTTTTGGCCGCTCCTGCCCAGATATGGTAACAGTATTCCATCCTTGGACGTACTTGGCTTTTATATAGATAAAAGCCTAAAGGAGAATTGCTTCCCAACACTTTCGAAAACCTTGTTAATTTGTTCACAATTTAAAAAGATGTAAGACCAGTCTTTTACGTCTCAGTACAGACTAATTAGTCTTCTGTGCGTCAATAGAAACATTTTCAACCACTTCAGCAAAAACATTCTACTCAGTGATAAGCAATATGTTTTCCATCCTGAGAGATCTACAGCTGATGTACTGACTGTAATTTCACATAAAATTAATGGATCTATCGACAGTGGCTTCCTCTCTAGAACAGTGGCTCTCAACATATCAAAAGCATTTGATAGTTTAGCATAAAGGTATACTTCACAAGATTTCTAGCTATGGAATATCTAGAAATTTCTTCTCAACCATAAAATCCTTCCTCCTTGATAAGTAGTTATTGATGGGCAGAAGTCCGAAGCTCAAATGCTGGTGTACCTCAAGGATCAATCCTGTGCCCAACTCTCTTACTTATCTTCATCAATGATCTCCCAAATCACATTTCAAAGATCACCAGCAATCAAGATGTCTCTAAGTCTCTCCTCTCTGACCTTGAGCACATGGTGCAATGGGGGAAAAAAAAGTGGTTGATTAATTTTAACACATCCAAAACAAAACTCCTATCTTTTCCCCAATAATTCTCTGATCCCGACTTGGATCTAATTGATATGAATGGCTCCCATCTCAAAGAAGCACCCTGCTTCAACAAGCTTCTGGGACTTACCTTTACCCCTCAGTTAACAAGAAAAACTTAAATCAAATCTCGGTAGGAGCTTCTCAGAGAACCCTATCCTCCCTTGACAGAGTTCAGAACCGGTTTTGAAACCTGGTGGGCGATGCCCTTTTCTCCCCACTTTAACCTCTTTCCCATAGAAGAGACATTACAAGTCTCTTCTCTATTATTATTTTCCTGGCAAGTGCTCGGCTGAGCTTCAATCCATGGTCCCCCCCCCACCTATGCTAAACTTTCACAAAAAAACACTTATTTAGCTACAACCACTATCAACAATTTCTCCCACTCTCTATCTGTACCTAAATCTATACACAAATTCCATGAACAAAGCTTCTTTCTTAGAACTGCTTGCCTGTGAAACTCGATTCCGCTGGCATGCTTTCCAGCTGACTGTAACATAGTCATCTTCAAGTCCAATATAAACAAGTTTTTGATGCTTTGCCCCTTAAATAATTATATTCTACCCAATTTCCACCACCAACGATCAGTAAGCTGTCGTTTCAGTGACCACCTTACATTTATTAATACTTATCTTTGAGTGGCCTTTGGGCTTTGAATAAGCAGTGACTCCCTTGTAATATATATATATATATATATATATATATATATATATATATATATATATATATATAATCTCCTCTTAATGTCTAATATATATATATATATATATATGTGTGTGTGTGTGTGTGTGTGTGTGTGTGTGTGTGCGCGCGCACGAATCAACCCAGTAATGGACATAGGTATATACATTACCCCCCTATAGTACCTGTAACCGAAAATATTACCTTCTGAAGGAGGTACTTGTGCTTTGCTTCACATTAAAACTGTGGTTCACTCGTTAATTATTTCCGATGCGAAATTGTTCCCTGAAATTCCAGTTCTACATGTTTATTATTTTTTCTTTCTTTTGTACTTTTTCCATTTCGGGCACAACACAATAATAACAGTAATCTATTATTGACCAAGTCGCCAGCTGCTTTCCTACTGATTAGTATTGCCACCACTTCTGGCTCGACTACTACTACTACTCCTTACTACTCTGATGACAGTGACTGACAGACGGCGACTATGAACGCCGCACACACACACACACACACACACACACACACGCATACGCGCGCACTGCCACGACTTCCGTAAAGCCGGCCTGTTCACTGAAAAATGACGTCATGCATGCACGTGGTAAGCAAACAAGTTTTGTCGAGCAGACTGTCGATAATGAATGAGAGCTTTTTAAAAACAGCATTAGATAACTCTAAAAAATGCATTTAAAAAGAGAAAAGAAACTAGATTTATACTAAAGCGGAACTTTATTTAGTATTAAAAAAAAACAAAGAAACACAAGAATCAACTTGAAAAGTTTTTTTTTTGCGTTAAAAGTTGTCTTATTGATTTTAAAGACTAAAATTCGTTCATTATTTTAATTGTGCAAACAAATTTTTTTTTTTTTTTTTTGCATAAGTACATAGAAATGTAAGCAATAATGATATATCAACAAAACTATCATTATCTTTTTTTTATATAGCAAACATCAAAGATGATTTAGGAGAAAAATTACCGCCCTCATATGTGTACGTGTCGTTCTTTTCGCAGCGTCTTGTTTATCTGCTTAGACGTGACTTGTTACCAAACAACTCTGACGTCAGTAGATAAACGAGACTTCTTGGACAGGCCTGATTTACGGAGGTCGGTTCACTGCCACTCGCACGCACACACGTACACTGGCAAAGCGGAAACGAACGCGACATGTTTCGCGCACCTGAGCGGCGCACTGACATATTTTCGCCGCAGTGTCGCGTTGAAAAGTAGCGCATATTAGTCAAGACCGTTCATTTCACTTAGCTAGAACTCTAAAAAGAAGAACTGGTCGCTGTTTACAAGTTTACGACATTCCAAACAATTTTAATTAGTAAAGAACGAACCTTGATTACTGTATTCTTTTCACATACAAAAAAAAAAAAAAAAAAAAAAAAGATCCAATCTTTGATCTTTCTTTTGTCTTTGTTTATTTATTTTTTAATACATATTTTCTCTCGATCTCAACACCGCGAAGATATGATTGCATCTTTTCAAAGTAATGGATTACGTCTACTTAACTACCTATAGGGTACGATTCAACATTTGGAAAATATTTACATTTAATTGAAGTGAAAACAAAAAAGGTAAGACATTCACGTAAAAACACTGTTGTTATCAATGGCTGCTTATTTAATATTATGCTTTTGTTTTTATCAGTTTAAAGTTAAAGAAAAAAGGGTATTTTTTTTATATAGAATCTCTCCCGTCTCTCAAATTTAAGTAATTAACAAGAATAGATTTTTAAATAATATTGTAATTTAGAAACTCATTCTTAACATGAGGCGGGCGTGGCGTCTTTGTTAAGTATTCTGTACTTTCATCCCGTTTTATTTATTTAGGTGCTTCTACACTTTATTGCCGAAATTGGAAACGCCATTTTATTTCACGCACCTGCTCTCCAAATTTAGGGGAGAACATTATATTAAACTATGGCCGAAGCATGAAATAAATAACAAAAAATTTAACTTCCGGAAAGAGCTATGAAAAAAACTAAATAAAGTGAAAGAGAACATATATCCGTAATTGTTTAATTGGAAATATTTCGATTTAATTAATGAGAACGGGAAAGTTTTTAATGGAAGATTTTTTCTTTTTTATTATTAAAAACAGAAAATGAAATGACATATAATGGTTTAAACTGGGCGAGAGCCATTTGAAAACAAAACCAGAACATTTATTGTATAAAAAATTATCAAAATATAATTGGAAAAACATTTATTGAAAAGTTTGCGTAAAAAAAAAAAATATATAATTTTAATAAAACAATTTTTGTAATGAAAGCAACATTTATAAAATAGTTTTATTTATTTATTATTTTTTTTTTTCGAACAAATAATTTTAAACATTTTTTTAAAAATTAAAGCAACTTTGAAAAATCAACAACAAATTAACTTAAATGATTGTTTTTTTTTCTTTTTTTTTAACGGAAGTGGGTTGTTTATTTATTCATTTTTTTTTTTTTTTTTACTGCAATCGTTCTCCAGATTAATTTTTTTTTATTTATTTCATGCTTCATTGCTTCGGCCATAGTCTCCCCTGAATTTGAAGAGCAGGTGCGTGAAATAAAATGTCGACTCCAATTTCGACAATAATGTGTAGAAGCACCTTTATTTATTATACTATTTGGGTAGTTATTGTTCATCACATTCTACTTAGGTTTAGTATTGAGTTTAATGGATGGCACGTTTTACCCACGATGTTGAAATCGTTCTCGGAGCACTCGAAAAAAAAATCATTGAATGGGAGTGATTTTGCCGAGCAAAAGACGTTGACTTAATAACAAAACGACGTTTTTTGTTTTGGGCGTGAAAATAGTTTTTATTATTATTAGTAGTAGTAGTAGTATTATTAGTATTATCATTTTTTTATTATCATTATTATTATTAGTATTATTATTATTATTAGTATTATTATTTTTATTAGTATTATTATTTTTATTAGTATTAGTGTTTTTTTTATTATTATTTTATTTATTTTATTTTTTTTAAGCTAAATCCTTTTGTAAAAATCTTTTTACTTCTAAGTTTAATAACGGTTTACTTTAGAGCCCTAACCTCCATATTGCGAAAACCTCAATTTGGTTAAATTAACAATAATTTGGTAAAAAACGTTTATTATGAACGCCGGGAAACTGTATATGGAATCTGTACATTATGCAACAATCGTTATTCTTTATTAATCCAACCACTGATTCATTTAAGTTTCATTTGACGCGTTAAAGTGCTTTTATTTTTTCTCCCCCCCCCCCTCTCCCACATAAAAAACAACACATTTTGGTACTCATGCAAAGAGTGATCCGTGCTGAAATAATAACGTTATTTAAAAAGCCATTCTTAACATGGGGAGGGGAAGGTCTTTTGTACCTATTCTGTACTTTTATCTTACAATTGAATAAAAAAAACGATAATACTTTAATTAAACTTGGAAATACGATTTAAAAAAAAAAATAGCGCGGATGATCACTTTTGTGGCAACATAGAGTTTAGGACCCTAAAGTAAACATTTAGCAAAGGTATATTATTTTTTTGTTTGTTTTTTTTTTGTTTGTTTGTTTTTTTTACATTAGGTCCACCTCCACAATTTTCTTCAAAATCACGAGGTTTTCGACTATGCTGAATAAGAAAATCTCATTTAAATTTTGCAGAGACAAATAGTTTTCGATCTGGTGGCCATGTTTGTATACGCGTGCGAGATAAACAAATAGGTCCACCTCAGCAATTTCCTTTAAAAATGTTAAGAACGGCTTTCGGAATAAACACCCCAACCTCCCCCATGTTAAAAATTGTGGAGGTGGACCTAATGTAAAAATTTACCAAAAAAAAAAAAAATGCTCATGTGATAAAACGTAGTGTTATTTTTTGTTTTTTCTTTAATTATTTAGTAGCACACACGAACCGGCATACTTGACCCTTTTAACCAAGTGCAAGTGAAATACAAACGATTGCACTGAAAGGGACGGCTAGAATCCTGAAAAGATCTCTTGGTTGGACTCGCTAAAATAGTGGTAAATGTCAGACATCTGGTTGGATGTCCCATCCCCTAGAAGAAAAAGTTTAAGAAAAATGAAAAAAAAAGAGACCCTTTTACCGTTAAACTTGACTTAAAACCTTTAAACAGTCTATTTAATTCGGTAGTTTCAGAATTATTTGTCAATAATGAATGAGGCAACACAATAAACACATTTTTCAACCATTAACAAATCTCTTAATTTCGATAAATACACAGTGAATTATTTTGATTATTATAATGAATCGAATATTTATTGAATTCCGAATTAAAATAGGGGGGAAAATAAAGCGACTTTTTAAAAACCCTAAAAAATGTAACATGATCATATTTTCAAAAGATTATTTTTCTGTAAACCATAAAACCCGAAAATGTGTCTCCTACCAGAAAACGTTATAGTAAATACAAAGTAGTTCGTATTTCTATAGATTTTTTTTTTTTTTTTTAACTCTACCCAAACCTTAAACTGTGCTTATTCGGATTGGTACTTATGGCAGCAATTAAAAGTTAAGAAAATATAGGAAAGTCTTTATGGTGTATGTACGTACTCGTTACAGAACGAAGATGTTATATTAAAAAAAAAAAATTACGTAAATGAAGTATTTTATAATAAAATACTTGAATGATTTACGTAAATTTTTTATTAAAAAAACTAAGAAATTAAAAATTTACGATTTTTTTTATTTCACTACTTAACTGCATTGAACGTAAGACTGAGTTTTCACCTGTTTGTCTCCCCTTATTTATTTCATCGGATTTAATCATGGCGGACGAAAACACTACGGTTCGGTTCGCTTAGTCGTAAAACTTGATTTTCTTGAATAATAAAAAAAACACGGTCTTATGCACTTTTGTTGCCGTGCTGAAATAATAACGTTATTTAGAAAGCCATTCTTAACATGGGGAGGGTGTTTTGCTAACTATTCTCTACTTTTACTTAACAATGTAATATAAAACATATCGTAAAACGTGTATTTAACTTGAAAATACTATTTTAAAAAATGACGCGGTAACAAAAGTGCATAAACACACACACACACACACACACACACTACTTAATCAAATTTCGTAATTTTCGGGGGAGAATATTTCATCTCTATTCCGTGACTGGTGCGCGCGAAGAAGAATTATGTTGTTTGGTTCGGTTCATACTCGGTAGAAGCTGCAGGTGATTTTATAGAACCCCTCCTCCTCCTGTCTCCAATTATAACATATTTTCGTTATCAAATTATTATTATAAGATCTGAACTAATTTTGGATAAGCTAATATTGTTTCGATGACAGCCATCTAAAAGCTGAAAGGTTCAATATAACCTTTTATAGGTCTAGTTCATTTTTGCTCTAAACCAAAAAAAAAAAAAAACTCTCACGCGACCCTGTTGTGTAAGAAAAAAATGTAAAATCAAAAATCGATATGCTGAGAATGACATGGTTTTTCTATAAAATCAACCTGCAACACATTTTCCTTGTGCGTGTGTGTGTTTTTTATGGTGACCCATATATTTGAATTTTATTTACATTTATTACCAACTAGTGATATCCTGTGGAAATTCCACGATGGACAATCCGTATGATTTGTTAAAGTTAATATTCCTTTTGTGAAATGATAAGTGCTGTGAAGGTCAGTACTACTAAAAAAAATGCCTGGCATTTATTACTGTGGGTGTTATCTTTTGGAGTCTTGATAATCGCTCAAGACTCGAAATATTTTTTTTATACTCATGTTCACCCCTCACAAAGCATATCGCCACTTGGACGTAAGGGGCTACTATTTGGGGCCATGTCTAGGAAAGATTAACAAGATATTTGTTTATATTACATTTAAACTTCTGCATATCAGTAGAAGCAGGCAGCAGGTAGGGAATTTTAAAGTCTAGCTGTTCGAGGGAAGAAACTATTAGAATAGAAAGCTTTCTGGCATTTAAGGATATCAACAGTGAAAGAGTAAGGTCTTATTGGTAAGCGGGTTTGTTGGGGATATGTACGTCGAGGGGGCACAAGTGAAACGAGTTCATCAGAACACATTCCATTAACATATTTGTAAATAGGCACAGTGATGCAACATTGGGGCGATGGGACAGGGGTGGAGCTTAGTTGATAAAATGGGATCGGTTTAAATGGTTAAATATTTTCACACAGACACATATCTACTGTTTTCTATCCGTACTTTTTTATTTTCGAGTTTTAAGTGATTATCAAGACACAAAAATGACACCCTCATGTGCGCCATCTTGTTTTAATGTAAGCGCTCGGTATTATTTGCGTTTCAAACTTCATAAACGCTTTAAAATAAGTTAAAACATAAAAAACTTATCCAAGTAGGTAGAAGAGTAACGTATCTTGCCTTTGGTAACATTTTTTATAATTGTTACGTGACCATTTTTTTTTTTTTCCAGATTGTTGTCTATAGTAATAAATGCCTCAAAACTTATTCTTTTTCCACTAGAGAAATAATTGTTATTTTTAACTGAATATTTTTTTTAATAAATATATCTATTTATTTTAAAGCTAGCAGAGGGTACTCGGCCTTGCCGGTCATAAAGTACACTTAAATATATTTTAATTCATGCAGATTTCGTATTTATTATTACTGAGCCAATTTTCCATTGAAAATATAGTACTGATTTCCGATTTTTTTTTTTTTTTTTTTTTGAAAAATTGACTTAGGTGCCACCAGCGAGAATCGAAACCAAAACACTTAACGCGCCAGTAGCATTCCCTATCGTTTGAGCTACCGACAGACACCTAGATCAAGAAGATTTAAAATTAAACAACTTCTAGCTATAAATGAATTTGCGTATGCTCAAAAGTAATAGAAATGTGTCGGTAAGTTGAAATGAAGATTTCGCATTTCAAGTTGCCGACATATTTCTGTAATTCATCTAATCAAACAAAAAAAATTACTCGTTATAAACGATGATTGGTATATGATTACTATTTCCAGTGAATTTCAGTGTTATGTGACCAGTAGTTGAAGAGTTTATCGTTTAAATATTTTCACGCAGACACATATCTACTGTGGTATTTATATGTATTGTAGAAATTTAATTAAAAAAACAAAGCAAAAACAAATATTCTTGTCTTACGTAAAAATAACCAAATTAACAAAACGAATGCCACTTTTTAAAATGTATTTATGCAGAATACAAAGTTATTTTTTAGACAGGATTTTCAAGTCAAATTCAATTTTTACATCATCTTTTGTTCATTAAATTGTTAGGTGAAAGTACAGAATAGTTTTAGAGACGCCTCCCTCTCCACATCTTAAGAATGGATTTCTAAATAATAACGTCATTATTTCAGCACACTAATATATAAGCACCTAAAAATTGTTTTATTCGATAGGACAACACAGTTTGACTTTGGAACAATTCATTTTAAAATCGGATTTTTTTTTAATACCTTAACGACATAATGACAGATGTTTTCTGAGCGGAGATCTCATTTTTGGGGGTTCTTCTATATTATAATACACCAAATGGTGTCTACATAATTTTCATATCGCAATTAGTAACATATACAACAATTACGTGAAACGATTAGGTAGAAAATAAATTATTCGTGAAAAACAGTTCAACACACAGTTCGATAAAGTTACATGCTGAGTCGGACATTAAGTCACGTGGCAAAGCAAAATCAAATTGAAACAATTCAATTTGTAGCAGACAGATGCACTGCAGTAAACAAAAATAAACATGGCATTTATACATAATTTACGAATTAAAAAAAAAATAATAATAACTTTAACTGTTTTCAAAACTTTTCGAAATTATTTTTTCAAAATTAGAATAAGATTTCCGAGAAATTGAAAAACTTAATTACCTCCCCTATTAACTCTTTGGTGGCCTTCGGGCCAACATCAAAGTGTAGTATCGGTTCCGGCAGATGCTGCAATCCAAGACCATTGCCCTTGTGGCAATCTTCTGGTTCATGTAGGGCCAACCCTACATACTAGTGTGTAAATCACTATCCAGCTCCCACTTTCCATCTCTCGGGAGCTCCTCCTCCTCCTCCCTTCCCCTCCTCCTCCCTCTCCACATTAAAAAACGGCCTTGTGCCTAATTTGCTCAGTGGGGAAGCAAATAAATACACTCCTATTAACTCTTCAATTAAAATCGTTAGATTTTACAAATGTCTTTATTCATGAAAAATTTTTTTTTTTTTTGACCTGATCGTTTTTCCTCATTGTTGAAAATGTTACTATTTGAGACATGACAATTACCTAGGTACCATTTGTTTTACTTGAAATTCAATTTTTTTTTCGTTATAATATAGAAGCACCCATTAAAAAAAAAAACTAACTGTGAAAGGTGACAGATGACGTACGTACGAACATAAAATTATCATTATTCATGCAAAATCATTTTGATTTGAAACCACAAGAATAAAACAATGACAACCTGTCGTTTTCATATTCGCGAATAAAAGGTTTATTCTCTTTGTTATGTAATGTCTACCAAAACCGAAATGTTTTGTTTTTGAATACACATCAGTTCAGTCACATATTTGTATTCTGAAATCGGTTTGTGAATAAACTTTTAAGTTTTGCCCCCCCCCCCCCGCCATGCTGTCAGTGGAAAAAACAAAATTAGATTATTTATTTTTATTTTTTGGTGCCTGTGCACTTTTTCCACCGCGCTATTTTAAAAGTTTTTTGCAGGTTAAATTCAAGCTTCACGATATCTTTTTTTTTTTTTTTTAATTGTTAGGTGGAAGTTACAAAACGCCCTCCCCATGTTAAGAATGGCTTTAAAAATAACGTTATTATTTCAGCACGGTGGCGAAAGTGCAGACTTACCTTCTTTGTTTCTTTTTTTTACACTATAGAAATACGTGGAAATCAAATAAATGAATAAATAAAATATTTTAGATTGGGTTCACTTTACTTAACGTGAAATGGTCACCCAGTTCGTGACCATTAATACCATATTGTACATGACAGTGGGTAATACTTTATTTTTATTTTTGTGGAAGGAATGGGTATCCAAAAGATTTAAGTACTTAGGAAGTTTGTCCCGAGTATCGACAGATTCTTGTGACAGTCCTAGAAACGGTCGAAACAGTTTACGGTTTGAAAGCAATAATAAAAAAAAAAAAACTGGTTTGTATTACTGTACACATAGATTCGAAAAAGTTGTCAAAAAAACAAATATATAACAAATAAATGTTATCAAAGGCAAGATAAGTTACTTTTCTACCAAACTGGATATATTTTTCGTGTTTTTATTCAATGTAACATGTTTATTCAGCTTGAAAAACCTGCAATGTTTACTGATGAATTGGAAAATTCAAAATGGCGCCCGACTCTCTCTTTAACACGGTAAGTTTGGGAAAAGGTGTTATAAATAATGAACCAAACAAAATACTATTAAAAAAACACCGAATATATGTCAACTTATGTCACGGTAACATATATTGAGCGAATTTCTAACAGTATTTTTGTCTAGTTTATTGTTTATATCACCTTTTACCGAACTTACCCTGTTAAAGAGAGAGTCGGGCGCCATTTTGAATTGTTCAATACCTCGGTAAACACTGAATGGTTTTCGAGCTGAATAAACATGTTACATTGAATAAAAACACAAAAAATATGTCCAGTTTGGCAGCAAAGTAACTTATCTTTCCTTTGATAACATTTATTTGTTATATGACTACTTTTTCGAATCTGTGTACAGTAATACAAACCCAGAAAATGGCTTTAAAATTGTAAAACTATTTTTTTCTCGACGATTTTAAATCGTGAACTACTCCGGTCATTTCCGGGACTGTTGGTAATCGGGGTGGACTTGAATTTTCTTTTTTGTATTTATTCCTTACAATTACTAATGGTAACTTGAGTGGTCACTTTTGCTTGAATTAAAATAGCAAAGTGAACATCCACTGCGAAGTTTGAAATTTTTTCTTTTTTCTTCTCACGTAGCGCTGACCACTACTTGTTTTTCGAACCAAATAAACGTTCAAAATAAGTTAAAACAGTAAAAACTCATCCAGATTGCCTTTGGTAACATTTATTTTTTATACCATTTTTTTGTTTTGTTTTGTACATCTGTGGATTGTAAAACAAACAAAAATTTGTTTATGTATTCACAGGATGATAAAAAATGGAATTTCATTTTTATTTTTATTTTCTTATGTTGGAGCAAAGTTTAACATTTAAACGATATGTGTGATTGAGTATTTAATTAATCCTACTTGTCCTTTACCAACATCAGCCGATGAATTTAGAGACTCCTGTTTTTTTTTTGTTTTTTTTTATGATGCAATAAATAATGCATTTTTATTTTTTTTCACCAGTTTATATATATATATATATATATATATATATATATATATATATATATATACTTAGGTGTGTCAGAAACTTCGTAAAAAATATTGAATAATTCGACCCCCTGTCTTTCCAAGCTTATAACTACTCGAAAAATGTAATTCAAACCCTAATTTTTTTTTTTTCAATTAAAGGAGCAAGGACCAAGGTTTTATTAAAAACAAAAAATACCAACGTGATTAAAAGAAAAAAAAGGGGGGTTTTAAACTTCGGACTTTACAGATAAATTTCTAAAAAAAACATGTTTTTTTTTGTTTTAAATTTGAATATATTATTTACCGATCTTTTATCTTCAATTTATATAAAACTTCGGTGAGTAAATTATTTACTTTTTAATAGACATTCCAAAATGAGGGGCGTGAATTAATTCGACCCCCTGTCTTTCCAAGCTTATAACTACTCGAAAAATGTAATTCAAACCTTACTTTTTTTTTCAATTAAAGGAGCAAGGACCAAGGTTTCATTAAAAAAATATATATAAACATGGTTTAAAAAAGAAAAAAAAAAAAGAAAGGTTTTAACCTTCGGACTTTACAGGTAAATTTCCAAAAAAACTATTCTTTTTTTTAGTGTTTGCGCGGGTAATATTACTAAAACAAAAGTTTTTTTTTGTTTTTTTATCTCTCTCTCTCTCTTCGTCTCTCTCTCTCCGTCTCTCTCTCTCTCCGTCTCTCTCTCTCTTCGTCTCTCTCTCTCTTCGTCTCTCTCTCTCTCTTCGTCTCTCTCTCTCTCTTCGTCTCTCTCTCTCTTCGTCTCTCTCTCTCTCTTCGTCTCTCTCTCTCTCTTCGTCTCTCTCTCTCTCTCTCTCTCTTCGTCTCTCTCTCTCTTCGTCTCTCTCTCTCTCTCTTCGTCTCTCTCTCTCTCTTCGTCTCTCTCTCTCTCTTCGTCTCTCTCTCTCTTCGTCTCTCTCTCTCTCTCTCTTCGTCTCTCTCTCTCTCTCTTCGTCTCTCTCTCTCTCTCTTCGTCTCTCTCTCTCTCTCTTCGTCTCTCTCTCTCTCTTCGTCTCTCTCTCTCTCTTCGTCTCTCTCTCTCTCTCTCTTCGTCTCTCTCTCTCTTCGTCTCTCTCTCTCTTCGTCTCTCTCTCTCTTCGTCTCTCTCTCTCTCTTCGTCTCTCTCTCTCTTCGTCTCTCTCTCTTCGTCTCTCTCTCTCTTCGTCTCTCTCTCTCTCTTCGTCTCTCTCTCTCTCTTCGTCTCTCTCTCTCTTCGTCTCTCTCTCTCTCTTCGTCTCTCTCTCTCTTCGTCTCTCTCTCTCTCTTCGTCTCTCTCTCTCTCTCTTCGTCTCTCTCTCTCTCTCTTCGTCTCTCTCTCTCTCTCTTCGTCTCTCTCTCTCTCTTCGTCTCTCTCTCTCTCTCTTCGTCTCTCTCTCTCTCTTCGTCTCTCTCTCTCTCTTCGTCTCTCTCTCTCTCTTCGTCTCTCTCTCTCTTCGTCTCTCTCTCTCTCTTCGTCTCTCTCTCTCTCTTCGTCTCTCTCTCTCTTCGTCTCTCTCTCTCTCCGTCTCTCTCTCTCTCCCTCTCTCTCTCTCTTCGTCTCTCTCTCTCTCTTCGTCTCTCTCTCTCTCTTCGTCTCTCTCTCTCTTCGTCTCTCTCTCTCTCTTCGTCTCTCTCTCTCTCTCTTCGTCTCTCTCTCTCTCTCTCTTCGTCTCTCTCTCTCTCTCTTCGTCTCTCTCTCTCTCTCTTCGTCTCTCTCTCTCTCTCTTCGTCTCTCTCTCTCTCTCTTCGTCTCTCTCTCTCTCTCTTCGTCTCTCTCTCTCTCTCTTCGTCTCTCTCTCTCTTCGTCTCTCTCTCTCTCTCTTCGTCTCTCTCTCTCTCTCTTCGTCTCTCTCTCTCTCTTCGTCTCTCTCTCTCTCTTCGTCTCTCTCTCTCTCTTCGTCTCTCTCTCTCTCTTCGTCTCTCTCTCTCTCTTCGTCTCTCTCTCTCTCTTCGTCTCTCTCTCTCTCTCTTCGTCTCTCTCTCTCTCTTCGTCTCTCTCTCTCTTCGTCTCTCTCTCTCTTCGTCTCTCTCTCTCTCTCTTCGTCTCTCTCTCTCTCTCTTCGTCTCTCTCTCTCTCTCTTCGTCTCTCTCTCTCTCTCTTCGTCTCTCTCTCTCTTCGTCTCTCTCTCTCTCTCTTCGTCTCACTCTCTCTCTCTTCGTCTCTCTCTCTCTCTCTTCGTCTCTCTCTCTCTCTCTTCGTCTCTCTCTCTCTCTCTTCGTCTCTCTCTCTCTCTCTTCGTCTCTCTCTCTCTCTCTCTTCGTCTCTCTCTCTCTCTCTTCGTCTCTCTCTCTCTCTCTCTCTTCGTCTCTCTCTCTCTCTCTCTCTCTCTTCGTCTCTCTCTCTCTTCGTCTCTCTCTCTCTCTTCGTCTCTCTCTCTCTCTCTTCGTCTCACTCTCTCTCTCTTCGTCTCTCTCTCTCTCTTCGTCTCTCTCTCTCTCTCTTCGTCTCTCTCTCTCTCTTCGTCTCTCTCTCTCTCTTCGTCTCTCTCTCTCTCTTCGTCTCTCTCTCTCTCTTCGTCTCTCTCTCTTCGTCTCTCTCTCTCTCTCTTCGTCTCTCTCTCTCTTCGTCTCTCTCTCTCTCTCTCTCTCTCTTCGTCTCTCTCTCTCTCTCTTCGTCTCTCTCTCTCTCTTCGTCTCTCTCTCTCTTCGTCTCTCTCTCCTTCCGTCTCTCTTTCCCTTCCTCGTTGTAACAGGTGATTTGACCTGTTTGTATTTAATGCAGAAAACCGTAACTGACAACGTCAATGAAAAAAATACAAAATGTTAAAAAAAAAAAACAGGAAAAAAAAAATGGAAATGTGTTTTTTTTTTTTTTTAATTCTAAAAATATTTTTTTTTATATAGAACGGACCGTTATTAAATTACATTGCAAAAATAAATAAATTAAAAATAAAATATCACTGAAACGGCGAAACACTGGCCAGTGCCAGATAAAATCTGAACAAAGAACATCCAACGAAAAGTAACCGTGTTTATATAAAAATGAGTTGCATATACGCGTATATATAACTAGTTGTCCGTAGCCCCCCGTTGCCCGAGATACATTGAAATCATTTTAGTTTTTAATTTTATTATTTCCACATTTTTAAAACTAAGATAGATAAATCCTATTATACCTTTCAATTTAAAATGAGTTATGCCCTGTGAGTATTTTTTTAATTTTTACATGATTATTTTAAAATGATTTCAAGTAAGTAAAAAATAATAAAATTGTAGCCAAGTAATGAACTTGTGCCCCTCTATGTACATGCTCCTAATAAGCAGCAAAATCCCACCTCTTTACTGTACAAAATCCCTAGATGCTGGAAGCCTTCTACTCTAACAGTTTCTTTCCTTATATATTATTTGTTAAACCTTTTATTGTTTAAATAATTTAACTTTGCTCGTTTTTTTTTTACTTTTATTTTTTTTTTTTAGATAAAAGTTGAGTATATTTTTCACTCAGTAGTGAACTTTGCAAGAGTGTCGTTGAAAGAAATACAATCGCCAAAAGATAAGCGTTTCATTATTTCTAGTCGCCACTTTGAAAACTCAGTCGCAAATGCGACTATTTCACTCGCAGTGCGTGTGTGTGTGCGTGCGTGTGTGTGTGTACACGCACGTAGAAAGAATTCGATACAGTATTTGGATAGTATTTCCTATAAAAAATTGAACATATCTAAAATTCTTTTTTCTATGAATTTTGATAAGATTAAATTCTTTACGATCGATAAAATGTATTTTAACAGCTGGGGAAGTTTAATCTATTCGTTAAAATGATAAACGTCATGAGAGGAAACCAACTAGAACATCAGTTACGAGAAAAGTTTGTTTTCATCTGCAAACTGTATTCTTAAGTCACGTAGCTAGTATTTTTTTTTTTTTTTTTTTTGCCAATTTCATCTGCTTTTGAAAATGTTTATTCGTATCAACAATGACCTTTGCTCTCTATAACTTGATTCCATCTGTCAACCAGCTAATAAATGCCTCTTTTTTAAAAATTTTAGCTTTTGATGTGAAATATGAATTTAAACTTGTGTTCTAATCTCCTCTCGTGATGTTAACCTAAAGCCAAATGGTTTTGTAATCCTTGAAATAAGTGATAATCAGAGGGAGCTAGGTCAGGAGAATATGCAGGATGGGACAAGATTTTTCAATTAAATTCTATGAGATCTTTGATCAGTAATGCCGTGTGAGGACGAGCATTATCATGATGGAAGATGGCTCCCTTTCTGTTGACTAAAGAAGTTCATTTATTGATCAACATGGGGAATAATGCAGAAAACTATGAATGATACTTTAATAATATGAAAGAAAAAAGTTATAAATTAATCATGGTGAAATGTTTAAATAAGAAGATGCATAAAATAAATTATAATCATTTATTCATATTATTTGGTTTCTTCGAACTACTATTCTCATCTTGAGTGATTTTTTACAACGTTTTGGTTGATGTAACCTCCTACCTTCTTCATGTGTATCTTGTTAAACTTGGAAATCTGCACGGAATTTCAAATGGAACCCTTTACCATGGGGGTAGCATGCTCTTATTCCATCAGCCATGTGATTTGTGATAGTAGATAAAATACTTGGTGAAATTGAAGGTTCAATACTCGGTGCGAACGACCTAAAAATACAGTTGCAAATTACTTAGGACTTCTGCCCAGTCATAGCTGACCGAATAAGAGCGCTCCGTCAGCCACGACTGGGTAGAAGTCCTCAGCAATTTGCAATTATAAGTGTCGCCCTCACTGAAGATTCAATATTCACTCTATCCACTAATGCCATGGGGCAGTGTGCAATGACTCGTAGTATAGTGGATAGAGTACTTGGTAAAATTATTCTGGCGGTTTAGGATTCCATCTTCAATGCAGGCAACACTCAAAATACAATTGCAAATTACTTAGGATTTCTACCCAGTTATGCGTGACAAAATGAGGGCATGCTACCCCCATGGATTAAAGGTTCCATTCGAAATTCCATGTTGATATCGGAGTTCAACAAGATGAGAACAGTAGTCCAAAAAATCCAAATAATACGGATAATCAATCCTCATCTCAAAAATTCAGAAACATAATACAATGGGTTAAAATGACCCATTCTACAAACCGGCAAAAACCTTTGCACCGACCTGATATATAAAATAGAATCAGTACGATTTTACAAATTAGACCAAAACAACAATGCATCTTACAAATCGATATTTGTTTCTGAGTAGCCAGTCATTTTCGAAAAATATCACTGTGTTATTTGCAATAAAGAAAAATGCCATTCTAAGTGATTTGCATATACACATTTTCTCCAACCCACTATTTCCTTTAATAGAAAAATACACCCTAATCGAGTGCGTTCATAATATAAAAAATTGCAAATGGCTACCAAAGTCTTTTCACTAATGAGCACTATCAGAAGGCATTTTACTTAAGCTAACATGCAATCTAATTAACTGTGCTTCTTATTCCATCATTATTTTTATTTACTAACTTAGAGTGATTGCTCACTAATAATAACCAATGGTGTTCCCTGGAGTCTGAGTGACAACAAGTATCATCAGATTTTCAGTAGTCTCCCCTTACTCTGATAAATGTTGCAATTCATAAAGTGATACTTCATTCAGACTAGGCTTTTTTATTTTTACACAATGGACCATGTTTTCTATCATCTAAATGAAACGTGTATAAGGCATTTATAGAAAAAAATATAGGCATTTTACAAGTGAAATGATTTAAAAATAAAAAATAACACTAGACTAACTATATATTTTTTTAGGTCCATTTGTAACTAGATAATATATATACACACACACACACACACACTAGATGTATACGTCGTTGACCGGTATTAAACATAACATTACATTCCTTAAAAAAAAAAAATGACAAAAAACTGTAGAGAAAATGAAACGTGTGCATGCGAGTATTATATATTTTCCAAACCGTTCACTTCTTGTAAGTAAAAATAAATACTCGAGCTGAGATCGAAACTAAAACCTAAAGACAATGAATCAAGTACGATAACCAGTAGCCCAACTGAACACAATCGACAAAAGGTGTTTTCAAACCTTTCTATTGTTAACATAAAATGAACAATTAGTGCATGCGCAGTCATGAAACAGCACATAGATAAAAATCCAATGGCTTACACGTACCAATTTTTCTATTGTGACCCCCTTAGCAGCCCTTTTTTCCGGATGAAAACGGATCAGAAAACTTTCCACATGTCTGAATATGCTATGTACCGAATTTCAAATCTGTAGATAAAAAATTATTAAGTATATAGGTTGAGAAGTATTCTCACATACATACACACACCTTCTCACTTTTATAAATATATACTTTATATATTTATATTGAGTAAAAAGATGATTTTGTTTGTTTTCCTTTTGAAACCGATTTATAATTATTAATCTTTTTACTCAATATAAATATAGCTGTAGGATACATATACCTATTGAAGCTGTTGGTCTTCGGTTCAGGATCAAAGTGTAGTATCTGCTCCGATACTTCACTTAAGAATTTTAGACATGTTCAATTTTTTATAGGAAATACTATCCAAATACTGTATCGAATTCTTTCTACGTGCGTGTACACACACACACATATCTACATTGCGAGTGAAATAGTCGCAAATGCGACTGAGTTTTCAAAGTGGCGGCTAGAAATAATGAAACGCTTTTTTTTTTTTTTTTTTTTTTTTTGCGATTGTATTTCTTTCAACGACACTCTTGCAAAGTTCACTACTGAGTGAAAAATATATTCAACTTTTATTTAAAAAAAAAACAAAAAAAAACGAGCAAAGTTAAATTATTTAAACAATAAAAGGTTTAACAAACAATATACTTCTTTTTAACAAAGACTGCTAAAAACATCTGAGGAAATTCGAATGTTTATACCTTCAAATATCAACATAAAATTCAGTGTATATTTAGAATTATATTTGTTAAAAAAAAACTACAAAAAAATCTTTATCATGTACATACTCGTCATAGAACGAACATTGTCATATTCTAAAAATCATGAGTTTCGCTAGTAACTTTTCTATTTGGCTAATAAACGAAAATATTTAGTTGTCAAAGGTCAACTAAAGATAAATTTGTCCGTAAAGCCCTGTAATATATATATATATATATATATATATATATATATATATATATATATATATATAAGTGAACGTGTGTGTTTGTGTACATTTCCCTATGCAATAACTCTGTCAATTTTTAGTTTACAGACTCGAAATTTGATATACAGGGTACTGAGATTTGGGAAAATCGATGTGATCAGTTTTTGGCCAGAAATTTGGCGATTAAGGGGTCAAAGTTCAACGATTTGACCTTTGAGAACTCTACCAAACTCCTCCGACAATTTTGGGTCTACGCACTTGAAATTTTAGATATAGTTCCTTGGACACGGATCTAACTTAATAACTTGATTTGAGCCCAAAACAAATGTTAAGGGGTCATAATAGGGGTCAAAGTATTAAAAAAATTGACCTCTGCGGTCTCTTCCAAATTACTCAGATAATTTCTGGTCTAATTTGAAATTTTACATAAAGGGTATTCAGAGATAGGGCAAGCTTTTTCATCAGTTTGGGTCGAAAATTTTTAGTTACCAATATATAAATGTATGTATGCATGTATGTTTGCATGTCTGCCTTAAACTTTCAATAGAGGCGACGGATTTTACCAAGATCAGTATCGTTTTAAAGGTCGACCTTTCATACGACAAATATCGAAAAATTGGCTAAAAATATTATCTTCCCCTTCAACTAGGCACTTTTCTACAGGGCCGGGTCACTTTTTTCGTCGATATTTTTGAAAGTTATTCTCTCCTTTAGATTGTCTAGCCTTAATTTTAAAAAATGTCGCTTCCGGTTTGGCGGTGGTCGTAACAGCATAAACGTTAGGTTTTACCCTATTCTTTTCCTCCTTTGCAGTACGGGTTCGAGACTGCCTTCCTACTACCACTTTTTTTTTTTTTCTCAACATACACATCCAAACACCCGGGCAATGCCGGGCTGAAATGCTAGTATATATATAATTAAAGACTGTAAAAATATATTTTACATCAATTTATTGTCTGACAGGTCACTCAAAAATGGTATATTGAAATTTCCTTAATCCGCGGAGTTTCAAAGAAATGCGTTCTTCTCATAAGAGGAAAGATATTAGCAAATGAATATTATAGCGAAGCTATGAATTTGTTGGTACTGGCATTAATCGAAACATTATATGAAAACTAGTTATAAATGCAAAAGAAAATTGTTTTTTAAAAGCGTTTATAAAAAAACTTGTGTGCAAAGGGTTTATAAAATGAGGAAAACACACACACACACACACACACATATATATATATATATATATATATATACATATATGGTGTCTTTTAGAGGCGGCGAACTTTGAATTAAAATAAATCACATAAAAATATTTTTACTATACAAATATGTGGTTTAATCCAAAGAATAATTTTTGGCATTTATAATTTAAATAAAATTTCAGACATATGGTTCCACAGCTCGAGCATCTATAGCATAATCTAGAGGTCCAATTTTAACAAACTCTACACATTATATTAGACTCTCCAAAGTGGTCTATGATGTCTGGTTTATCAGCGTAGACATGGTACTTTACATATCTCTAAAGAGAATAATCTACTGGGCTTAAATTGCATGGCCAGTTGAATGGTCCATTTCATGAAATGATCGATTCATCATATCGTGCACTGTGTGGCATGTGACTGTCTGGCTGAAAATGCGTGATGAATTGCCAAACTAAGCTGAACTCAAAACAATCGATAGTTGCTAAATCTGCAAATAACGAAACTAGTTGTCAATTTAAAGTGTGCCGTCTCTAAAAAAAAAAAAAAGAAAAGATATACTCGTGCGTGCGTGCGTGCGTGCGTGCGTGTTTTTGCCACTATTGAATGATGTTTGACTGGTTTCCTCCTCTCCTAAGTAATTACTCATGGCATGCGTTTAATGTATTTCTCATTTGCCTGTTCAAACATGTTAGAAGCGAAAGTGTATATCTTGGCCAGTCAAGCATGATTATATAGGTGTATTATTTTATCTATGACTACAGCCAAAGCATTAGAACCGACTGCATTTAGATTTTTCTCTTCTCTCTATTTTTATATATAAAGTGACATTGTCTGTCTGTCTGTCTGTGTGAGGAACGGTGTCAGCCAAACTACTCTGTCAATTTTTGGTCTACGGACTTGAACGTGATACATAGGGAATACGGACCTGTGGAACAAATTCGATTTGGTTTTTAGCCAGTAAAAATAGCTGCTAAGGTGTCAAAAATGAAAAATTTGGAACTTGACTGGTGTAAGTCGGCTTAAAGTGCTATCTCTACGCATGCACAAATATACATTTAATAGCCGTTAATTTTACAGTTTTGATATCCATCTGTTGGTGACTCAGATAGTAATGAATAATATTGGAGCGCTAGATGGTTTGGATTCTAGCTGATGGCATCCAAGTCCTATTTTAAAAAAAAAAAAATTTGGAAATCACTAGTATATATTGGGTACAATATGATAAGAGAATTATCTCTATAATAATAAATATGAAATCTGTATAAATTAAAATATAAAGAGTGGAACGATAAAATTGTCCCCCCTAAAGAAAACAACTCTACAGCTTTATTTTAAAACTTTTCTAAAACATTTCAAGTAACTTGATTATGTAGTAGAATTGATATCTATTCAATGTAGCCGCTTTCAGCCTCAATCACTACAACAATACTGGTGCAGAACTGGGAGCATGTCTTTTCCACTACTGCTAGCAGGAGCTTGATGAATGCTTGATGGATGGCAGCGATCAGGCTGGCGTTGGTGCTGTGGGAGGTGATGTTGATGATGTTCTTGCCATATGACCTAACAAGGTAGTCCAGCATGTTCAGGTCGAAGGAGGAGAGGGGCCAGTGATAGAAGGGCAACAAAATTGTAGCATACCTTCTGAAGCCAATCTTGGGTCTCTTGGGACTTGTGAGCCAACGCCGAGTTCTGCTACCACACCCAGCGTTTGCCAGCGGCCACCTGATTGCATGAGGGAACACCACACTTTTCAGCACATCCAGGTACACTTTGGTGTTCTTTCAAGCCGGCTTCAAAGATGTGAGGTCGCATGATGTGGGCCTCACTTGAAACCACACCAAAGACCATAACCATGGCCGGAAACTTTGTCTTCATCATCCTGGGCATGTCCCTGTTACCCGGAGTTGCATTTTGAGGGTGCTGGCAATGATCCTATTGTCATAACTTGGATTGGTAGAAAGCATAAATTGTACAGCAACACATCTTCGATCTCGCTCGTTGAACATTGTATCACCCTCAGACATGATAGAAGGCTCCTATCACTCTTGGAATTCGTATACAACTGGCAAACTAGTAGATGGTCTGCAATAACAAAAAGAAAACCCGGTTTCAATCAAACAGAAACGGAATCATGTTGTCTTTTCTAGGGCAACAATTATATCCAGACACTAGTATTCATGTTTATGCAAGCATCAGTGTAGGAAGGTACAATTAATGCCAATCGGAAAAGTTGAACCCAGTCAAAGTTATCCTTGACTTTTGACTTTGCATGCTGGTATTCTACCTTCTGTCTACAAGAAATTAACACAGGAATTGAGGGAAATTAAACACCTATAAACGTTAAATAAAAGGGCGTAAACAGAGAGTATTCAATGACAGGAAGTCAGAATATTGCATTTGCGCTTAACTGGACTGCTTTTTCTTAATTCCCTAAAAAGGGCTCCCCTTTATTTTCTTAAAGATGCTTTTTAAGGCTTCTTTAAGAAAAAATTGAACCCTCTTTAGGGAATTAATAAGTTGTTAATCTAACGCAATGCAATATTTTGACTTGAGTTGTTGAATATTATCTGACTGTCTAATGTTTATACCTGCCTTGTGTGTAACAGTATAATTACATTGGCTGATGAATCGGTTACATTTTGTATCTATAACCCTGTGGGTTGAGTTTCCTTTTTTTTCTATGAAACCGACGGTATCAATAGATTATCAAAATAATGCAGTGTCCATTAAATGAAAATTTGATTTAAGTTTTAGCCGCTAAAAAGAGCTGCTAAGTGGTTAAAACTGAAAAAAAAAATTTTACAGGTGTAAATCGACTAAACATGTTACTTCTACTCATGTACAACTATACATTTAAGTACATTATTTTTTTTTAAAGTTTTGGTATATGTATGGATTTGGCTCAAATGGTAACAAATACGTCTGGAGAGCTATATGTGTTGGTTTCGATTCTGGCTGATGGTACTCTAATTATATATTTTATTTATTTTTTTGTTTAGTTTTGAAATCCCTATATATAGAGGATAAAATATCATAATCAATAGCGAATTGGCTTCATAATGATAAATATGAAATTTGTATGAATTGAAATATTATATTTAAGTGTATTTTACGACCAGGCAACGCTATGACCGAATGAATGACAAAGTCTGCATTTTAAATTTCATAATATTATATATGCTCTGTAATTACATTGAGCTTCTTAAATAAGGATTGGTATTTATAAAAAGGAAATAAAAGTGAATAAAGAATATTTCCACAGACACACACACACACACACACACACACACATATATTCATCTATATATATATATATATATATATATATATATATATATATATATAGTCTTGGAAGTTTTTCAACCTTTAAAACTATATAAAAAAAATTTAACTTCTATATTTTTTATCATTCATTAGAAAACTATTTAGTCAGTAGGACATTTAATCACCTGCAATCGCTGCATCAATTTGTTGTCTTGAATGCACTATATATATATATAATGTCATCCACATACAGCACTGCTCCACAGCTCATCAGTGCGGCTGGACAGGCAATTGCCTCAAGCCAGATCGAAACCCAACCGCCCAAATGACAGTCAAAGCTTCTCACCATTGAGCTATACGGCTCTTCCCGATTTGTTTACACCAAGAGCGTCGCTTAATACGCTAATACGCTAATGGCAGTTTGTATATCACTTCCCAACATGCTCAACCCAAGACAGGAAGCATATATATATATATATATATATATATATATATATATTATTCCTTTGCCAAATAGTATTTATTGTTTGACAAAGGAGTATCAAAAATTAAAGTTTTCCTTAATCCATGGATTTTCAATGAATGGCTCATCTCATCGGAGGAAATATTGTTAACAAAATAGATATGGATAATTATAGATTTTGCTTATTATTGAGAATTGAAATGATGTGAAAAGGATACTGCATGGTTGAATATTGATACTAATATTTATTTGGACTTTAGATTTACGGTATCATAAAATCTGTAATTTTACGTTTTATGTGTATTATTCAATTTTTAAATCATCTAGTCTGTTTCTCTGTCGAACTATCGCAATACAATTATGGATTATGTGTTGATTTTTTTTTATTGTAAAGAAACCATTTTTTTTTCTTTTCTAAAATATCTAATGATTTTTACTTTCTGCTTTTTGAACTGAAATTCATTAATAACATTTCTCCGATGTATACTATTTTTAAAGTTATAAAAATAAATTGTTTTTCTTTCTTTTCATGGCGTTTATTTCATTTTTTTTAAAAACCAATGTTGGCTGAGATCCTAACCTAATTCGACCCGGAACAAAAGTATACGAGAAAGTTTTGAAATGTCTCTTGAATAAATATTTATTTTTATCGTGTCTGTTATATATGTAGGTCATGTAAACATAGCCTTTGTTAACAATACATTATTTAATTTTATTTTTATAAAGTTTTATTTTTTATATATAAAGTTATCTTGTAGAATTTCTGACATATCGATACTTGATTCAAACTAGCCTACTTTTTGCCATTCCTCTCTTTCACTATTGTTATTGGCATGAAAATATTGTATTTTCTATCAGCTTCTTTCTGAATATACTTAATTCGGTTACAAAAACTGTTGGAGTTGATACTTTTCTCACTAATTTTTCTTAAACATTCAAATAAGATAATCGTGTCATGGGTTACTTCCCTTGATATCTGCAAAACTCTGAATAACTGACTAGAAAGAAGTCATCTTTTTCTTAGTGTCCGTTTCAAATTTGCTTTCATTCGCTAAACAACAAAAACAGCAAATAAACATAGTTTGAACCATCGAGGAAAGGGTGTTTTTATGCTTATGAGTCATCGCTTATCAAGGTCAAAAGCCACCCGAGGATAATGTTTAATGGGATTGTCAGTTGGATGATGAATAATACTATGAGAGGATTGAAAACGATGCGATGGACAGAATTGGGTTACTGGAGACGACGGTTCGATACGTGTTTATTGACATTTGATTTGTACATAGTTATATATTTTTTTCACAATAGTTGGAGAATTTTCTTTTTTTTTTTAAGATAAACATGGAGTTGTCTTTTTTTTTTTGTGGTTATTGTGAGGTTGATAATTTTTTTGTGCAAGAATCGCCAAGTTATTTTTTATTTATTTATTTATTTTTATTTTTTTGCAGTAATTGGGGAATCGTCAGTTTTTTTGTTTTCTTTTGTCAAAGTTGGGGAGTTATCAATTTTTTATTTTTAGTTTTTTGCGATAATTGGGAAGATTTTTGTTGTTTTTGCAATAATTGTAGAGTTGTCAATTTTTTTGACAGAATCGTGGAGTTGTCACTTTTTTTGAGAGAAACCTATAGTTGGGAATTTTTTGGAGAGAATCGTTGTCCATTTTTTTAGGCGGAGGAGAGAACTGTGGAGTTGTCAACTTTTTTGATAGATCCTGGAGTTGTCAATACTTTTCGAGAGAATCACGAAATTGTCAATACTTTTCGAGAGAATCACGAAATTGTCAATACTTTTCGAGAGAATCGTGAAGTTGTCAATAATTTTTGAGAGAATTGTGGATTTGTCTTTTTTTTCTTTTTTTTTTCTCAATAGAATTGTGGAGTTACATTTAGTATCTATAACGCTGTGGGGTGAGTTTCCCAGTTTTTCTTTTTTGTGGCTTTCGTGACGTTGACAAATTTTTCTTTTGTGAAAGAATCGCAGAGTTGTCAATTTTTTATAGGAATTGGAGAATCGTCAGTTTTTTGTATTTGTTTTCAAAGTTGGTGAATTATAATTTTTTGCGATAGTTAGAAAGATTTTTTTTTTATTATTATTTTTTGTAATAATCGTGGAGTTGTCAATTTGTTTAAGAGAATCGTGGAAATGTTTTTTTTTTTTTTTTTTTTTTTTTTTTTAGAAAGAGAATCGTGGAGTTGTAAATTTTGTTTTGGGAGAATCGTGGAGTTAATTTTTTCGAGAGAAACGTATAGTTGTGAATTTTTTCGAGAGAATCGTGGAATTGTCATTTTTTTTTTTTTTTTTTTTTTTTTTTTGAGAGAGAGAGAGAATTGTGGAGTTGCCTTTTTTTTTTTTTTTTTTTTTTTTTAGAGAATTGTGGAGTTGTCACATTTTTTAGAGAATCGTATAGTTGTGCAAGAATTAGCAAATCGGCACTTTTTTATATTAGCGAGAAATTTTTACAAGAATGTTATTTTACATTTGAATTTCGACTTTTGTCCTCACGATGACAAAAGGTGCGATACAATCGCCTTTACACGCCATTTCTTTATCAATTAGCTTTTCACAAGATAAAACTAATCTGAACGATTCTTAATAATTACGATTTATGATTTGGCTTTTTTATTTGTGATCAAATCCTCTCAAAAGATTTATCTCCTTTGTTTCTTTGCGGAAATCATTTGTTCATCGGCTGACAATTCATTCGCACAACAATGGCCGGAAGTAAGCATTTTTAATTCATGCCAGGTGGCCTTCATTCGCCATCACATTATTCGCAAGTTTCCTTTGTTTTCAGGTGAGATGTTTTTGATTTTTTTTTCCTTGTTTTTAGTCATGCTTTTAGTCTTGTTTGTTTTGAGGAGTTAGCAATTTTTTTGAGTTAGAAGCTGGCAACATTGTTGGGAGTTGGCAACATTGTTGAGGTTGACAACATTGTTGGGAGTTGGCACCATTGTTGAGAGTTTTAAAATTTTGCGGGCACAGAAGGTTGACAGTTTTTCCCACCAATCGAGACTAAAAGCCACTCAAGGATAAATGTTAATATGTTGGAAAGCTTTTCAGTTGAATAATGAATAATATTCCAGTTGAAGATGATGAATGGAATGAACAAAATTTGGGTGGTGGGAGAGTTTACAAATTTTGTTTGAAACATGCAGACGAAATGAATGCATCTTAAATGCGTAGTCAAGTCGTTATGAGAGACTCTGAGTCAGTCTATCACGTTTACTGGGGATGATCTCTTCTGCCACAACACTTTTCATATATCGAAATAAGTTGTAATAATTGGTACTAAGATGAGGAGACTGCACTCTGACTATCCATTTTTTGTTCAACAATCACGTTTCCATTTGCACATGATCAAACAAGCTGCAAAAATATCATGTAGGTTAGAATCATGTCATAGTAACGCTAATGAGCTATAGTGATGGCGAAACACGTTTGTGGATAACTATTTTATCAATAAATAAATAGATTAAATAAACAAATATGTGTATATATAGATATATATATTGTAAAAAAAACAAAAAAACTACCAAACTAAAGACCATAGATAAATATTTGAAGATATTAAATAATTTGAAACCTAAAAATTGTTTATAAAATTACCGAATTTAGCATTAAATAACATAAAAAGGGTTGATATGCCATAAGACTAAAATAAAATCCATGAGCAGAGTTTCTTTCTTAGAAGTGTTTGACTATGAAACGTATTACCGTTTGTCTGTATCCCAGCTGACTATAATATGGATATCTTCAAGTTATGTGAACAAATGGCTATAGAATCATCAATTTTAATAATCTAGCCATACCCAAGTTCCACCGTGACTGATCTTGTCTCCCCATCTATCTTACATGTAACCCTTATTCTTGAGTGGCCTCCGGGCCTTGATAAGTGGTGACTCTGCAAGTAAAAAAAAGGACCATGAATAAATATTTGAAGATTTAAAGAACTTGAAAAAAAAAAATTCAAAAAATTCTTGGATTCAGCATTAAATAACCTAAAAAGGGTTGATATGCCGTAAAGCAAAACAATCAGACCAAACACCATGAATAAATATTTGAATAACAACCAAACCTCATATCAAACCTAATTGCCATGAATAGAGTTCTTTTCATAGAATTTCTCATTTATGGAACACATTGTTACAAGATTGCTTCCCTGAGGGCTACAATGTTGCCGCTTCAAATATAACACAAATAAACATTTCTCAGAAACTGTCTTCATAAATAATAAAGCCTTTATCCTCTAGGAGCTCTTTAGCTTTGATTTATGGTTATTTATCAGCAACAAAAAAGAGAGAGGGGGCGGAAATTGTTGTTGATTCAAATTTTGTTAATGGCGTTCGGCAAAGATCGATTTATCGTCTCGTTGGTACGTAAAAGTACGACTTCCGGAAAGTGTTTTATTTTAAAATGTTGTTTTATGTCAGTTCGTATCCATTTTCCCCATAAAATGGAAAACCGCAATTAATCTTTCACGTGTCGGATAAATCCGAAGATAATGTTACGGATTGAAGAGAAAAGGAAAAACCTTAATTATTGAAAGGTGAAATAAGGCTGCACTACATATCAGCGTTTTAGACACACACACACACACACACACACACACACACACACACACACACACGTGCACATGTATATAAAATTGGCCTTGTCGGCTTGTCTATCTGAGGAACGATCTCTACCAAACTCCTCAGTCAATGTTTGGTAGACAGATTTGAAACTTGATATATAGAGAATTTGGACCTGTAGAACAAATTCGATTAAGCATTTACCTCGTAAAAAATATCTGCTAATGGGTCATTTTTTTTTTTATTGGAACTTGGTAGGCATAAGTTGACTTAAACTGTTCTTCTACACATACGCAAATATACATGTGGCCTACTTTTATTATAAAGTCGGTTCAGAGTTAATCATTTCTTATCCATCTGATGGTACCAGAGCTTAAACGGTAATGGCTAAGGCTGCAGCGTTAAATGTTCTGGTTTCAATTCTAGCTAATGGTACCCAACTCATATTTTTCTTTTTCACTTTTGAAATCATTACTATATATTGAGGACTGTAATCGTTGAATGTTTGAGTTACGGAAAAAGAATGATTTTCAGATCGCCAAGTTCACCGCGTCGAAGCACGAGTAACAAAAAGGGGTCCTGCTCCCTTTTCGACGTTATCTCAAACAAGCTTTCTTCAACTTCACCAGATTGCAAAGTACACCGTACCGACGTCGAGCCGACAAAAAAAAATCGTTTCCAACTGAAGAAATGATGGCTTGTTATATTGTCAAACCCGACCACATCTCAATTTGTATAAGACATGTTTTTGTCTCGTGTCGGTCAGGTTTCGAGTTTAAGATTTTCTTTTTTATTTTGTTATGGAATGACACTTGCGTTAATCATGCACACTACAATTTTCTCTAAAGGTACAATATAATAATCAAAAGAAAATTGTTTCAACAACAACAACGAAATTTGTATTAATTAAAATATATTTAAGTATATTTTGCAACTGGGCAACGCTGGACAGCCTTCTACTCTGTGGTTGTGTATGTGTGTAATATATATATATATATATATATATAATGTGTGTGTGTATATATATATACAGACACACACGCAAAATTCAAACTTTAACAATTTTAAGACCAAAAGTAGTGCAGTCATTTTTTTTTCTTTTTAATAAATAAATACATTTATTAAAACAAATTCAATATTTTGAATTATAACTAATTGTTTATCAGAAAAATCCAGGTGTTTTGTTACTTTTATCATTTTTTTTAACCTGCGTATATACAAAACCTATACAATGCTTTAAAAATAATATACAGAAAACCCCTAGGGGCCCCTTTCGCCAACAAACTCATCAAGAGTTAATCGTCGATTTATCAAGAGATGCAAAAAGCGAATTAAATTGTCATGTACTTGAGGATATATGATAAAAAAAGAAGCGAATAGGAATTCGTGTAAAATATATGAAATAATATAAAAAAAATATATACAATAATATAAAAAAATATATACAATAATATAAAAAATATATATACAACAATATAAAAAAAATATATATATACATACAATAATATAAATATATATATATATTTATAATATAAAAAATATATATTTATAATATAAAAAATATATATTTATAATATAAAAAATATATATATATATATTTATAATATAAAAAAATATATATATACAATAATATATATATATATAAATATATATATATATATACAATAATATAAATATATATATACAATAATATAAAAATATATATATATATACAATAATATAAAAATATATATATATATACAATAATATAAAAATATATATATATATATATATACAATAATATAAAAATATATATATATACAATAATATAAAAATATATATATATATATAACGTTTTCAGGGTACAAAACCTATGTAGCGCTTGAAAAATAATACACGAAAATTTTGGGGCCCCGTTCGCCAACAAACTCATCAGGAGTTATAAAATGCGTTGTTTATACCAACGATTAACTCCTGATGAGTTTGTTGGCGAAAGGTGGCCCCTAGGGTTTTTCCGTGTATTATTTCTAGTTAAATGTGCATATATTTTTTTTTTTTTTTCAAATTTAAAATGAACATGTCTTGGGGGATGTTCATCTATGGATTTTAGTTTTATTGATAGTTTAAAATCAATAAATATTTATTATTTTATTATTATTACCAATAATGAAATTATTTTTTAAACAAAATCAAATAAATAAAAAAAAAGAATAATTAAAGGAATCTTTTTTGGCATTGAAAAATAGGCAGGAATTTTTCCGATTATGATACCCTAAAAAAAAATTCCGATTCTTCTGAATCCAATTAATCGTCCCAACACTAGTTGATAGTAATATTAAACAACCAATCGTTTTCTACCTTTTTCTTACTTTAGTATTTTTGACTGTTACAAAACAGAAAGAGAGAGGGGGGAAGATAGTGTGTACCGGAAGTGAGAGTAATATATGCATAATCTATCTATTATTATTATTATTATTATTATAGAAAAGGGACTTTGTGTTTGCGTGGGAGAGTTCACCATAGACTCTGAAACGGCTGGGCCAATTTTTTTGAAAATTTCACATGAGAGTATTTGATGTGTCTTGGGGGTGTTCCTACATGAGTTTTCTATTGGCATCCGATAAGTATCGAAAATCGATAATCAAAAAATTCTGATTAAAGAAGACGATTTTGACCGAAGCTAACACTTTTATACAACCTAACATCACAAGTGCATTTGAGAAGTTTTATCACCGCACAAGCAGAAAAATCAATTGTAGATTCTTTTATAAGATCGTGGCATGTTCTAAATGAATTTTTCATTTTTAGAGCACAATCGAACAATGATACTTGACTTTTGCATTTTAGACATTAAATGAAGCCATTATTTACAGAATTTTAGAAAATCAACAGATTCTCTACAGTGCAATGTAGACTACAATGTATTGTGGATTAAGTCACTACACGGAGGCATGTGAAGCTTCCTCCCTGTACACTGCAGAGAAAGAGGTCTCTGACTAAAGCGGGCAATCAATTGATTTGATTGCAAAATGGGCGATTACACCGATTTTGATGACAATAAAAGTATGGAAGGTGGAAACTTTGTTGATCCTCATTCAATCCTGAACAACGATGGAAAAGTTAAGCTATGCATTGCGAGAGAATGAAAGTGATAGAAAATTAATAAAAGATGGTTCGCTGAATGAGACGTTTGAAAATTATGGCTAATTAAAACAATTAAAATATAAGTTTTTTGTTTTTTTTTTCTTTTAAAGCAATATCTCGATCATACAACTGAGGAATATTTTAGTATGTATTTTACATGATTATATAGAAAAAAAGCTCTATGGAAATAAACGTTGATTAATTAATTAAGCTTTAGTAAAATAACTAAGGTTTTTAGAAAACTTTACCTAGTCAATAATAGTAATAGCATTGATATAGATGAAGACCCTTTTACGCGGGCATCATCTTCATAGTTGTTGTTTTACCATGTTTCGGCAAACTCATCCTCTGGCCTTCTTCAGGTGATTAACGTCAACGGAATATGAATGCTGAGTCTTGTAACTTATCCCTAGTAATTACTGCCTTCCATAGTTGTTGTTGTCTCACCACATTTTGGCCAACTAATCCTCTGGCTTGCTTGGGTAGGATTAAAGTCGTTATCTTGAGACAATGTTTACTTGGAATCATAGACTCAGTACTTTTATCCACTGCACCAAGTGTCCTGAAAGGCAATCAAAGTCGAATTTTATAGTCTTATAAAATGTTGTGTACGTATCTGGTCTTCCATTGCCGGGTCTTTACTAGATGGTATTATTTTATGTTTTTATTTTTGGAATCCTTTGAAGATGAGGCTTCATCATTTTTGAAAACAACAACAATGATGATGAGGATAAGAAGAATGAATGCACAAAGAATGAGAATATTGAAGCTAAGAACAGGAGTACACGGGATTCCTCATTCAGTGCTCGGAATACTTTTTTTTGGCTCGTTTACAAATTTTGATAGTGTTCAATGTCTTCTCAAACAGATGACAGTTTATCCATTTATTAAAATGACAATCTTGTATAAGTTGGGGACCATTTCTCCAGAATTCCAAGTCGTTCTAACAACATATTAGTTTGTTATTTTATTCTTCTTCAGACTTCAACCCAATTTAAAAAACAAAAAACAAGAAAACATTACAGAAAATTTATATGATGTATGTGGCCATCACTGAGCGAAAATGTCATATTCCAAAAGTCACATAAACTGACCAAGTAGTTATTTTTTTATATAGGAAATCATGATTTTTAGTAATTTTAATAGTAAATTGTAGCCATTACAAGGCTGATTTTGATCTCTGTAGTTCGAATTGAGTTATCTCCCACTTATTAAACATGACGGGTTAAAACATGTGTCGCTTCATCATAAAATTTGATGTAAGTAAAAGTTAAAAACATTTTGAGCAATTTACATGATTTTTGGAATATGACCTTTTTGTTCCCTAAAGGTTGCGTGCATCAAAGATTTTTCTGCATTTTTGTTGTCAGCCTACAAGTATTAAGCAAACAAAACTGTCAAATTTTTTGCCCATGAAAAACAGGCAAAAGTTATAGCCCGTTGAGTTAGAATGAGTGCGTTATACTAAATTGATGATTGAATATGATTAGATTTGTGCATTTTTTAATTTTTTATTAAGAACTAATCACTATTAATCTCTAACTGTGCATCGAATGGATACCATAATACTTAATTTGCTGTATCGTATCCTAACAAACGTCCATACAAAATTTCTGCCAGATCGCTCCAGTAGTTTCCAAGATGGGTGGAATGGACAAACAGACTAAGAGAAATCTAATATAATGGTTTAATTATTTCCTCTTTTCATAGAAGAGACGTTGTGAATCAATCTATCATTACTGTCATGGCAGATGCTCGACTGAGCTTCAATCTATGACCCCCTCCTCCTCCTGTAAAGCATTCGCAACAAATACTCATCTAGATACAACAGCTGTCAACAATTTCACTCGCTCCCTGTCTGTGTCTAAAGCCAAACAAAAATTCCATCAGCAAAGTTTCTTTCTAAGAACTGTTCGTCTGTGGAACACAGTACCATGTGGCTGCTTCCTAGTTGACTATAACTTGGTCGTTTTCCAGCCTTATGTAAATAAGTTCTTGTTAAGCCGTCCTTTTTATGTAATTTAGCCCTACCTAAATTCCACCATTGCTGATCATCGTTGACTCGTAGTCTACCTAACACTCATTAACCCTTAGACTGGCGTGTGGGTCTTAATAAATGGTAACCCCCTAGTAAAAAAAAAAAAAAAAAAAAAAAAAAAAAAAGACAGAAACGCACATTTCACCTGGGGGTGATCAATTATGTCATTCCATAAGAATTATATGAGTGGCTGACAAAAAAAGTATGATGGCAGAGGTGGGGGGGGGGGGCACTGATAAGATTTGGCCGAGGGCCCACAAATAAATCCGACCCTAACTGTATTATTATTCAGGTTGCCTGCAAACAAAGAATATAGATTGATGTGTGTGTGTGTGTCCTATTGTGGGTAGTTTTCCTAACAAGAATGTTTATGAGCATACACAAAAAAACAAAAAAAAAACGTTCATGCAATTTTTAAGAGTTGAGTTACAACAGCCTATAATCTGTTTTGATTTGAAAGAATATTTATGCTGCTGATGATGGTGATTCCAATCCATCAACACTATCGCTTACTATTTCAACAGCTAGTACTTATTTGTTCTACTGCATTAAAAATAAAAATAAAAAAAGGAAAGAAAAGCAATTGTTCCTGTATCTCTTAATGCAAAAATCAATTGTTACACGAGCAAACATTGCGTGTCACGTGCTTTTACGATATTAACCAATCAGCGGAGACTTCAGGATTCAGTGGGCGGAGTGTTGCTGATGATTGACAGCTGGAATATCCATCATATCATGTTTGAAATTGATTGCAAAGATTGTTTATTTGAAAGTGTGAAGGCTTGTTAAAAATTACTTTCCCCTGGACTTTTTTTTAATTTTATTTTTTGATTAATCCTTTAAATGTATTTCTACGTCAGTTCAAAATTACTAAAATTTTTTTTATATAGTTGCGCAGATACGTATAAACATTTATATACATTAGTGATGGGACGATTCCAATGTAATTTGCGAATCTGTTCTAAATTCTCGATTCCAATATAATTCTTGATTTCGATTCTTTTAAAATCTCTAAATATTTAGTTGTAGAGTTTTCCTTTTCGGATTACTATAAAAAAATAAAGAAACAAACAAACAAAAAACGATGTAATATGTGCATATATTTCTACAAACGTAATAAATACACTTGTGGGAGATAATCTATCGGTCTTAGTTTCACTGGACGTGTTTGTGTACATTTCCCTACGCAATAACTCTGTCAGTTTTAAGTCTACAGACTCGAAATTTGATATACATGGTACTGAGATTTGGGAAAATCTTTGTGATCGGTTTTCGGCCAGAAATTTGGCTGTTAAGGAGTCAAATTTCAACGATTTGACCTTTGAGAACTCTACCAAACCCCTCCGACAATTTTGGGTCTAAACACTTGAAATTTTAGATATAGGTTCCTTGGACATGGATCTAACTTAATAAGTTGATTTGAGCACAAACAATAAATTTTAAGGGGTCATAATAGGGGTCAAAGTTAAAAAATTGACTGCTTTTTTTTTTTTTTTTGCTCAACATACACCTCCAAACACCCGGGCAACGCCCAGCTGAAATGCTAGTTTGGTATAAAATTTGCAGTCTTTAATTGTGTTCTTATATATCATAGAAATATATCGCCGAATTTTAGAAATTTCTAGGTTGGTCTCTGTAGGCGCGTTTAATTTACTGAGAAAGATGCCCCCCCCCGAATAAACTCGCCTGTAGGCGACAAGGCGCTACTCCACATAATGGTGTACCAAGAACCTGCTACAAGACGCCTTCCTGAACCTCCATGTCAAACAAATGTTTGCTGCAGCGATTAGTGATATCTGAAGTGTTTGTGACACAAAGTTGTGCTTCATGGATCACTTAAAAACACTTTATAGCTGAGGCTGGCTCAATCCTAATGTGTACTCGTATCGTTGTTCTGCCAATATAATTTAGATGAAAACACATTTGGTTTATTATATTTGAAACTAGCCTGGGTGCCCGGCGTTGCCTGGGTGTTTTGAGGTGTGTGTTTGGGGGGTAGTAAACAGGCAGGCTCGAACCCATACCGCAAAAGAGGAAAAGAACGTGAAAAAAAAAATGATGTCTTTGACGTTGCGTCCATCGACAAACCGGAAGTGGCAAAGGTTTAAATTAAAGCTAGTTAATCAAAAAGAGGAAGAGACTTTAAAAAATATAGGCGAAAAAAGTGACCCCTCCCTGTAGAAAAGTGCTCAGTTGAGGGTGAAGAAATTAATTTTTTTAGCCAATTTTTTGATATTTGTCGTCCGAAGTGTCGAGCTTTAAAACGATACCAATCTTGTGAAAATCCGTCGCCTATGTCAAAAGTTTTAGGCAGACATACATACATACATACATACATTTAAACAGACATGTGAGATTTTTATATTTTAAATGCTGCATCTCTTAACAGCTTTTTTTTTTATTTAAGCGTTGATTTTTTTTCTTTCTTTCTGTTTGTTTATAAAGCAAAACTGAGCTAAATGTCATAAGATAACATCTGTGATTGCACGAAACAATTGTGAAAAGCTTTAAGCTAGTTTTGGTTTCATTAATTTGTATATTGTTTTGCTTCACATTCTTTGTGTCGACATTTAAAATTGATGAACACTCGATAACAATAAATAAAAATTCATATGTAGTTTAATGTCTAATTGTGAATTGAATGTTTTTAATATGCCTGGGGTTTTGCGAAACGGCCAATTCTGAGAACAAGCATAAAAAATGACTACATGCTCATCAACCAGAGATGAAAGATCCAGATGCCGAGAGGCTTTTCTAAACAGTTCTTTGAATTCAATGAGAGATTCATGAAACCCTGATACAGTACGATGAAATATTGTATAATACATAAATAAAGTATATCTTGCACTCTGGTTTATTTTTCTTTTCTACTGACACAAAGTATTCACTATATAAATATGGGTGGAGCATACTGCTGAGTGAAATAACAAACTGCTATTAGCATCTAACGCAATGCTTACTGTGTAAACAAATGAAGCCGCCATCGTTTGACAGCATTTATCATTTTAATTTCACCTACCTACTCAGCAGCAGCCAAATGGCACAGGAGTTAGAAGCACTGAATATTTTCTAGGCAGTCGAGTTTCAATTCGATCCTAGACTGAGACAGTTACTTGTCTAACCACACTGGAGAGTTGTGACACAGCAAAACTTTTTTTTATGGATAAGAGACATCGATATAATTTCACTTATTAGAGATTTACATATGCATTAAGCACTTCAGAAAAAAAAATTTTAGTTTAATATATTTGAACGTATTTTATATTTATATATTTAGTGGAAACGGTAATTAATAAAAACTGAAGAAAATGCTCAATACTGTTGTAGAGCAAATATGCGTTTTATTTTTTATTGCCGTATCTTTCTGTTAAGTTACATTATTGTTTCAGCTACCCGGCTGTTTTTTTTTTGTTTGTTTTTTGCCGTCTATAGCTTTCTCAGACTTTTACTGTAAAAGTTTGAGGAAGCTACAGACGGCCAAAAAAACGGCCAGGTAGCTGAAACAATAATGTAACTTAACAGAAAGATACGGTAATAAAAAATAAAACGTGTATATATATATATATATATATAATATATATATATATATTAGTCATCCACGTGCAGTATTGTTTCGTTGTATCACAGCTCATCAGTGCGGCTATACAAGCACCTTTCCCCAGCCGTGGATTTAACCTGTAACCATCAAGTTGTCAGTCAGCAGCTCTACCCACAAAGCTATGAATCGGTGCCCGCAAATGTCCGTCAAACGCCTATTAAAGAAGCACTTGCCCGTCGCTTCACACTGCTGAAACTGCTAGTTTATATATAGTGAATATTCTCTGTAGAGATGAAACATTTTTTTACTAAGCTCTACTCTCATATTGAGCACTGCTTAAGTAAATACTAGAAATCTCTAGACTACATATTATCTTATGCTCTCGTGTATACATGAATTTGCTAACCTAAATGCGCTTATATTAAGCTTGTATGTAAAGGATAACAGAATTTAGATGATGGCTTATGATATAAGAACTTAGGAACGGCACAGAGTATGAAGATACTGCGATATCCATGGAGGTGAATAATTTTATCTAGAAAAAAAATGTCCTATGTGGACTGCAAAAGTTGAATGCAACAAAGTTTCCTCGTAGAGGTTTCTGTTTTCTTTTGCATACACAAGTACTGATGATGGCCTAACCAAGCAAAAGATGAACACATACATGATGAACATTATAAATATCTTGTCGGTAGGCGGTAACAATTGTATGCTATGTATGGACATAAAAGATGACTTTTTGGTGCATTTTTAATGCTTAATTCTCTTCGTCCAAAGCGATTAATACATAATATAAAAAGATATAGATATATGCATACACGAGTTGTCTTAAATAAATTTCCAGACTTTTATGGCACTTTTATTGATAGTACACACATGAAACTCTAGTCCCCTTGAAGTAATCTCCTCTGGCTGCAATGCACTTGTATTGGTCCAACAACTTCTGGAAGTCCCCATAGAATTACAATTGTGTTTTGCTGTGTGACCTATTTGCATTTAAAAATAAAAGCAAAGCATTTAATATTAGTTATTACTCGTGCGAGCGATCAGAAAAAAAATTTATAAAAATTAAGCAACCCTCTATAAAAAATGAAAATAGCATTGAGTACCCTTTCGAGCGCAAAAAAAAAAATTACATACAGTGGGCAGGCTCGAATGTGTACGGCTAAGAGGAAAAGGTGTAGAAAAGGGAAACACTTTAGTCGGCTTGGCCACGGTGAAATTCTGATGTTACGAGCCTTCAAAATAACACTTTTAAAACTTAAGGAGGCGGAATAACTTTGTGACCCAAATAAAATGGGTGCAAAAGTTTAGCACGGCTACGATGATGATGACGACGTTTCTCTCTCTGTCTCTCCCTCTCTCTCTTTCCATGTATACTTGCTTAATCAAATAAAGAGTTCAAAAGTTTAGTACGGCTACGATGATGACGACGCTCTTCTCTCTCTCTCTCTCTCTCTCTCTCTCTCTCTCTCTCTCTCTCTCTCGCTGTGTATATATTTGCTTCCATAGTCTCTTGTTTGCTGTTCTGTAAGACCTCCAAGTTCGTGCTTACATGCTTGTTTATTTATGCAGGAAAAAAATGTAAGAAACATTAATATAGTAAACGAAGTATTATATTTAGGAAAAGAAACAATTGATCTGTTTTAGGTTAAAGTGATTGCAGGTTGTAGAGAGGGTGGCCATGTTTGGATAGGTCTAGCATGTTCGTTTATTTTAGAAAATGTGTATTCCTGAATAAGCGATTTTTCAACTCGCAGCCAATGAGAATTGCCGGATTATTTGAGGGAGAAATTATTAATTTTGTAACGGGAAAAGGAAAGGTAATGGTTTGTGTACGAGTTGATGAGCCAGTTACGAAGGTAGACTGGGCAGTATAAGTATGTGTATCTTGGTTCCCGCTGTTGACTGATGGTGGTTGACTGATGGTATTTAGATTTAGAGGGAAAATTAGTAACTACTTCCTCTAAAGGTGTTGACGATCGTGATGATGTTTCTCCTAGGATGTAATGTAGGATTTTATTATAACAAATAAATGTGTATAAAACGACGTTCTAATGTTACATAAGATGGTGGATAATAGTTTAGACATAATAAATTTTTATGTGGCATCTGTTATTGCAAAACTATAGTAATTTGGTCCAGAGGGGAATTTCTGCAATCAAAATATTATATATGGAGATTATTATTATTACTCCCTAGGAGTCATCAGATTTCTCTTTGAGAACAAGTTTTGGTGTTCTCTGGAGTCTGAGTGACAAGTCTCCTCAGATTTCTAGTACTCTTTACCTCTTTCGATTTGCGTTATTGCAACAGCCGTTTACCATTGATTTCTCGTTGATAGTGACCATTAGTCTTCACTGGAATTTGGATGGCAATAAGCCTCCCCAAGGTCCTTGCCCTCTTTGCACTCATCCAGCAGTCTGGCTAGTACTCTTTCCTCTGCCTATTTACCCTCCTTGACGCTCACTTATTTGGTGTAGCGCCAGTTTATATCGACATATGAAAAAAGGTGGGAGGCTGGAAGGTGGGGGCCGCAGGAAGGGGTTAACTTACAATTTTCATCATCATCATCATTATTATTATTATTGATTTCTCGTGAAAGAATATTATGGTTCTATTTCATGGGTCCATTCTTTTAATAAAATGCGTTTAAGAATATTTTATTCTGTTCATTTCTGTTGTTCAGTTATTTATTTATTTATTTTACGAACTGCTTTCCTATGTGATTTTACTACCCCCCCCCCCCGAATAAGGTTCAGTATCAAGTTATATGAGCAGTGCAAAAAAACGTCGACACAAAAGCTCCGAACAAAGCTTTCCAAAAGCGGAAGAGGTGGTTCATCATGCGTAAGGTACTCTGTAGTTTCGACGTCGTTTTTATACAACTTGAAAATAAATTCATGAAGGTACTCTCGCCCTGCTTCACATTCAGGAATTCCAGTTTTACATTTTTATTTTGTTTCGTAATTATTTATTGATTTATTTTCGTAATTCTTATTATGTCTGTCGTGTAGTTTAATGAATACCATGCAAATAATTGCAGGGACGATAGAGAGATAGAAATAGATGGGGGGGGGGTTGAAATTGCGAATGCTGTTCTTGTACCATTGAGTCGGAGAGAATGTATAGTTCTATTCATGAAATGTTAATCCGGTTGCTATGGTAACGGAGCATTAATTAACAACTTGATTTGCTTCCACGGTTTATTGTTGTGCATAGGGACAGCTTTTTCTTTTCTTTTTTTTTTATCAAATCTTTTACCCGATTTTCATTAATGAGAACGATTTTCGAAAACATTTTTTAAGCTTTAGTTTTTTTTTTTTTTTTTTTTCTTATTGTTCGCATAAAATAGAATTGTACGCTTTTGTCACTAAAACTGGTTTTTATATAGTGAAAACAGAAAAGTATTTTCCCCGCATATCAGCAAGTATTTTCCCCGCATATCAGCTGTTTTCCTGTGGTGGTGGTGGTGTGTGTGTGTATGTATGTATGTATGTATGTATGTATATATATATATATATATATATATATATAATTATGGGCTCTCTCGTCGACTTCGACGTATGAGCTTCCGCCACTACAACTAAGTTGCTCGGAAATCCACACAAATGATTTATTTATAGTGGTGAAGACTTTGTGTAGAACCAACCACCCCTCTTACTTTGCTAACCTTTGTCGGTGCTATCACAGGACAGAGTATACAGTAGACCGTAGGTTTTTACATCAGTTTTCTTCTTTTAGATGCATGTCTTAACGAAGGCTGACGGTGCATCTCTCCCAGAGAATAAATGCACCCCCAGATACCAATCTGGAAATTTCTACGACTCTGCGCGTTACATACAGCGCCCAGCCTTCCCAAATGTTTACCCATCTGGTACTTGCCAGTCTCAATGTTGCTTAACTTCGGTGATCTAGCGAGAACCAGCGTGAGTGTGCCGTCTCTCTCTCTCTCTCTCTCTCTCTCTCTCTCTATATATATATATATATATATATATATATATAAAATAAATGACAAAAATCTATATTCCAAAGTTCATGACGTTGACAATTTTTATATTTTATTCCTTTACATCAATTGATCCATATATATATATATATATATATATATATAATTTGTTTTTAAATGCCCCCGAAACAGTGTTTTATGGTAAACAATTGATGATCCCTTAAAAAATAAATTATTACTGGTACTATAGTGAATTCGAGAGAGCAAGTTGATGCATTGATTGCAGGTGATTAAACGACTTACTGACTAAATAGTTTTCTAACGAATGATAAAAAATAATTTTTTTGTATGGTTTTAAAGGTTAAAAACTTCCAAGACATATATTAGCAGGCCGCCCGGCATTGCCCGGCCGTAAAATACGCATAAATATTATATAAACTGAGATATATGCATGCAAGTATTGTTTTTTCTAAACGGTTCAGTTCTTGTAATTAAAAAAAAAAAATACTCGAGCTGAGATCGAAACCAAAGCCTAAAGACAGTGAATCAAGTACAGTAACCATTAGGCCAACTTGACACGATATTTAAAAAGTGTTTTCAAACCTTATTTTTGACATAAGAAATCTGTCATGTAAATGATTTACGCATGCGCATTCATCAAACAGTTGATAAACCAATAAAAATCCAATGATCCTCACATGCCAATTTGTCCATATTGACCCCATAGCAGCTCTTTTTTTCTGGATGAAAACCGATTAAAGTTTCTCACATATTTGAATACGCTATATACCAAATTTCAAGTTTGTAGATCAAAATTTGTTGAGTATATAGGTTGAGAATTGTCCGCACGTACATTCTCACTTATATATATATATATATATATATATATATATATATATATATATATACTAGCAGGCCGCCCGGCATTGCCCGGTCATAAAATACGCTTAAATATGATATTTTAATTAATGCAGATTTTGTACTTATTCTATCATATTTGATTCAATGATTTAAAAAGTAAAAAAAAAAAAATGACCCGTGCGCCACCACTAAGAATCGAAACCAAAACGTTTAGCTTACGATTTACTTTTTCCTTTGACGTTAATGCCTGACCTATGTTGACTGCAAGGCTAAAAATTAAAACATGAATCAATAGCTATTACGTTACGCATGCATATTCGCAATGCTTTCGTCTGACCTTCACCTGGCAATTTTTTTTATTTTCACACTTTTGCATCCATTTTCCTCACACCCAAATATAAAGTTTTACATGGGTTTGAATATCCTATATATTAAGTTTACTGTTTGTAGACTAAAAACTGGCTGGTATATATATATATATATATATATATATATATATATATATATATATATAAATTCTAAAGATGGATATGGATATTATTTTTAAAATTGGAACATATTAAGATAATTAATGATTCAATGAACTAGATAGATCAATTAAAGAAATATGAAAAATTGCATCGGATTACATTATTGATGATTTTTGGACCTTGTGGTGTACAATTTCATCGGACTTATTGACTCTTTGGATTTTACGATAATCCCTTCATATCTGGGATGGCTTGCCCTGCATTGTGAATATTATCAAATTACAATATTTATTAATATATCAAATTCAGACAAGAAATTATAATAATGAAAAATCCTTAATTCATGGATTTTCAAAGATATGCTCTTTTCATCAAAGGACAAACATTAGTAAAAAAACAAAAAATTGAAAAAAATTAAAAGTATTTTGAACAGATTAACAAATCAAAATCGATCAATTCACCAATTAGCAAGTCAATCAGTTCATGAAACTGCAATCCACGAAACTAAAAGAAGAATCTGGAATTCAAGCGTAAACACTTCAAGTGTGAAATGCAGCGTAAAAATTTTATTGAGAAAAATCAGAAAATTAAGCTGTATTAACAGATTCTTTTTAATGAACACATACAAGCGAAAATTAACGAAGCATTCAATCGCATTCCAATTGTCTGCAAAAATTCCAGAGAGTTGCAATTTGTATTCTTCGGCCTACTGTTCTCATCTTGAATGTCATTTTCACAATGTTTCGGTCGATGTAACCTTCGACCTTCTTCAGGTGTATCTTGTCAAACTCGAATGTTTCTGTTGAAGTCAGGAATTTCAAACAGAATTTCCGAGTCCGAAAGAAACTTCCCAAGTTCGACAAGACACACCTGAAGAAGGTCTGAGGTTACATCGACCGAAAAATGACACTGAAGATGAGAACAGTAGTCCGAAGAATCGAAATAATACAAATAACTAATCCTCATCTCAAAAATTCAAACGTAATTTGGTTTAATTTTTATCGCTTTCAGCCCTCTTTGGGCCTTTTGCATGCAAGTGAATATAACTAAATATAACCCACATTTGAATCGTTTACGCTTAACAATTTTATTCTGAAATTCATAGTGATCGGTTAATTAGTTTAGGAGTGAATCCTTTATATACAAACGTATGCAAATAGATGTATAACGATTAATTAGATTTTGCTTTATTTTGTTGTTGTATTTTGTGGTTAGTTGTATTAATGTGTGAGTTAGTTAAAATAGAAACGAATTGAGTTGGATTTGATTTGTACCAACAAAAACAAAAAAAAACGTAATTACATTTTTTTTTTTACATTGTTGCTGTCTGAAAATGAAAAAAAAAAAAAAAAAATCAATATCCACGTCACTGTGAAAGCATTGCCTCTAGTTTATAACAAATTCTGTTCGAAATCCAATCGTCGGCTCGTAATAAGATGTTCACAATTTCAAGACTTGAAGCAAATAATTGAATTCCTGGATTCCATTTTAGTGTTGCGTAATTGGGAAATGGTCAGGGAGGAAATGACCTTAATAAGATACCCCACCCCACCCCACCCCTCCCCAAAAATGTTAGACTTCAATCAATTCCAATCCAGAGTTTTGCAGAAGGATAAGTTAGTTATTAAAACAGTGACGCGATTTGAAAAATACTGCTTAATTTTGGGTTAGGAAAATTGTCGAGATTTGTTTTAAAGAAGTCATTACTATATATGCAGTGCATAACTTCAAAGTAAAACACACGTATTTATTAATTGGTGTATGTGTATATATATATATATATATATATATATATATATATATATATATATATATATATATATATATATATATATATATAATGTGTGTGTGTGTTTTATTATTACAATCTTAAGTGTATTAACTTAATTCATTAGAAATTGTTTCAATAGACTGGATAAAAATTATCCGTCCACATCGTTAGATGATTCAAGTAAAAATTGATTTTAACTAGAATCATCTGATGATATGGACGGATAATTTTTATCCTATCTATTGAATTAATTTGTAATGAATTAAGTTAATACACTTGAGGTTGTAATAATAAAAAACATATTTGGCTCTACTAACGTATTGAGCACTCTTTATCCTTGTTTTTTACCACACACACACACACACACATATATATAGAGAGAGGTATATATTAGTGATGGGACGATTCCAATATTTTTACCGATTCCGATTCCTTATAACTGTCAACTGTTTAACTATAAACGTGTTATTTTATCCCGATTACCGTAAAAACACGCGTTAAATGTGCTTATATTTTCTCAAACGTAAAATCACACTTGTGAGGAGGTGATCTAGAGATTTTAATCTTACTGGGAGTTTAAACCAATTAATATTAAACCAATTAATATTTTACTGGGAGTTTAAACCAATTAATATTAAACCAATTAATATTTATTATTTTATTATTACTATCAGCGGTGGAAGATATTTCTTAAACCAAAATCAAATAAACAGATTATTTAAGGAATCGGTTTTGGCATCGGAAAATAGGCTCAATTTTTTCCGATTCTGATACGGATTATGATACCCCAGAAAGCTCCGATTTTTCTGATTTCCGATTCCGATTAATCGTCCCAACGCTAGTGCATATATTTGTGTATAGATAAAAAAATCAATGCGAAAAATGTATAAATGTTTATCTTTTCTGTATTTATTTCCTATTAGTCTTTTGAAAATATGCATAAATATTATATTTTAATTCATACAGAAACTGAGACTTATTCATAGACCAACTTAACACGAAGATTTATATATTTAATATTAATGACATATATATCGGCATGTATATCCTTAATAGTTTTTGAGATATTGTGTTCATGACTTGTGGAACACCCTGTATTTAAAATTAAACCACTTCAAGCTATGAATGAATTTGTGCATGCGCAAAAATAATAGAAATAGGTTCGCAAGTTGAAATGAACATTTCGCAATTCAATTAACGAACATATTTCTGTACACGTTATTCATCCATCCAAACAAAGATTTTATTCATTATAAACCATCCTTGGTGTATTATTACCATTTCCTGATAAATGTTTACATACAGACACACACATAGAAAAATCTACTGTTTTATCATAGAGATGAACATCGGTATGAACACTTTTGAAGAATAATTTTTTCACATTTCTAATAATGTACATCTGTTCTTTATATTTCTGTTTTATTTATTTATTGCATTTTCATCACCAACAAGGCACAGTGCCACTTTGCTGTAGGTGGCTACTATCTGGGGCATAATTTTCAGGGATACTATGTAGGGAGTTGAGCAGCAAGGTGTTTGCTTACATTACACTTGTACTTCTGCACGTCAGTACAGTTGGAGAAAAAGGAATCCAGAAGGGAATTCCAAAATCTAGCCGTTCTAGGAAAGAAACTTTTAGAGTAAAATGATTTCTGGCATCTGGTGATCTCTACTTGGGAGGGGTGGGAGTTTCCTGCTTGTCAGGGGTATTTATGTAGAGGTAGTACAAGGGCTAGTAGTTCATCAGAGCATTAAAATGCTTGTAAAACAGGCAGAAGGATGGAACATTTCGCGGATGGGACAGGTTGAAGTTTAGATGACAGTTCAGGACCTATCAGGTTAGCGACTCTCTTTTGAATCTTGTCCAGGAGTGAGAGACTAGTAGCAGATGCTCCAGCCCAAATGTGACAGCAATACTCCATACATGGGCGTATGGCTGCCTTGCAGAGGTACAGGACACTCTCAGGCATAAATAATTTCCTAACACGGTAGAGAGAGCTCACCTTCTTTGCAGCAGCCTTGGCAATACTCTCGATGTATTTGTTCCAACTCATCTTCCCTGTGAATGTTAAGCCGAGGAGTCTGAACATCATGTTCGCACATTATTGGCATCATGTGCGAACGCAGACCCCATAATATTATTACACTATCCTTAGAAAGTGTACTTTAGTTTGAGTTACATATTCGACAGGACAACCCTCTACAGGATCTAAGCTAAAAGTATGTCCTTTATAAAAATGAGAAGAAAACTCAGCAAGCCTCAATTCGTGATCAGCATTTTACAGACTAGAAGCAATAATATTGATCTTGATTTTTTTTTTCTTTGCTTTTGTAGTAAGAAAATAAAATCTTTATTTAAATTAGATTCCAGATATTTGGGTCAAACCTGTCGATTTCTAGTTTATAATGTTGTCTTGTGTCTGGTAGATTTGAAAAATAGCCTTTTCATTTTCAGACAGATTTAGTACTGACACTGCTATGAATGTTGGCTAGGCAATGGTCTCCATTTGATGACGGACACGTGATCGCTTTCTCCCGTATGTGTGTGTGTATATATACTAGCAGGCCGCCCGGCGTTATCCAGTCTAAAATATGCATGAGTATTATATTTTAATTCCTACAGAAATTGAGACATGTCCATGCAAGTATTATGTTGTTGTTTTTTTTCTAAACAGTTTTCTTCTTGTAAGTAAAAAAAAAAAAAAAAAAAAAAAAAAAGAACATGATTAATCGGAACCCAGAATCGGAAAAATCGAAACTTTTTTTCGGGTATCGGAATCGGAAAAATTGGTGTCTATTTTCCAATGCCAAAAACGATTCCTTTAATTATATTTTTGATTTTTGTTAATTTTTTTTTTTTTTTTTTTTTTTTTTGATAAAATCTTCAACTGCTGGTAGTAATTATAACAATAATAAATATTGATAGATTTTAAACTACCAGTAAAACTAAAATCTAAGGATCATGCTGCACAAGTCTGATTTTACGTTTGAGAAAATATCTGCACATTTAACGTGTCCTTTGCAGTAATCAGGGAAAAATATCAACTTTATAGTTAAACATTTAGACATTAATAAAGAATCGGAATTGGTAATTGTATCGGAATTGGAAATTTACTACAGAATCGATAATTGTATCAGAATCAGGAATAATGTTAGAATCGTCCCATCACTAATATATATATATATATATATATATATATATATTTAAAGGAGATTAGAATAATAGTCTATAGAGCTAAGTGTATTTTAATGTAATAGTGAAATTACTAGTTTAATTAAAATACAGGAAATGCTCGTTGTAATTTAGATATATAATAAGCTCGATAGTTAAATGTCCTAGAGCTAATTCAATATTAAGTAATGTGATTTATAATTTAAAAATTTAAAAAAATTTTAAAATTTAAAAATCAAAATTTAATTAAATTAAAAATCAGTTTCATAAGAAGGAACAACAACAAAGTCAACTTTGACTTTGTTGTTGTTCCTTCTTATGAAACTGATTTTTAATTTAATTAAATTTTGATTTTTAAATTTTAAAATTTTTTTAAATTTTTAAATTATAAATCACATTACTTAATATATATATATATATATATATATATATATATATATGAACAAATGATTAATAAAGCATGTTAAAAGACATCTTGAAAAAGAGTTAAAAACATATTTAATTTTAAAAAAGGAAGCACAAGATAAGTGGATAGTCCTTAATCCACAGAGTTTCGAAGAAATACTCTCCTTCTCATCAGTGGGCAGGAATTAGCAAAATGCAGGATCGGATTTTGCATATAACAGTATTTAATGAAACTACAAGTAAGTCAAATATCTTACTTGGTTAAAAAAAAGGGTGAGGTAAGGGGAACAGGAGGCAAAAGAAAAATAATAAAAAGATTTCACATGACTGGATAGTCCGGTGAAGGGTAAAAATCCAAATATGGTAAAATCCAAAACGGTCGAATTTAAAATTTCAATCCGATGGGTATATATATATATATATATAAGTAAAAAGGAAGAAATATTAATATCATTTTCACTGACATTAATTCTTCTAGACTCGGCCAATAGAATCCAAGCCATTGTTAAGAGGGCTTATTTACTGTTGACTGATGTATGTCTGTTTTTGTGCAGTTCTAGGAGGTTCACCCTCCAAGGCTTTGCGGTTTCCCTTTGAGAAGGGATTGATTTATTGCTAATCAGCTGTGGCGTCTCTACTGGAGAAAAAAAAAGATTACATTATATAGTGTTGGTAATCTGTACCTTAAAATTTGTCTGACGTCACTTCTGCCGAATGACTTTGTAAAGAAAGAAGTGCAACTCTTAACGGAAGCCCATGTTACTCATTCAAACAAAGATTTTACTCTTTATTAAGCCACCCTTGGTGTATGATTAATATTTCCTGTTAATTGCAGTGATATATGACCAGTAGTTTATCGGTTAAATATTTTCATAAATACAGAAAAATACTTTTCTAACTTTCTCTTTTATTTGGTCTCTTTTCAGGTCGTCTAAATATCAATCATGACGTTAGAACGAAACATTCTTCCAGAATACAATGCTACTGACGGGCCGGCCATGACAACTAAAACTGCTGTGCTAGAAATTCCTAAGAAGGATGAACCTATTAATAGCCGGAACAGTCCGAGTACGCTTAATGTGCTTACAACAAGTACGGACTTGGAGTTCTCCAACAGGTAAAAAATTCAGTTCCATTTTTTTTTTCACCATCTTCATCACCTAGCTTTTTTTCTTCATCACCTAGCTTTTATTTCTTCATCACCTAGCTTTTATTTCTTCATCCCAGCTTTTTTTTCATCACAGCTTTTTTTTTCATCCCAGCTTTTCTTTAATCACCTAGCTTTTTTTTCTCATCACCTAGCTTTTTTTTTCTCATCACCTAGCTTTTTTTTTCTCATCACCTAGCTTTTTTTTCTCATCACCCAGCTTTTTTTACCTAGCTTTTTTTTCTTCATCACCTAGCTTTTTTTTCTTTATCACCTAGCTAAGGGGCTACTAATTGGAACCATGCTTGAGAAAGATTAATAAGATGTTGGTTTATGTTACATTTGAACTTCTGCATATCAGTAGAGTCAGGGAAAGCAGGTAGTAGGAAGGGAATTCCAAAGTCTAGGTGTTTGAAGGAAAAAGCTATTAGAGTAGAAAGCATTCTAGCATTTGACCTCATCAGTGTAGGGGTGTGATTTTGTTGCTAAGTGGGTTTGCTGAGGATATGTACATTGTGGGAGCGCAATGCAATGAATTCACCAGAGCACATTCCATTAAAAATACTGGTAAAACACCTAGCTTTTTTCTTAATCACCTAGCTTTTTTTCTTCTTCACCTAGCTTTTTTTCTTCCTCACCTAGCTTTTTTTTAATCATCTAGCTTTTTTTTTCTTCATCTAGCTTTTTTTCTTCATCTATCTTTTTTTTCATCTATCTTTTTTTTTTCATCTATCTTTTTTTCTTCATCTATCTTTTTTTCTTCATCTATCTTTTTTTCATCTATCTTTTTTTCTTCATCTAGCTTTTTTTTCTTCATCTAGCTTTTTTTTCTTCATCTCGCTTTTTTTTCTTCATCTCGCTTTTTTTTCTTCATCTCGCTTTTTTTTCTTCATCTAGCTCTTTTTTTTCATCTAGCTCTTTCTTTTCTTCATCTAGCTCTTTCTTTTCTTCATCTAGCTCTTTTTTTCTTCATCTAGCTCTTTTTTTCTTCATCTAGCTTTTTCTTTATTACTTAGCTTTATTTCATATTATATAAACAAGGGAGATAACCCTTCTCATCCACTTCTTTATTTATAAAAAAAAAATGGAAGAATACCAGGACAGGTAAATTTAATTCCCCGAACAGAACAGTTTTGCATCATCATCATGTCCGCTTATGAAGATTACAATCAAAATGGAATAATACTAAACCTTATGTCTAGAATCTTTATTCAAATTTTGATCCAAATTTAATACATGATTTTAATTCTCAGAAATGTCTAAAATCTAAGGCTTACGTTTAAGGAGTCTTAAGAAGAAATTCAAATCAAGGGAACTTTGCTTAATTGGTGTCTAATGGCTATGGATCAAATTTAATGCAAATCCGATATCAACAAGAATTTGTTAACATTAGACTTGAAAACAACCAGGTTGTAATCAACTGGGAAGCAGCCCCATTTTATTGCATTGAATAAATGGACAGTTCCTAGAAAGGAATTCTCCTGATTAAAGTTATGTTTAGCTCGAAATACACAAAGGAAGAAAGGAAGATTATTTATAGTGGTTGTAGCTAGACGAGTTTTGCTGTGAATGTTTTACTGGAGGGGATGGGGGGGATTAGAGTTAGTCAAGCACGTAGGATCAAAATGACAAAAGAATAGAGAAAGACTAGTGATGTCTCTTCTGTGAGAAAGAGGCTGAAGAGAACAGGGGAGATTACTGTCCCCACTAGATTGCGAAATTGATTTTGTGCTCTGTCAAGGCAGGAGAGTATGTTCTGAGTGGCACCTCTCTTGCTGTTTTTTTTTTTTTTTTTTTTTTTTTTTAAGGCATGTTTCCACTTGAATATAAGAGGCTACTTATTGGAACCATGTCTGAGAAAGATTAATAAGATGTTGGTTTACATTACATTTAAACTTCTGCATGTCAGTAGAGTCAGGGAAAACAGGTAACAGAAAGGGAATTCCAAAGTCTAGCTGTTTGAGGGTAGAAGCTATTAGAGTAGAAAGCTTTCTGGCATTTATGGATCTCAACAGTGAAGGGGTATGATTTTGTTGCTAAGTAGGTTTGTCAGAGGTATGTACATTGAGGGGGACACAAGTGCAATGAGTTCATCAGAGCACATTCCATTAAAAATACTGGTAAAACAGGCACAGGGATGCAACATTGTGGTAGTGGGACAGAGGTTGAAGCCTAGTTGACAAATTGGGATCTATTAGATTGGAGGACCTTTTTTGGACCATGTAATAGTCAGTTTTAGGTTGTTTTTTCCCCCTAAAATCTGTACATTTATTGTTTAATAATTGATAGTGATCAATTGTAGAATAGAGGCTGTTGAAATGTAGCACCAATTTTCTTTCTTCTTCTATATAATAAAGTAAAGTTAGTCTCTTCGATCTCTATACCCACATTTCACAATTTCAAATTACCACGTGATGTCAGCATCGGTGGCCATGTTGGCTATTCAACCTACAGAAGCTCATTTAGTCTGGATTTGATAGGAGAGTGGTCTGTTTGTGCTGATATCTACTGTGTCCCCGTCATCATCACAGGAAGCAAATTAAAAGGGACTGAAAATTGGAATAAACTACAGAATACACATAAAGAAGAATGCATGTTTCAGAATATTTTGTGTAGAGGTGAACGGCAACTGAACAGTATGTGCACCAGTGGTATTCACCCTAGGTAGGTTGAACCAGTTTCCTTTAAAGGAGGAAATGTTAAGGAAATATTAAATTCACAAGTGGTTTACATTCACATGTATATCCCAATCAGGGGAGAGATAACGTTGTTTTTTAGTTTTTGCAGGGATATGTCGACATCCTCCTACATACAGCACCTGGTATTTTCAAACTGTCACCTATTTGGTACTGATCAGGTGCAACGTTGCTTAATTTCGGTGATTTAACGTGAATTGATATGTTGATGTGATTATGCAGTATTAACGGAACGGTGGAGCATAGTAGTAGCAGTAGTTTGGGGAATACTCGGGAATAGAAATCTAATAACGAAAATATCCTAAATGCGTTGACCTGTTGAGTGAGCCAGCGGAAAGTGCACCTGCTGCTGCTGTTGTTGCTGCTTGTGACATCCAACGTTGGAATGTATCGATCATCATCATCTTGACAACTGGAAGTAATTGTAAATACAGATATTCCGAACGCCAATCGGCAAGTTGTTGGCTTTCATTTTGTTCAATCCTAACCCATGCTTTCTATTGACTGTACAGTTACTGGGGTTGGGAGCAAAGAGAAGTATTTTTTTTCTTGTGTGTGTAATTTATTTGTTTTTGTTTGCAATACTTTTGAATGAATTCAATTATTTATACGAAAGTGCATTTTTACCAAAATGCGAGTTGGGAATAATTTTGCCTTTAATCAATTTGGTACCCCCAAATGGGGAGCGACATATGTATTGTTTAAAATAAGATTTCGAATCTCGCTAGATTCAACCACTCTGATGAGTCGTAGATGACAAAACACGTGTCAGTAGATAGATAAATGTCATCACAAATAATAAAAAAAAAAAATGGTATATCTAAAACATAATTTTCATGGGTGTAGGAGATTTAGAGAAGATCTTATATGTATAAACGATAATGATGAATTCGAAAAAAATAAACATCAGTTATATCCAAAGGAGTTAGAATTCAATTGTGAACATAGAGGACATCAGGCTATATTTCTGGATTTGGATATAAAAGTTGAGGATGGGATTTTTCTTTATAAAATATTTGATAAAAGAAACTCTTTCCCTTTTCAAATAGTTCGTATGACGCATAAAGATAATACCTGCCTTGTTTTTATGTTTTATAGAACCATTATATCAGAGTTTTTGAGAATAGCTCACGTTACTTTAAAATTCATAGATTTTATATCACCAGTTTCTAGCTTAGTAATAAAGATGATAAAACAGGGTGGGGATAAAACTAAAATATTTAAACAGTTAAATAAAGCATTGGTTCGTTATCCTGATGCTTTTGAATCGTATAAAATTAACCAGAATATATTAATAAAGGAAATCCAAAACTATTTTAGTAATGTATAAAATGTATTATATATAAAAAAAAAATGGATATATTTATAAATATTTTTAACCTTTATATATATATTTAATTTTAAATAAATAAGAATGTAAATATACAAAATACTAATCATAGTAAGGGGTCATATGTAGTCAAATGGATTAATCCTAATCTTATAAATACAAGACTGGTAAATTAAAAAATATATCCATTTTGAATTTGGAAACAAATGAATCTCACAGGTAAGGAATTCCTTTTTAGTCGCGTGCAAGCGACTCTATAAGTCACTCCGTCGATCGGTCGGTCTGTCTGTAACACTTTTGTGCTTGGCCTTTTTGGTTAAGATCAAAGGTCTGTTGTTAATAGATGCTGTTCTTAGCTTTTTAAGTTTTCCTTGGCCTTTTGGCCAAGATATGAAATTTTATTAATATTATCTTTTTTGTATTTTTTGATATAAATAAAAAATGTTTTAAAATTGGGCTTAAGTAGGACCCCCCCCTCTCACCACACACACATAAATTCAAATTTAAAGGGGTAACCATGATAAAAGATGCTGGCTGAGAGAAAAATCATTTAAAATTTACAACAGAGACGAGATGGATCAACCAACCTCACCATCTCCCCTTCTTTTTGAGTTGGCCTTGTGCCTAAGTTTTTTGTTCATTTTCCCAACTGTATTTTTTTACCTGTGAATAAAAAATTTAATATCTCAAAGTGTAGTATCTGTTCTTACTACATGCTGTACTTATGTTTGTAACTTTGTAATATAAAGTGGGGGATCACTTTTCTGTATTAATTTAATGCAAACTGATCACCCACTTTACAACCAGTCAGTCTCAAAGCCATTCAAGTCATTCTCCAGATCATTCAAGTTGTTTTTGAAGGATTCCAGTTATTTTTTAAGCATTCAAGTCATTCTTAAGGTCATTCAATTCATCCTTAAGTTCATTAAAGTCATTCTAAGTCATTTACTTTTTATTTATTTAAGTCATTTCAGCCCATTTTTCGGTTATTTTAGTTTAACTTTAAGAATTTCATGTCAAACCTACATTCATACATTCATTACACGAGAGCACGCGACTAATGGCTATTGGCCTTGTTATAGCATGAATAGGCTAACCAAATTAATTAAGAATAGGAAACTAGATCTGTAACATTTTTTATTCTTAATAATAAGGGAGGTGGTGTTTGATCAACACTGCTGGGGAACCATGATTTAATATACTGTTGTTTTTTACTTCCCGAAACAGTGTTTCATGGTAAACAACTGATAATCCCTTAAATTAACATTAGTACTATAGTGAATTCGAGAGAGCAAGTTGATGCATTGATTGCAGGTGATTATATGACTTACTGACTAGATAGTTTTCTAAAGAATGATAAAAAATATAAAAATTAAATAAGTTTTTTTTTTTATATAGTTTTAAAGGTTAAAAAACTTCCAAGACATATATATATATATATATATATATATATATATATATATATATATATATATATGTATATATATTAGTGTTGGGACAATTGATCAGAAGCAGAACTTTTTTAGGGTATCAGAATCGGAAAAATCTGTGCCTATTTTCCGATGCCAAAAAGATTTTTTTCAATTCTCTTTTTTCATTTGACTTTAAAACAAAGACTTACACTATTGCTAGTAATAATATAAATATTTATTTTGAACTACCAATAACGGTAAAAGCTATAGACCTCCCCCGCCCTCAAGTGTGTTTTTACGTCTTTTTGGAGGGTGGGTAGGTGGGGGCATGTTAAACACAGGATTCACACCACAAAACAAGCTACAATAAATGAGTTGAAAGCAACCATTGAAAGAAGATGTGTCAATATACCAATTGAACTGATTAGGAACGTTTTCGTTTTAATCAGTGAGCGTTGTCAGCTGTTCATGGACTACAATGGCCAATAATTAGAACATTTTCGGTAATTAGCTGATTTCTATATTTGTTTACAGTATTTTGATGTATGAAACTTATAATAAATGTTGGTTTTATGATCAATTAAAGAATGTATACGTTTGATTGCGACACCCTGTATATGTGTCTGTGTGAAAATATTTAACCGATAAACTCTTAAACTACTGGCCACATAACACCGAAATTAACATGAAATAGTAATCATACACCAAGAATGGTTTATAACGAGTAAAATCTTTGTTTGGATGAATGAATAACGCGTACAGAAATTTGTCAACAAGTTGAAATGAAAATTGTTCATTTCATCTTGCCGACATCTCTATTACTTTTGCGCATGTGCAAATTAAATCTAAGCTACAAGTTAGTTAATTTTAAATTTTTCTCATCTATCTGTCAATTGCTCAAATGCTAGGGAAAGTGTCTGGAGCGCTAAAAATTTTAGTTTCGATACTAGCTGATGGCACCGAAGTCAATTTTTAACTTTTGAAGTCAGTACTATATGTATATGTATATATATATATATATATATATATATACACCGTATATTTCAGCGTATAAGACGACCGTCAGATAAGACGAGGTATAAAACTGGAGCAAATTTTAATAAATTTATCATATATCAGTTGTATAAGCCGACTACTAAATCATGAAACCATGTTTATTCAGCCTAGGCTAGAGATTGCAATACTCGGTATCTTATGAAATATTAGTTCTTAAAGATGACTTTTTTAACTTTAAGAGTCGTCTTATACACCGAAATATATGGGGTATATATATATATATATATATATATATATATATATATATATATATATATATATATATATATATGTTATTCAATCGAGAATTAACTCTTTAATAATAAAAATGAAATGTGCATGAATTAAAATATATAGGTAGGGTAAAGCCGAGGGCTCCTCTGCTAGTCATTCTATATTATTGACCGGCAATAAAGCAAAGACTGTTGGAAATTCATGACTGAAACTTGGCGGACAAGTCAGGCATAGACTGACGTTGATTTGTACCAAATAATGTTGGATTACAGAAAAGGATTATGAGGGGTGGAGGTTGCCATGTAAATGGAGTGTCTAATTTGCATAATGCTTTAAAAAAAAAAAAAAACAGCTTTTTATGAATTCATGATTGTTATACTATCCACCTTACGGACTACAATGAACTCTTCCTCTTACTACAAATATCAGACTCCAATGCCTCTCAGGGTGTGGATGTTCCCATGTAAGATGCTTAGCAGTCAGGCTGACGTGCAACCACTTGCTTAGCTGCCGTATTTGTATTTTCTTCAATGTACTTTGTTTCATTTTATCCAGAGTTCGTATCTTTCAGTCTATAACACACACACACACGTTTGCACACACACACACATATTTTAGTAGGGAATTCCGACGTTGCCCGAGATTGAAAGATGATCAATGAATATTTCACCCTCCTATATTTTTATTGTCATCAAAATCTGTGAAATTGCCCATTTTTCAATCAAATCGATTGATTGCCTGCCTAGTTGGGGACCACCGTGGTGCACCGGGAAGAAGCTTCACATGCTTCCCTGCAGTGACTTAGTTCACCATACATTGTAGTTTACATTGCACTGTAGGAAACCTACTGTTGATTTTATAAAAAAAAAAAAAAAATTATAAAGGTTTGAGTTTAAGTTTAAAACGTCAAGTATCACGGTTCAAGTGTGCTCTTAACAGAAACATGCATTTCGAACGCGCCCCTGTCTTTGCAAAGAACCTACTATTGATTTTATATACCAGGCCTTTCGGGCAGTGATTTCTTATTTCATTTTCAGACATATGAGCACAGCTTTGTGTATAAATTTATTAGTAAGTCACTAAAATAAAATAAAAAAGAATAATCGTTTTATCAGCATTCAGAAAATATTAAACATTTGCATCCGAAGGACGCATACATATTCCAACCTTTTGTAAAAGAATAAAATCGTTTATCTTTTGTGTTTTTATAGATTGCGCAAACCTTTCAGAAACTGCTTTGATGTTCACTGCAATTAGTCTAGGTTTGGTTGTTTTGGAACTCGTTTCCTCTTTTGTTCTGTCTCGCCCCACCTCCCCACTCTCTCCCCTCCCCATTCCTTTCGTTCTTCTTCATCCTGTGATGACAACGTTTGAATAACGCGGCTTTAGTTCCATCTTATTTCACACTTGGTCAACCCTGTTCTCTTTAATTTCTGTCATTTATTGAAACGTCCATGGCAGTCGTACACGCATAAGCAGCAGTATGTGCATGGGCTGTTGTACACATATGGGCAACTATACACGCATAGCAACCATACGTGTATAGGCAGCCATACAATACTGAAATGTTTAATCCTATGCAAATAAAAACAGATAAGTTATAATTTGTAAGAATGACTGTAAACTTTGGATCAAACATTTATAGACATGTGATACCACGTTACCCCACTTGACCGCAAACGCCAACACCACATGTTGTAGTCTTTTTCTTCTTTGTCTTCTCTTCCAGCCATGTCGTCTTCTCTCGTGCACGGTTTCACAAAATAAAAATAGTAAAATATAAAAAAAAATAGTAAAATGAAATAAAACTAAAAAAACAAATTCTTGCACATTCCGTTTATAAGGCTGGGCTCTGGATACATGTGGGACACCATTGTGGGAATCGATCATCTGTATTAATGCCCATTTCTGAGGTTCCTTTTTTTTTCTGTTGAGACCATATTCATTAGTCAGTTGACCAATTCATCTCCTCATTTCAGTTCCTAAAACTTTTCTGATTTTGTCCAAGTCGCAACCTGCCTTAAACTGTGTCAAATTCGCAACTGTCCTCAACCCTTGCAAACCCAAAACTCTCCGTAAACTGCCCTTAACTGTCACAAAAGTCACGCCTAAAACTAATCCATGAATTAACTCTAAACATATCACCTCTTATGTCCAATATTTTGTCTGTCCCCAATAGCTTCATTTGTGTATCTTGATGAACAACTTCCTCTCCATTATTCTGCTGATAAACTTATTTTCTCTCTTTTTTTAATGTTTTTCTTAAAATTCGTTGGTAGTATCACAGACATACTAGAACAATACAATATTTGTTTTAGAACCGGTAAAATATATTCTCCAATGCATGAAATCATAATACATAACCAAGAGAGATAACATATGCTGTATGGCTTTCAAAACCTGCTCCTAATAACTGGAGGACTTTCTAAGCATAGTGTTATAGGTGCAATCTAATATACCTATTTCAGTAATAATGGACTTGGCTAGAGATTATAAATCCAGTTGCATCTAATATGTGATTGGATAGTGATTCATGGTAATTCTACAACAGCCATCATAAATAAACACAGTTACGTCTAAATGTTGCAGCAGTTATGGCCCCAGAATCATGATGTGTACTTCTGTAACATAATTTTGCTAATAAACTTTTTGTTAACTATACCACTGTGGATGTCTTGATTATTACTGGCCCACAAGGCTACAACACTAGCGACGAGGGATTCAAAACTTACACCGCTACAACATATTGGCAAAACATTTTCAAACATCGCAGAAAGACTTGTACTTCGGCTATTAATTTATGTGCTTCCATTAAAACCAACTTTCAAAGATTGGTGATTTGTAATTTAGTAGTGCAAGATTTTGCAACACCAGTTGCAAACTTTTATGCTTTGTGCCAGGAGATTGTAAGCGAGAGGTTCTCATTGGATGCCTTCCAGCCAGCCTGCAGTTGGATACGAAGGAAGAACCGCAGAGAAGCGACGAGAGGGGAGATGGGAAAGAGTATCCAGATAGAAAAGTGGAGAGGATAGAGAAGCAGATTTATTGCGGACTCGTTTATGGCTAATGCTGTCGTGTTTGGCCAGGGACCAAAATGTTTTTGCAATTGCCTCTCGGAGCAGCTAGACAAGGGGGAATGATTGTTTGAAACATTCTGCATCGAGTTCTTTGCGTTATTGATTCGAAAATATGCAGTTGTTCTTGCTGCAGTTCTTCTCTAAGAGTTATCGGTCGACCATTAAATTCTGTTTCTTTCAAGTGGTTGAAATAAAATCCTGCAAGTCAGAAGCCATTTGCTAAATAACTAATGCTTCTTTTCTCTACAATAACCGACATGAAAATCCTCGGGTTTTTTTGTTTTGTTTTTTTAATCAGTCAACTTTTGCAACTTTTGCTGTGGGTATTTCGCTGCAGTATGCAGAGGGTATTTTGCTGCAGTAAGCAGTGTGTTGCTTAATGTCTTGAAAGGTGTCATTGAAAAAGTTCTTGCAGTTTTTAACTTTTAAATTCAAATGAACATATCTCAGTTCAAACAAAACTTATTGATTGAAATAAGCACCATCAGAATTAACACAATTTTGCCAAAGGCAAAACAAGTGCATTTATGTCAGTATCGTAAAAATCTTGCATTCTGGTGGTGATGAAGTCGCTGAAGGCGTTTTTCATATCGTTTAGGTTTTTGAAGCATTTCTCATGCAGAAAGTTGTTGAGATGCTTGAAAAAGTGGTAGTCGGTAGGTGAGAGGTCTGCAGAGTATGGCGGATGAGGCAGTTTTGTAGCCCAATTCATTTAACTTCTGCAGGGTCGGTTTAGCAACAAGTGGTTGGGCATAGTTGTGGAAAAGAATTGGTCCTTTTCTGTTGACTAATGCTGGATGTTGTCGAAGTTTCTGATGCATTTCATCCATTTATTGACAGTACTTCTCTGCTGTAATGGTTTCACCTGCATTCAAAAACTGTATGGACGAGACCGGTTGCAGACTACCAAATCTCTTGTTTTGATGCAACTCTGGCTTTGGGAAGTGTCGTGGAGCTTTGACAGCGTCTAACCAAGGATGGAATACTGCTGCCATATCTGAGCAGGAGCTGCTAAAAACAGCCTATCCTGCCTTGACAGAGTACAAAATAGACTTCGTGGCTTAGTGGGGGATGCCCTTTTCTCTACCCTGCAATCTCTCTCCTACAGAAGAGACGTTGCGAGCCTATCCTTGTTTTATTGTTATTTCCATGACAGGTGCTTGTCTGAACTCCAATCTCTGGTCCCCCCCTCACCAATCTTTCACAAAAAACACCCGTCTAGCCGAATCCACTGTGAAAAATTTCCCTCACTCTTTAGCTGTGCCTAAATCAAAACGTGGATTCTATGAACAAAGCTTCTTTCTTAGAACTGCACGCCTGTGGAACTCTGTTCCGTCTGCCAGCTTCCCACCTGACTACAACTTGGATGTCTTCAAGTCCAACGTTAACAAATTCCTAATGAACCGCCCCTTAAGTAAACACTTCATCAAATCTCCACATTAACGTACTGTACTTGGAATTAACCCTTATCCCTGAGTGGCTTCCGGGCCTTGATAAGTGGTGACCACCGTGTAAAAAAAAAAACACCGAGTTCAGCGTCGCCGGTTGTTGCAAAAAATCCACTTTTCATCGCAAGTCACAATCCAGTCTAGAAACGGGTCGTTCTTGTGTAAAAGAAGGGAAGATGACACTTCATAATAGCATTTCTTTTGGTTATAATTTAATTCGTGAGGCACACATTTATCGAGTTTTTCATCCTTCCAATCTCTCTCAAATGGTTGGAAATTGTTGTATACATTACATCCAATTCAGAAGCAAGTTCCACCACAAAATTTCCTGAGCCACCATTGTGCTGTGCCTTCAGTAGTGGTTTCACTTTTAAACTTTTCACTTTCTGCCACCGCCGTGAAAACATTTTTAATTATAACTTATTTTTTTATATAAAAATAATTTTTCGTTTTAGATGTTAAATTTAGGCTTTATTCTTTCAAACAAGCAAAAAATAGTTATAGGCACCTTCAAAATTCATCACAGAATTACCCCCCCCTCTCTATATGTAACACGATGTAAATTTATTATAAATTAATATTATCAATATAACTTTTGTACCATTTTAAAAGAAGAGGGACAAAATAAACTAGAAATAATTTTTTTTAAATATTTTCCATCGTACGAAAATAATGAAATTGCGAGACGAAAATCTTGTTTTACATAATTGGTGCTTTAAAATAGCGTTCCCATGTAGTAGGCATTCCGAATGTGAAAACATACCCGTGTTTAATAAATCTATCCAAAATCAACTAATGGTCAGATTTTCATGAAATTTTTGGTACTTATTGATTTTAGAATGAAATTATATATAAAATGTAGTTTACGTAAAATATATGAGGAGAAATATTTATTTTTAGTGCATGTTCTCTCTCCATATTTATTTTTTCGAAATTCAAACAAAATATATTTAAATCAATTGAAATTTCTATTATGAATGATAAGAGTCCAAATAAATAAAAAATATTTATTTTTTTTTAAATTTAAATACACATATTGAACAAAACCTTACCTTGAAGTTGCAATTAAAAAATTGATATAAATTTAATATTATGTTGTCTTTTTTTTAATAGCGTTTTTGCTAATCAATATGTACTATTAAATAAATTACCAAGAAAAAAAAAAACTTTCTAAAAATTAATTGATTATTAAAAGATTAAAACGATTAAAATTCCATTATTTAAAAATGTTGCGTTACAACATAGATTTTTAATTGTGTTTAAATTTTGTTTTACATATTAAGTTATAATATAAAGATGATTCTTGCCAGCTATTTTATAGCCAGATTAAAACCGATTTAAAAATACTATTGCACAAATAATAAATATTTTATAGACTACTCTCATATATGGTTTGTCTTTTTTTTTTTAGCAAATAAAAGTATGGAAACTTGTAATTAACCAAATGAACAGTTTAGTAAAACCGTATCTCATATTTAATATACAAATGGTTATAGTATTATTAATTATTAAACTGTGTAAATCTTAAAACCTAACAAAATTATAACAAAGATTAATTATTAATTGCAGTTTAAAGAAGATAAACAAAGGTTTTTAAAAATCATCAAGTCAGTTCTGCTTTTCCTTACTCCGTATAGTTAACACGAGTCTGACGTCACGGGATCATGCGCTCCGTTCCTCACAATCTCTTGGCAGAACCTAGTAATCGGAAACCTGTAAAAAAATTATAAGTCGGCTTTCAAAACCATGCCCCCCCCCATCAGTTTCAGCCATATTAGTGTACGTACCTTGAGCACTCTCTTCAGGTTTTTACTAATTACCAGTTTTACCATATATATATATATATAATTTTAAATGGGGAAGGTCACCGCTTATCGAGATCTAAAAGGCCACTCAAGTATGAGTTTTAATGATAATGAGTGTTGAGTAAACTAGGAGGCAACTCTGTAATGATCAGTAATAGTGAAACTTGGGTCAGGTTTGTCATTTAAGAGGACAGCTTAACAAGAACTTATTTACATAAGACTTGAAAACAGTTGTGTTATAGACAGCTGAGAAGCAGTTCTTTGGTATTGTTTTCTATGGGAACACAGCTCTAGGAAAGAAACTTGGAATTTTCATTTAGTTTTCGGCACAGAGAGTAAGGGAAATCATTGACAGTTGTTGTAACTAGAGAAGTATTTGTTGCGAATGTTTTGCAGGGGAGGGAGGAGAACAAAGATTGAAGCTCAGTCGAGCAGCTGCAATGAAATTAACGATAGAGCAGAGATAGACTCGCAGTGTCTCTTTTTTAAGAAAGTTTCTTCTCCATCTTTCAAATGTTGAGCTGGTAAATCAATTAGAAACAACTGATCACTTATGTTCTATAATTTTTTTCTTGTGGTTTCTTCATCTTGTCGGATTCCAGCACAAGAATCAAAGCGAAAATGTGTGTGTGTGTGTGTGTGTGTGTGTGTGTGTGTGTGTTTGCTTTTTGTGTATGTCTGCTAAAGGCTTTTTTCCGGGGGGGGGGGTAGCTCATTCTTAAAACTTTTTATATGCTGTCTAAATGATAATATCTACGAGTTAACAACGGGGGTCGCCTGTCTATTTAATTTGCCCGACTTTGAAACGTTAAATATTCCACATTTTCGGATTGCTGCGTGTTGCTTACGTTTTTCAGTATAAAAAAAGCGAAACTCGATTCAAATCCCTGGCACACGGCCAGTGGTCTCCAGAAAGCGATGTAACGTTTGGTCAATGTCGGCTTATCACTGTCATATCAGATGGTTGCTTTCATTTCGAGACAAGACACTCCCCTAATAAACAGGGGAGTTGGTTTTCCCCAAAGTTTGGTAAAAACAAACAAATCGGGTTATTGACCTAAAAACTGTCTGGCAGAAAATGTTAACTGCTGAATAGCTATTGCTTACGTCGTCGTAACGCTCGCATAAAATGTTAACTCTACGACTTCCAGTTGATGTCATTAAGTGCAGGCACCTGTCAATTCTCTTCTTACTTAAATAAATTCAAACGTCTTTCAATAACTCATTTTTGCTGGCCGAGTGGTTAACTTGTCATGTTTTTTTTACATTTTATTTTCCAACTTCGCCTTAGGGCTTTGGGTTCGATCCTACCTACTTACCAAAACTTTTTAACCCCCCCACCCCGTGTTTCTTTTTGATTTAAGAGCATACACACCTCGAAACACCCGGGCAATGCTGGGTACCTCCACTAGTCTTCTATAAATCTCACTTGTCTGTTTAAATGTATGTATGTACGTATGTTTATATGTCTGCCTAAACCTTTCGACAGAGGCAACAGATTTTCACGACATCGGTATCATTTTGAAGCTTGACCCTTCGGACGACAAATATTGAAAACTTGGCTAAAAACATTAATTCCTTCACCCTTAACTGGGTACTTTTCTACAGGGAAGGGTCGTTTTTTTCACTGTCATTTTCGAAAGTCATCGCCTCTTTTCGATTGTCTAGCCTTAATTTAAACCTATGTCACTCCCGGTTCGGCGATGGCTGCAAGAGCTAACGCATCACGTTTTTTTTTTTTTTTTTTCCTTCTACTTTCTATTCCTTCTTCACGGTACAGGTTCAAGCCTGCCTGTCTACCATTTCTTTTTTTTTTTTTGTGCTCGCAATTTTTTTTTTTTTTTTCTCAACCAACACCTTTACACACGCGTCCACTTTCTTTTCCGCCTTCGCGTCACGAGTTCGAGCCTGCCTACTACAACTTTTTTTTTTTTTTGCTTAAGACACACCTACAAACACCCGGGCAATGCCGGGTACCCAGGCTAGTCTTGAATATTTTCTCAAGTTTTACTTGTCCGACGAAATATCCTCATGCCAGATTATCCTGATAAACTCTCTACAGGGCGAACTTAGACTCCCAAGGGTAGATAGGCTATTTTGTTTCATCTTACTCCATTCAAAGTTTTCAGAAATCAAGGGGTTCCTTTCCAGGGCTAACATTTGATTTCTATATGAGATGTTTTCCTTTACCTCTCAAATATTTAATTAATAAAGAAGCTAGGAATATTAATGCCCTTCACGCTAATTAATCAATTATGCTATGTGATAGTATTTCGTTTTAGTGGTCTTCTGGTTTTTACCGGATTCCAGGACAAGAATTCATCTAGTCTGGTGGAGTAGCCAGCTTCATGCTGTTACTATAGACAACATCACTTGGAGAGGATGTACCATTCCTGATATAAACTAGTGTGGAATAGCCATACTGAGCAGATCTTATTTGGACTGCCAGTATTATGTTATTTTGACTATTACACGCGGTATACTACTAGGACAAAGTATGCACATGTTAGGATGTCCTGGCAAAGCCATGTACACAGAGACGTTAGACATTAGAGGATAGGGTCTAGTAGACATTCAAAGTACAAGGTTGTTCTAAAAGTAAAGTCTTGTTTTTTTTACTCAAAAAGTTGAAGAGCTACAAAGACTGAAGTAGTATCAATTAAAACGAGCGACCCTTTTGTGTTCCAGAATTTATTTTCCTACATAGTCACCAGCATTCTCAATTCATTTTTCCAGAAATTCAATGACGTTTCTCTGCTTCTGACACACGTCCATAACAGGTGTTGCTTTCTTAAGTCTCACACCGTTAATATCTGCAACAGAGATAAAGCTTTCAGGTCATGAATGCATAAGTTCAGTCATCATAACAATGCAATTTGCAATCTCTTCTGATCCATTCGGGCGGAATAAAATTAGGAGGAATTACTTTTGGAACGCCCCTTGTACGAGTTTGTTACGTCAACATAACTTTGCTATTTATTTTTCCTATTATTATAGCATTCATAGAAATAAAAAATTAACATAAACTGAAACAATTTTTTAAAATCCTTTTCCTTCGTTCATCCAAGTTGTGTCCTGCCTGGTTCATGCATTGACGGTTACGACTCTTCATCTATCTCTCTCCCTCGAGACAGTTATGAATTCATTGTTGCTCATCATGCACAACCCCATTCACACCGTTTTCTCGAAAGTGTTTGGTGTATTGCCAAAGCTTTCTTTGCAGGTGTACAAACGTTAGATTGCAGTTTCTTTCTGTCTGAGCAGTGCCCATACTGGGTGATTGTCCTGACCATCATATCCAAAGAGATCTTCTGCCCAGTACAACGAGATACGAAACCATGAACAGAATTATTCCTAATTGCTTCCATATTATAGCAATCACCTGCTTTCCATGACCTCACGTTTCCCTGATTAGGGGGGGGGGGTTCTTGACCTTACCCATAATAATCCTATTAAAAAAATTTTATTCGGAAATTATATCCGCCAGAATGAGTCGACACTTATCAAGAATAAAAATAGGAATTGTCAGTTAAATGATCAAAAATATTATGAGAGAATTGAAAACCCAAAACAAATTTGTATTATTTGGCTTATTTGGATCGCAGCACAGGACCAGCATTATACAATAGGGAAAAAGGCCATTTCAGAAATGACTTAGACTAGTGGTTCCCAAGCTTTTTTGGATGGCCGCACACCTATCACAAAAATGTACATGGAAATGAATATTTAGCAATGTTATTCCAATGTTTATTCTAATCGAAATTTTAAAATATCCAAAAATTTAAACAATTTATTATCCTTATTTCTTTTTTTCCATATCTAATGATCAATATCTCGTAAGTAAAAATGTGTGAGTATTTTTTAATATCGATCCAGTAGATATCTACCTGCTGATGCAATTCTCTACCTACATGAGAGCCAGGTACGTCCAAAGATGGAGTATTGCTGCCGCATATTTACAGGAGATGCTAGGAAGACTGATCCTGCCTTGACAGAGTTCAGACTTCTGTAGCCTAGTGGGAGATGCTCGTAGCCTAGTGGGAGACCTCTTTCTCGCAGAAGAGATGTTGCGAGCCTTTGTCTGTTTTATCCTTATTTTCATGGCAAGTGCTCGTCTGAGCTCCAATCTATGGTCCCCCCCCCACCAATCATTCACAAGAGCCACTCATCTGGCTGTAAACACTATCAATAATTTCCCCCACTCTTTTTCTGTGCCTAAACCTAAACGTAGATTCCATGAACAAAGCTTCTTTCTTAGAACTGCACACCTGCGGAACTCTCTTCTGTTTTCTTACTTCCAGCTGACTACAATATGGCCGTCTTCAAGTCCAATGTAAACAAGTTCTTGATGAGCCGTTCCCCTTAAGTAATCCAATTTACCAAATTTACACTTCTAACGATTACTATGGTATTGTCCTTTTGACTACTGTATACTCTTTAACCCTTATCCTCTAGTGGTCTCTGGGCCTTGGTGATTCCCTTGTAAAAAAAAAAAAAAAAATCAACTTAGTTTGTAACGATATGAAAGTTATCTTTCAACTATAACAACCTCAAAAATTCCATTTCTGAATTTTTGAGATAAGGATTGATTATTCGTATTATTTGGATTCATTCGTCTACTATTTTCATCTTGAGTGTCATTTTCATAACGTTTCGGTTGACGTAACCTCCGACCTTCTTCAGGTGTATCTTGTCGAACTCGGGGGAATGTTTCTGTCGAACTTGGGAATTCGGACAGAATTTCGAACAGAACCTTTTATTTACTTCATAGGAATAGCATGCTCTCATCCTGTCAGCCATGACTAGATAGCGGTTCAAAGTAATTCGCAATTGTAATTTTTTGGTCGCCAACACTGAGAATTGAAAAATCAATTGTAAAAATGATATTCTCCGGAAGTAACTTGTAATTCATGGAACACCAATGTGCCATGGCACGATGGTTGGGAACCACTGGCCTAGACTCTGTTGATTTTGGTTCCGAGGGAACAAGTCCCGAGCCGGATGCTCGCCTCCTAGTCATGGACAATCGCTGCAGTCTGCACGAGTGACAGACCTAGAATAGGTATCACCTTGCGACCTAGTAAGTATCTCAGCCGTTGAGTTCATGTTAACTTTGCGTTTCTATGGCAACTGAAAAGCACTGACCTTTTTATTGATCACAACTTGGCTCGTCCAATCAATAATTTTCTTTCCTTCTTCTTCTCCTTCGGTAAATGCTACTCCTATTTCATTAAGCCGAGATTCTTTCCCAACGTTTCATCTCGTTACTCCCCGACGCCCGAGTGCTTTCCTCCGCCGCCATCGCTCCTATCAGCGACAAAAAGCGAAATGACTTGTTTCTTTCATGTCTAATCTATAAAAATGGAAGTGAAATCACTGTGTCGTCTATTTCCCCCTAGGGGTTCACAATCTCATCATTTTTTGTATAGTTCACCTTTTATAGTTACAATCAGTTCTTTAGTTATATTCGCCAATATGAACTTTGACCTTTCATTTTTTTTTTTTTTTTATCTCTCGTATTCCCTGAACCATAAATAATTTATTTATTAGGTCTCTTTAGATGCACCTTAATTTAATCAATAATTTCATTTTAGCTTTTAATGTCAAAAAAAAAAAAAAAAAAAGAAGACGCACGTGTGTGTGTGTGTGTGTGTGTGTGTGTGTGTGTGTGTGTGTGTGTGTGTATATATATATATACATACATTATATATATATATATATATATAATGTATGTATGTACGCCGGATTCTTATTTATTATACACAGAAATAGCATAAGCATTAAATATAACGTCAAATTCCTTAAAAAATGAAGTAAAAAAAAAAGGAAACAAATTGAGACGTGTGCTTGCGAGTATAATGTTTTTTTCCTAATAGTTCATTTTGTGTAAGTAAAAAAAGATGATTGAGCTGAGATCGAAACCAAAACGACAGTGTGTGTGTGTGTGTGTGTGTATATATATATATATATATATATATATATATATATATATATATATATATATATATATATATATATATATATAGGGATGGGACGATTCCAATATTTTTCCGACTCCGATACAATTATCGATTCCGTAATAAATTTCCGATTCTCTCTAAATCTCTAAACTATAAAGTTATTATTTTTCACAAATGTTTAAAAACACATTTTAAATGTTCAGATATTTTCTAAAACATAAAGATACACTTGTGAGGGATGATCTATCGATTTTAGTTTTACTAATAGGTTAAAATCAACAGATATTCACTATTTTAGTATTATTATCAGTGGAAGAATATATTTTTTTTAAAGAAAATCAAATAAAAAATCCAATTAAAAGAATCGTTTTGGGCATCAGAAAACAGGCACAAATTTTTCTGATACCGATTCCGATACCCCAAAAAGTTCCGATTTTTTTTTTCGATTCTTGATTTCGATTCTGATTAATCGTCCCAACACTAATATAAAGTGAGAATTTGTGTGTGAGGACACTTCTCAACTTATAATATACTCAATGAATTTTTTTATCTAAAAGCTTGAAAATTGGTATATACGGTATTCAGATATGTGGAAAAAATTTTTATCAGTTTTCATCCGGAAAAAAAGGACTGCTTAGGAGTAAAAATTGAAAAATTGGTACTTGAAGGTTATATGAATTTTATCTTTTGCTGTTTCAGAATGAATGTTTTCACATTACAGGTTCCTTGTTATAAATAAGTAGGTTTGAAAACACTTTTTAAAGATCGTATGAAGTTGAACTAATGGTTATCGCACTTGACTCACTGCCGTTAGGTTTTGGTTTCAATTTCGGCTTCATAGCACTTCAGTGTTTTAGTATTTGAGTTAAAAAAAAAAAATGAGACTTTTCTTTTGTAATGAGCCATGTGTAGGTATGTATACGAGGTGCCTTCAATAAGTTTCCAGACTTTTTTGTACAGGCATTTAAAATTATTGTAGACTCTTAAAAATTCAGTATGTTATTGCTATACATCTTATGAGATGACTGACCAGTTTTTATGATTTCAGGTTCAAATGAACAGTTCCAGCAGGAATTGGAATACAACCTATTAAAGCCTGATAGTCACAGCTGGTGAATTTCAAAAATGCAATCTGGATGTGAAGACACTTTAGAAGAACAATATGCAATAAAATTGTGTTTTAAACTTGGAAAAAATGCCACAGAAACATTTGGCCTCCCAGGAGGAGATGCTACCGAATATTTCATTGCTAAAAAATCAACAATAACAAAAAAAAAAATTGGCATAACTTGTATATAGATATATATATATATATATATATATATATATATATATATGACTATAATGCTCCCTATCCTGGGTTGAACATGTTGGAAAGTGATATACAAGTTGCTATTAGTGTATTAAGTGATGCTCTTTGTGTAGACAAATCGAGCTTAGGCATTTGGACGATGTCCAAACTTCGTTAATTCACTACCCGCACAGCTGCAGCTGTATAGCATAATAGTGAGACGCCTTGACTGTCGTTTGAGCGGTCAGGTTTTGATCCTGGCTTGAAGTAGTATCTTGTCTAGCTGCACTAATCAGCTGTGATACAGCGAAACAGTACTGTATGTAGATAACACACACACACATATATATATATATATATATATATATATATATATATATATATAATTCCAGGTTAATATTTTCCAGAGGTAAAATAACCAATGAAGTTTTAACAAGGTTGATACAAGAGTGCTCAATACCACCAAAGTAGAGCAATATAAACTTTCTATTTGTTTTTATATAAGCATTGATATGTCGCTACATTGCAGACTTAGCTTTCGTATAAGCTGTATCGCTTAAAGAGGTCTCTAGTTACTAGTAGCTAGTTGACTGAAACATGCTCATGAATGTGTAGCAACATATTATTGCTTATGTAAAAGCAAATAGAAAGTAAGCGATTAAGCGAAGCCCACTATTTGTTTGTAAACAAACTAATAGTTAGAGCACTGTGCAACAGCAAATGTTAATTTAATAGACATTTGAGGAGAAATATTTACAGGCATTGATTCGTGGTCCGATGGTTAGAGCTGCTGAATTTCAACACGAAGGTTGTAGGTTCGATTCACGGCTAGGAAAAGGTGTATGTCTAGCTGCACTGATGAGTTGTGATACAACGAAACAGTACTGTATGTGGATGACATATATGAATTATGTTTATCCATTGCTTGCAGTGATGATCATGATCATGCAGATGGTTTGTGAGTCCGGAGATAACTCGTCAATCCGATCCAAGCTCTGTAGCATCTCCCGCATGTGGAGTAGCTGTGGAAAGATTTTGTAGTAGAGGTATTGACTGATCTGTCTTTTCGAATGGCACGTTTCCTCTTGCGTTCATCAATACATCCAGATTCAGCAATCATGGCCCGTTTGTGACTTACAGTATGTCAGGAACATCTGTTTTGAGCTAGGCTTTCCCACATGTCAGGATAAAAAATTGAACTGTTTGAGGGACGTCGTCAAGCTGTTCTTGAATAGTTTTTGCTGTCTTCTTACGGTTTTTTTTTTACCTTTGACCAACTCACCATAAAGGAGTTGTTTTAGGAATAGAAAAAAAAAAAAACCCAGCTTATATATAATCTGTTATTATATAAAATAAACTTTTTGTGTGTGAATTATGTATCTGGCAGTGTTTTTAAATAGGTTTTGTATCAATATGTCTTCAATAAGTATCGATAATCAATAAAATCCAATGAAAGAAGAAACATGCGATTTTGACCAAAGTTAACACCTTATACAGCCTAATATCACAAGTAAGTTCCAGAAGTTTTATTACAACACAAGCCGAAAGGCCCGGCATATCAAATAAACAGTAGACTATTTGATATGGCAGGGTGCGTTTAAAATTAATGTTTCTATTTAGAGTACAAATGAAACGTGATACTTTAGCATTTTAAACTTTAATTCCAACCATAATATATAAAAAATAATTGTTATAAAATCAACAGTAGGTTCTCTACAGTGCAATGTAGACTACAATGTATTGCGGACTAAGTCCCTGCAGGAAGGTATATGAAGCTTCCTCTCGGTACAATGTGGTGAGTCCCCAACTAGAGCAGGCAATGAATCAGTTTCACCATTTTTGAAAAAAAATAAACAATATAGGAGTGTGAAACATTCATTGATCATTATTCAATCCCGAACAACATCAGGTTTACCTGAGATATATATATATATATATATATATATATATATATATATATAGTTGATGCAGTGATTGCAGGTGATTAAATAACTTACTGACTAGAAGGTTTTCTAACGAATGATAAAAAATATTTTTTTGTATAGTTTTAAAGGTTGAAAACTTCAAAGACTATATATATATATATATTTATTTAGTAGGAATGGTAATTAATAAAAACTGAAGAAAGTGCTCAATACTGTTGTAGAGCAAATATGTGTTTTATTTTTTATTACCGTACCTTTCTGTTATATATATCTATATATATAACAGAAATATATATATATATATATATATATAGGTTAATGTCTCCGCCTCGGAGATCTGGTGTTTTTCTTAGAAAGTCGCCCATTTTTTATTTGGACATATTTTTTATTTATTTATTTGTTATTTTTAAAAACAGTACACATGTCCGTAGATTATTCGTTGTTTGGGTTTTTTTTTTAGACTTGGTGGCAAAATTTCAATATTGTCTTTATAATTTTGTTGTCACAAACATTTCGTTGTCGGGCATAAAATCTTTCGGCATATATTTGATTTAATTCTGTAATAGATTGTGGATGCAAATACGCAAATGCCGAAGTGACGTCATGGTAAGGAAAAAAAAACATGAAAAGGATGCACAGATGATGAGGATGTTAGAGATGACAGAGGTCAGATAGAAGAAGCACAATCACATTTTATTCGGGGAAAGTACCTGGAAATAAATGTTACAACAGGATAAAGTCAGTTATTACTTGTCTTCTGTTCCTTTGCGACTGAGTCTACATATTAAAACATGGGTAACATTACAATTCTTCAAGTATTTAAAATGTTTGAAATTGCATTTTAATTCTTTCATGGTTTTTTTTTTTCCATTACAGCATGCTACAGCTGGAGCACCTCAGCCTTACCGACAAGTCCTCCTCCAGCAGTACACCTACAGCATCACCAAAGTCGGCACCAGTCACACCAACTCACGACACCACCAATGGTGTAGATGTAGGTTACAGAGATGGCAGTCAGCGCAGCTTTTTTGAGGGCTTGCTGGGGTGTCTGCGCCCTGTTTGGACCATAATTGGCAAGACAGCTGCTGCGGAACTTAAACAACAAGGTTTGAGAGAATTCCGTTCTTATTTACACTTTCTGTGCAATCAGTATAGGAGACCTCTTCTTGGCCGACTTAGAATCCTCTCCCTTCATGCAATTATCATAGCACTACTTCCTGTTCGACAATCATTAAATCTCATCCTATTTTCAACTTTTACAGTATCCCATACTACATTTGACTGTCATAAGATTCCATCCTACATTTGGTCGCCACAGGCTCTCATCATACCTTTGGTCATTACAGGCTCTCATCATACTTTTGGCCGTCATAAGATCTCGTCCTAACTTTAGATGTCATAGGATCCTGTCCTAATCATAGGAATACTGTAGGTGTAACTACTAGGTAACTCCTTACATAAGATTTTCTTCATTAAACCATTATAGGACCTACATGCATACATCCCACCCATTCTTGTGACTATCACAGGACACCTCAATACATGTGAACATCATAAAACCACTTGCAACTATCATAGGACCTTCTCTACATGCTCTTATATGTAATCGTCTCAGGCCCCTGTTTATTTGTTACAATCATAGTATCCTTTGGTTGACCATTGTAGGACCCTTTTCTACATGCAACTGTCATGCGATCATCATAGGAACCCCTTGCTACATGCGACCATCATGGGACCCCTTCCTATATGCGACCATCATGGGACCCTTTCCTACATGCGACCATCATGGGACCCCTTCCTACGTGCGGCCATCATGGGACCCCTTCCTACGTGCGGCCATCATGGGACCCCTTCCTACGTGCGGCCATCATGGGACCCCTTCCTACGTGCGGCCATCATGGGACCCCTTCCTACGTGCTGCCATCATGGGACCCCTTCCTACGTGCGGCCATCATGGGACCCCATCCTACATAGTGGGACCCCTCTCCATTCAACTAGCATAGGATAGGACCCTATATGTGAGACTCATTAACCTCCTTCCTACTTGCAACCATCATAAGACCCCTTTTTCTCTACATTCGCTGACTATAGGATTATTCATCATATGCAATTCTTATAATTACCCCCATAATAGTATTCCCATTGTATTTTTATTTTTTAAACATGCAATATTCCTATATGAAAATCAAAACATTTTTTTAATTACTTATTATAATTGTAGATAATATGGGAGTAAAGAGATTTGTCTAATTCATGTGGTTATGGTGAATACGGACACATCATGTAAATTAGATGAGCAAATGAAGAAAGTGAGAAACATCTTTCGCTAAATTCTTACAGAGATGAGAGGGAAAGGTAGTTTGCTTGAAACATTTTTGGTAAATAAATGTGGAAGAGTATAAAAAGGCTATAGCAATGCAAGTAACCAGGTGTTGTGACGTATGGATAAAAATGGGCGAATGAAAGAGGGTCTTGTAGAGCTTGATTTTATATGTCTTCAGATATCCATTTGTTTTCCAGATCAGAGAAACAAAACGATAAACTAGACTTACTGTTTGAGATAACTGGGATCATAGACGTCTCTGATATTTTATAGAATATAATCTCTTTTTCAGTTCTGGAAATATCACAGACTTCTGCCATCCTGGTTATCTCTTGTGTTACAGTTATTGGTTAAAATAGTATTACTACTTGTGGTGATATTCACTTTTGTTTATCTTACTCAGCTTCAACTATTAATAAACAGAGAGGGAGAGAGAGAAATGTTCAGAAGCAAGATTAATAAATTTTGTATGAAATAAGAGCAAAGGGGTGAGAATTCAATCAGCATACACTGAAAGAGGGTGAAAGTGATAGAAAATTACAAAGAGAGATAATCACTTGGTGATTTAATTGCAAATTACGGCTAATTAAAAACAATTAAAATAGAAGTTTTAATGTAAACTAGGTCCTAAAACCGAGGAATATTTTAGCATGTATTTTGTGTGATAAAAATAAATAGGGGGAAAAAATGTGGGGGGGGGGCTAATGTTGATTGACTCAGCCTTAGTATAATAATAATAATAATGTTGTGTATTCTTGTATTGTAGATGATTGGGAAACTCCTTTTGAGAACATAACAGACCTTCAGTGGCTTGGAAGTGGAGCACAAGGCGCTGTCTTTCTGGGGAAACTTAATTCGGAGGAAGTAGCGGTGAAAAAAGTCAGAGACGTCAAAGAAACTGATATCAAAAATCTTCGCAAATTAAATCATCCTAATATTATATCATTCAAGTAAGTTGTTTTTTGGGTTTTTGTTTTATTTTACAAGATGACTCACCACTTATTGCTGTGGTGCGTTCACCCTATGGATAATAAATGTTACTTCCACTTAATATAAAGACTGGAAGAATATGTGTCCTGGCATTAGCACACGTCATGAACACTTGGCAGTCAGACATATAAACAAACTTTTTATCTGCAATTCTAAATTTTTCAGATGAGATGTGAGTGTTTGTACTTTTTTCGTTACTCTGATAATTATTCTCATCTTGGGTGTTATTGGCAACGTTTGTAGTGTTTCGGTTTTTGTAACCTACAACCTTCCTGGAATATTAAATCCATGCTTCTTTTTCTCTACCCGTCCTTTCCTTAGAGAAAAGAAAACATGGATTTAACACCCGAGGAAGGTTGTAGGTTTCATCGACCGAAAAGTTGTGTCAATAACACCCAAGATTGAGAATAATCGTCCGAATAACCAAAACAATGCAAGCAATCATTATTTTTTATTTTTTTTTTTTTCTATAATATAAATCTCACCTGTCTGTTTAAATGTATGTATGTATGTATGTTTGTATGTCTGCCTAAAATTTTCAACAGAGGCGACGGATTTTCACAAGATCGACATCCTTTTGAAGCTTGACCCTTCGGATGATAAATATAAAAAAATTGGCCAAAAACATTCATTCTTTCACCCTCAACTGAGCACTTTTCTACAAGGAGGGATCGATTTTTTTTCGTTGACATTTTTGCAAGTCATTCCAACCTCGCATAAACGACGTCACATAAAACACGTTATTTTGACCGCCCATGACGTCACAATCGCGGTAGGCGCATCGATAAAGCCGTGCATTGTTTTTCACCTCCTTTTCCTCTGCTGCGTTACAGGTTCAAGCCTGCTTACTACTCCTAATTGTTTTTTGCTCAACCAACACCCTTACACACACCTCCACTTTCTTTTCCGCCTTTGCGTTGCAGGTTCAAGCCTGCCTGCCTACTACAATTTTTTTTTTTTTTTTTTTTGCTAAATACACATCTTCAAACACTTGGGCAACGCTGGGCAACGCTGGGCAACGCTGGGTACTCAGGCTAATTTATTTAAAAATGTCGAAAACCAAACCAGTGGCCCTAGGATACGGTTTTTTCAGCTTATGATATGGAATATGTTTTCCGGCCCCTGGTCTCAGTATTTGCCCCACCTTACTATGTTATTTATAATATTATTTGACAATATTCGCATGTATTATATACTTTACTGTATTTTGTTACCAATTTTTTATGCCATATCCCGGGATTCTACTGTAATATATGATTTTTTATTAAACGACTAAAATCATTATTTTCTGAGACTTTTGTTGTTAAACAACTTATTCATAGAAGACTTAGTGTTTTAGCGCCTCTTCATTTTTACAGAAACATAAATCATAAAATTGCCTACCCATTAATGAAACAGCTGTAATGGAAAAAATCCAGGAAATAAACGAAGGTTATAAAAAGAAAACTTGAGTCTTTGAATTTTTAACAAAATTTTACACTATATATATATATAGACCTACTAGCAGGGATACCTAACATTGCCCAGGATTAAATGAGAATCAATGCAGGTTTCACATTTCCAATACTTTTATTGACATCGAAACCAGTGAAATTGTTCATTTCTCAATCAAATTGTTTGCTCTAGTCGGGGACTCACCACAGTGCATTGGATGGAAGTTTGACATGTCACCCCATCGTGACTTAGTCCACAATACGTAGTATTCTACATTGCAGTGTAGAGAACCTATTGTTGATTTTATAAAATTATTTTTTATATATAATTGCTTGAATTAACGTCGAAACTGTAAAATGAAAAAGTCAAGTATCCTGGTTCAGTTGTGTTCTAAACAGAAGCATTTATTTTGAAGGCACCCCAGTCTTGTCAAAGAATCTACTGTTGATTTTATATGTCTGGTCTTTCTGCTTGTGCGGTGATAATTGCTAGAATTAAAGTTTAAAATGAAAAAAATCAAGTATCATGTTTAAATTATGCTTTAAAAAGAAGCATTCATTTCAAATGTACCCCTGTCATATCAAAGAACCTACCAAAAGAAAAAGTCTGATGATGATTTCTCTCCCGAACAAATAGAGACATCGACCAGTTTTTAAAAATCTTTTTATTTTATTGTTATTCTCTTCTGTCACACTTTAATATTTTTTTTTTCTTTTTTAATCTTTCAGGGGAGTATGCACTCAGGCACCATGTTTTTGCATTATCATGGAATACTGTCCTTATGGGCAACTGTATGAAATTCTTCGAGATGGCAAAGAAATTCCTCCTGCACTCATTTTAGACTGGTCGAAACAGATTGCCAGTGGGATGAACTATTTGCATTCTCACAAAATAATTCATAGAGATCTCAAATCACCAAAGTAAGTAACAACCCTTGTCAATCATAGGTTGTCTATCAAACTGATGTTTTATTCTTAATTAACTTGTATTATTTCGCTTGTTTATTTTATTGTATTATTTGATATTTGCAACTAGAAATAAAAGGTTTAACACTCCTAAAATTTGTACTAGAATTGTCCACAAAAACCTGTGGCGCAGTGGTTAGAGTACTGAAAATACCATCTTTAAAAAAAAAAAAAGGGGGGGGCAAGGTCCTAAAACTGCAGTGCGCCTCCTGAGGGGAGGGGGGGTCACCTCAAACACACAAAAGGGAATAAATCCAAGAAAGTAGAATCTCCACTCCCGTTGCGCCTACTCTCCTGCCAGATCTGGAATCTCTCCAGCACCGAACACTGAAGCTCGTTTTGTAGTTTCCAGCTTCACGTGCACACAAGATTTTGCGAGAACGCGCATAATAAAATGCTGGCCGCCATCTTTGTTTTTCCTTTTCTGGGCCTGAACTCACTCGCTCCACACCCATGGTAAGACTTCTGTTTTTCTTAGCTTCTGACCACAAGTACTTAAAAAAATTCAGTTGCAAAAATGATATTTTCCTGAAGGTTGAAGATTCAATTCTCAGTGTTGGCGACCAAAAAATACAATTGCAAATTACTTGGGACCTCTATCCAGACATTGCTGATCGAACAAGTGCATGCTACCCCTGTAAAGTAAATAAAAGGTTCTGTTCAGAATTCCATCTAAATTCCCAAGTTTACATTTCTGAGTTTATCAAGAAACACCTAAAGAAGGGCGAAGGTTACATCGACCAAAATATTGTGATGAAAATTACACTCAAGATTTGAACAGTTGTCTGTGGAATCGAAATAATATGAATCCTTTACCATTATCATTTTCCTGTTCACAAAAATGTTAAATTTTTCCATTTTGAAGTACTAATAAGTGATTCAGTAATAATTTGCTAATTATTTATTTATACATTTTTTTTTTTTTTTTTAATTTTCTTTTCAGTGTTCTTGTAGCCAAGAATGACATTGTTAAAATTTCCGATTTTGGAACTAGTCGAGAATGGAACGAAAAAAGCACCAAAATGTCCTTCGCTGGCACCGTGGCCTGGATGGCACCAGAGGTTATCAGAAATGAGCCTTGTTCTGAGAAAGTAGATATCTGGTAAGTTGAATTTTTTTTTTTTTTTCAGCGTTTAGACGGAGGTTGAAATGCTTGAATATTGTCTTCAAAACGAACTTTGATGTTCAGATTTCATCTGAAGCATTGTAGACTAAACTCGTACAACATAAACAGCCGGGACTGCTGAGAAATGATGAGGAAGTTATATAAGTGGATGGCGATAAGGAGGTCTGTAATCCTGTAAACTTCCCAGACAGGATGGCACCCTGATAATTAGTTGTTAGTTTCTGGGTAGCCGGAAAGCGATAAGTTGAGAAAAAATGGATGTGATTAATCCTATGATCGACTGAGAGTAATATGGAACATTTACGATTTTCAGTCAAGAAGAAAAAATATTTGGGGGACTAGCTGTTGAGAAGAGAAGGTCAGTTCACGGATATCACAAAGGTGTATGGAGGTTCAAACAGAACCCTGTATTTACTTCATTGGAGTAGCTTACCCTTGTTCTGTCAGCCATGACCAGGTAGAAGTCTTAAATAATTCGTAATTGTATTCTTAGTATTACTGCAACTGAGAATTGAACTCTCAATCTCCAGAAGACTGCTGCTTGAAATTTACTACTTATATCCATTACGTGACAGTTCTACAGAGCAAACTACCCCCCACCCCCCTAGATTTAGTAGAGGATTCCATTCAAACTTCAGATTCCTGAGTGCAAGGTACAGAATTCAAAGTTGAAGAAGATATCTCTGAAGAAGGTTGGAGGTCTCATCTGCTGAAACATTGTGGGAATAATCTCCAAGATGAGAACAGTAGTTCGAATAATCCAAATTATCAATCCTCATCTCAAAAATTCCAAAACAAAAGATAAAGATTTATTTGAACTAAGCAATTTTATCTTTACATTTAAAAAAGATGAAGAAACTGAATAAAACTCATCAAGATGCATCAACACATCTAAACGCAGTATCCCGCATCTTTAGCTATAAGCAGTCTGAACTCAATCAAATCCTGTGACATTTTTGATGGGATGCAAGCACACTGAGATATTGTGATCAACTGTGCAGGAAGCTGGAGGGTTTCTTCGCCTGACTAGTGATCCAAATTCTTGTCCTTTTTCCCCATTTCAAAAAGGTCTACGACGACGAAGAACAAACCAAATCTGAAGAATTCTTCGATGTGCTTAAGTGCTTTCTAAGCCAAATGTCACTACTCCTCCGATATCAAACAGATTTTGCTCATGGTTAGTTTCAATAACGTAGTTATGTTTAAAACTAGTGCAGCTACCTGACGTTGCCTGGGTGACAATCCTCCTTCACATCATTCTCATCTTCCCCGACATCATCCTCATCTTTATCATACTCCTCATCATTCTTCTCCTCCTTTTCATACTCTTAATCTTCATCTGCTTATTCCTCATCTTCATCATCATTCTCATCTTTATTATCCTCATCTGTATCTTCATCATCCTTATCTTCATCATTCTCATTTTTATTATCCTCATCCACCTCATCATCATCTGCATCGTCATCATCTTCATTTGCATCTTCATCATCTTCATCATTCTCATCATCATCCTCCATTTTATTGTCTTATTTCACTTGGTCAAGGATCTGACATTTTCTGGCAGCCCACAATCTCAGTGTCCAGACTTGGTTGTCTTGAAGGATAATTCCATTCAAATTCCACCAAGATCCTTACTCATTGTTTACTTCGAAGTTGTCATCTCATTTTCCTCCACCCTCTCACTTCAAGGCATCTGCATTTTCTTATCTAAGAATAGCTCTTCTCAATATTGCCAAATCAACGTAACCAGAGTTCCTCAAACGTTGGTATATTCAAGTATCAGAGCTGATATCCCAGATCTAATCTGGCCTAACATTGTATATCCATCTGATTTTTGCTCTTATCATGATGAAGACTGATGAGTGAGGACTGACTACATGTGTACAAATATACTTTGGGAGAGAACGTATTTTATAATTTATGTAAGATTCTAACTACAATATTGACGCTGTAAAAACTAGTGCCTTAGTAATGAGTACTTTTCCTATACATTTTTTATCAACCACTCATATGTTTCTATTTGCATATGAACAAACTTAAAAAAATATTGCATATAGAGACGTGGCGATGCCCAGGAAAGCCGAGGTGTGTACATATGCACATTCCAGATGGATTTTGATCTACATTATTGTGTCCCATAAAAATGACAGAAATTATAATTATCATGAAAACAAAGAACTGTTTACATTCCAGGTCGAGAGTTTATGAATTAAGCAATGCAAAATAGAAAAAAAAAACTGTAATATCTTAATATTTATATTCCCAGGAATGTCGGTTGATGTCTATATAAGAGATAACATAAACAAGAGAGCAGACTGACAGCGGTCGAGCGTGATTGACATTTTTGACAGCTCTCCATTGTCATGCCATACACCAAGCCACTCCTGATACTAACGTCTTTCTCATTGTCAATTGGTAAAAAGCTTAATTGTAAATAAAATTTATATGTTGATAAAATTGTTTGTGTTGATTTTAGGAAAAATGACAAAAGAATTGCCAGTTGTCTATACGATTTTAGCAATTGAAAAGTGCAAGCTATAAAATTATATATACATTCGACATTTGTTTCGTTTTTCTGTCTCTTTGATCTTCACCCTGTGATCTGCTGGGACATCAAAATCTACAATATGTCAGTTTGTTTTCTTTTTTTTTTTATCATATAATGTCCAGTCTCCTTTCGAGGTTGATTGACATTTTATCAGCCCTTGTGCCACACACACAGACCAAACCCTACAACTAGCATCTCTCCTTGGTAGTTATTAGTTCACTGTGCAAATTATCCAGGCAATTTCGTCTGCAATATCATATAATTAATTAAATTTGCTTTCTTTGTTCAGTTAATAATTTAAATGAAAATTCTTCAGTTATCGAATTCTTTTCCATTTCCAGGTCATTTGGTGTCGTATTATGGGAGTTACTGACGGGAGAAATACCCTATAGGGATGTTGATTCATCAGCAATTATTTGGGGAGTTGGCAGCAATAGTCTACATTTACCAGTGCCATCTACATGTCCAGAAGGGTTCCAGCAGTTATTAAAACAATGTTGGTAAGTTATCATTAATTTAAACTGGGAATTGTTGCCATATTTTTTATTTAAGGGTATGCTCACTAAAAGTTGTAAGGTTCTTTTTTTTTTTTTTTTTTTTTTTTTCTTTTTGTTTTTTACACAGGAATCATCACTTATCAAGGCCCGGAGGCCACTCAAGAATAAGGGTTAATGGGTATACATTAGTCAATGTGATTATAGCGTAGTAAACATAAGTAGTGGGATTTTTGTAAATTGGATTACTTAGGGGGACGGTTCATCAAGAACTTGTTTACATTGGACTTGAAGACAATCAGATTGTAGTCAGATGGAAAGAAGGCAATCGGAAGAGAGTTCCACAGGTGTGCAGTTCTAAGAAAAAAGCTTTGTTCATGGAATCTACATTTAGGTCTAGGCACAGACAAGGAGTATGGGAAATTATTTATAGTGGTTTGGGCCAGGCGATTGTTTTTCGTGAAAGTTTAGAAACTGGTGATAGAAACTGACCAATCAAATTGAGCCATGTTCTGCTAGCAACCAATCAAAAACCAGAATTACTCTATAAAAATATTCAATTTTTTAATATTCTAGCACATAATTTTTTCAGTGTCAACACGAGAAAGATCTTTTGCTCTTTGCCTGCAAAATTATAAAGTCCAGTACCTGTATCTATCACTGGAAATTTATCTCCAAGACTTGTACAGAATAGCTACCCATTGGAAACTCTTCTGAAATTAAATTCAATTATCTAAGTAGGATCAATCCATAGAAGTGAATGTGGTATTTTGGTAAGAGTCTAGTGTAGGTTAAGAAGTTTAAATGTAACACAAATCATATGATCACTAGCTGACCCCCCCCCCCCCCAATCAATTAGGGCTTTATGAACTTTTTGTTTTTTACTTGGGATGCTACTACTTATCAGAGTTCACTCTAGGATAACGCTTAATGAATGTTAGGTAGATGATGCGACAACCATGATGATCAGTAATTGTGGAACTGGGGTAAGTCTTAATTATTTAAGAGGATGGCTCAACAAGAACTTATTTACATTAGACTTGAAAACAACCATGTTATTGTCAGCCAGGAAGCAGCCCCACAATATTGGGTTCCACTGATGAACAGTTCTAGAAAAGAAACTTAGTTTGAGGTTTTAGGCACAGATAGAGAACAACAGGAAATTGCCGACGGTTGTTGTAGCTAGACAAATATTTGTTACAAACGTTTTACAGAGAAGAGCCATAAATTGGAGCTCAGTCGAGCACTTACCATAAAAGTAACGATATAGCAGAGATAAGCTTGCAATGTCTCTTTTGTCAGAAAGAGGAAGTATGGAGGTGAAAAGGTCCTCGGCCACTAAATTTCGAAGACGGTTTTTATAACTTTTCAAGACAGCAAAAGGTATTCTTAGGGACTCCTCCCCAGATGTGGCAACAGTACTCCATCTTTGGACGTGTTTGACTCTTGTACATATAGAGGATTGCATCAGGAGTGAGAGACTTTTTTGGAGTGGTAAATGATTTCACCATTTTGTTTTTTTTTCCAGTGGTTTTTGCGACAAATCAGATGTAGGTCTTACATTTCAAATCAGGAATGGTGATTTTTTTTTTTTTTTTTTTTTTTATAAGGAAGTCACCACTTATCAAGGCCTGGAAGCCACTCAAGAATAAAGATTAATGGGTGTACAAATATTAATGAGACAATATTGTAGTAATCGTTGGTAGTGGAAATTTGGTAAATTGGATTAAAAAAATCTTTGTCTTATATTTTCTTCTTTGGAATTTGATTTGATATCCTTTTTTTTTTTTTTGCAGGAGAGCCAAAGCTCGTAATCGAATGTCTTTCCGGCAAATTTTAATGCATCTTGAAATTGCATCTCCAGAACTCTTGAACTTCAACAGAGAAGATTTCAAAGAAGCACAGGTTAATACTAGTTTTCAAATCCTATACATAAAAGACATATTTGATTAAAATAAAATATGCATCAAGTGCGCTTGAAAGCCAAATCACAACGTAATATAAGGAAAATAAACAAATATTTTACTTGTTTGAAATTTATAACAAAAATATATTTCGGAGCTATACTCCATCCTCAGTATTTTGTTTTCTTTTTTTTCTTTTCTTTTCTTTCTTGCCATGTTGTAAAGTTAGAGAAAGAAAAGTCTGTCTGTAAAGAGCCGTGAATAACATCTAGGGTGTGAGTTCCATAGACTTTTCTTTCTCTAACTTTACAACATGGCAAGAAAGAACAAAAGAAAGAAAACAACATACTGAGGATGGAGTTTAGCCCCGAAATATATTTATGTTATAAATTTCAAACAATTAAAATATTTGTTTATTTTTCTAATATTACGCTGTGGTTTGGCTTTCAAGCGCACTTGGTGCATATTTTATTTTAATCAAATTAAATCAACGTTTCCATATGGAATTCACACCCTTGACATATTTGATTATTTCTGTATTGTTAGGTATATAATTGACCTAGTGGATGCCATCGCAGATTATGGAATTGGCTATGCAAGGTTCAAACCCTTGCAGATCTCTTGCAGTATATTGCTGCTTAATGGTATATTTTTACTGTTTGGTTGAGATGAGTGACTAGAATCGGTGAGGGTATGGTTTCATATGATCTTAAATAATAGCAAGGGGAGACTTGATTCCAAATATTTCTCAAATGTTATATCTCCCCTCTTTTGGAAATAGGGTATGATAATGAATAGCTCTAGTATCAAATAATCCTTATATACTGTGGAATTTACTTTATGTGTGAAAACCAAATAGGGGAGATATGACATGAGAAATATTTGGAATCAAGTCTCCCCTTGCTGTTATTTCAGATCATTTGAAACTATAGCAGCAAGTTTTAGTCTCCCCTTCATCAAGGCTAGACATTTTGGGGAAATATCAGATATTTTGTAATTCATGTGCAAAACTAGGAAAACAAATGACTATAATTAAAACATTTTATGGCTGTAAAAATGTACCAAAAATAGGCTCTAGATGATGGATGATCCCCTTAATGTGCAACCTTAAGAGCAGATGTCATATAACCCACTATACAACTCAGGTCATTATCTTTCCAACAAGCCTTCATTTGTTAAATTCTGATCAATAGTTGCTGAGATTTGGAACTTATAAAATCACCAAAAAAGGTGGTATATTTATATATCTATCTGTCTCTCTCTCTCTCTCACTCTCTCTCTGTATATATATATATATATATATATATATATATATATATATACTGGTAGCCAAATTGAATATTGAAATGCTTATATCATTGGTTCTATGGGACGAAACTACATGAAAATTTGCAAGCTTTTTTAATTTTCTATGGTTAACATTTTATGGCAATTGGTAAAAAAGAACAGATATTGTCAAACCAACAAAATATGCCTAAATTTGCCTACATTTGTATATAGTGTCATGGCAGATCAGCTTCAGTTTTGCTACTTTGGGATGAATTTTGATTAGGGTTTTTTTTTTTTGATTATCTTTAATAAATAAATAAATAAATATATATATAATTCAGATATGAAAAACTGAGAGTTGTGAGGAGGTGAAGAGTACACAGACTACTGGGCAAGTCTAAATAATTTTAAAAATTAATCGTAGTGCAAATTTGATGAATTGGATTAATTAAATAGACGGCTCATCAAGAACTTGTTCACATTGGACTTGAAGACAACCAAATTGTAGTCAGATGTAAAGCAGCCAAACAGAAGAAAGTTCCACAGGCGTGCAGTTCTAAGAAAGAAGCTTTGTTCATGGAATCCACGTTTAGGTTTAAGCACTGAGAAAGAGTGGAGGAAATTGATAGTGGTTTCAGCTAGACGAGTGTTTTTCATGAAAGATTGGGGGAGGGTGCAACCATAGAGTGGAGATCAGACAAGTGCTTGCCATGAAAATAACTATAAAACAGAGACAGGTTCGCAATATCTCTTCTGTGGGAAAGAGATTGCAGGGAAGAGAAAAGGGCATCCCCCTTGTAGGCGAGGAAGTCTATTTTGAACTGTCAAGGCAGGATAGGGTGCTTTTAGCAGCTCCTGCCCAAATGTGGCAACAGTACGCTATTATATTTCCAATAACATGGTACAACAATAAAAAATGAAAATTGGTTGGTTTGGAAAGTTTGATTTGCCAACTTAAATCTTATTTGGGTCTGACTTTGAGAATAAGACGAGATAACTTTATAGGCATGAAGATGCAGTTTTACATTGTAACACCGTATTAAGTAATGTGAACTCTGGTTGACAAAAATATGGAATAGGCAATCATGTGTTTCTATTTTCATATGGACAGACAAACTGGAAAAATACTATAACTTTTTTTAATAGATTATATATTTACTAGCAGGGAAACCCAATGTTGCCCGTGATTGAATGATGATCAACGATTATCATATCCAAGAACCTACTGTTGATTTTATATGACAGACTTTTGGCCATATGTGATAATAAAACTTCTCAAATACACTTGTGAGGTTAGAATGTGTAAGATGTTAACTTTGGTAAAAATCCTTCTTTTATTGGATTATTTCGATTATCGATACTTATCAAATACCTTCCGATACAAAACCTATCTAAGAACATTGCCAGACACATAGAAAATCTTCGTTTGAAATTTCATAATCGCCTGTTCCTTCTTTCATTGGATTATTTTGATTATTTATTATCGATTCTTATCAATTCCAATAACAAAACCTATCTAAGAACATTGCCTGACATATAAAGTACCTTTGAGTGAAATTTCATAAAAACCGGCCCAGCCGTTTTCAAGTCCATAGGGAATTCACATACATGTACACACAAAGTTTCTTTTATATATAATAGAAGATAGATAGATTTTTATTACTTTACCCACTTTTACCTACGGATGTGTTTTTGTGTTTTTTCTGCAGATATTTTGGAGAGAAGAAATTGCGGAACAACTACAAAAGTTTCGAAGTAAAGGTTCGCATATACCACAGCTTGAGGAGGAACTGGTTCGTCGCAGAAAAGAAGAACTCAGGTAAGAAAGATTAAGAATATTGGTAAAAAACAAAAATGCTTCTTGTTCTCAGAATCCAGGATGGTTTTTGATTCCCAGCATCCAGGATGATTTTAGCTTTCCAGCATCCGGGATGGTTTAAGCTTTCCAGCATCCGGGATGGTTTAAGCTTTCCAGCATCTGGGATGGTTTAAGCTTTCCAGCATCCGGGATGGTTTAAGCTTTCCAGCATCCGGGATGGTTTAAGCTTTCCAGCATCTGGGATGGTTTAAGCTTTCTAGCATCTGGGATGGTTTAAGCTTTCTAGCATCTGGGATGGTTTAAGCTTTCCAGCATCTGGGATGGTTTAAGCTTTCCAGCATCCGGGATGGTTTAAGCTTTCCAACATCCGGGATGGTTTTAGCTTTCCAGCATCCGGGATGGTTTAAGCTTTCCAGCATCCGGGATGGTTTTAGCTTTCCAGCATCTGGGATGGTTTTAGCTTCCCAGCATCCGGGATGGTTTTAGCTTCCCAGTATCCGGGATGGTTTTAGCTTCCCAGCATCCGGGATGGTTTTAGCTTCCCAGCATCCGGGATGGTTTTAGCTTCCCAGCATCCGGGATGGTTTTAGCTTTCCAGCATCCGGGATGGTTTTAGCTTTCCAGCATCCGGGATGGTTTTAGCTTCCCAGCATCCGGGATGGTTTTAGCTTCCCAGCATACGGGATGGTTTTAGCTTTCCAGCATCCGGGATGGTTTTAGCTTTCCAGCATCCGGGATGGTTTTAGCTTTCCAGCATCCGGGATGGTTTTAGCTTTCCAGCATCCGGGATGGTTTTAGCTTTCCAGCATCCGGGATGGTTTAAGCTTTCCAGCATCCGGAATGGTTTTAGCTTCTCAGGATGATATTAGATTAATTAATTTATTTTTTATTTTTACACATTATAAGCCAAAACAGAAAAAAAATAAATATCAAAAGTTTTATTTTTGGTCCGTACTCTCAAGAAATATACCTCCAAACTCACATTCCCTAAAACATATACTACACTATCCTCCATTCCCCAAATTAAACATTGAACAATAATACAGTACTCCATTAATAGTAGTAGTATAATTTTGACTTCAGACCGATACTAAATTTCTATTTATAATAGAAGTAATAGTATAGGTCCAGCTTCAGACAGATTCCAAATCTCCACTAATAAAATAATCGTTTACTTTCAGCTTCAGACAGACATATACCAAACCATCATTAGTAATAAAAATAATAGTATATTTTCAGCTTCAGACAGACATATACCAAACCATCATTAGTAATAAAAATAATAGTATATTTTCAGCTTCAGACAGACATATACCAAACCACCATGAGTAATAAAAATAATAGTATAATTTTGATTTCAGACATACAGATACCAAATCTCCATTAATAAGTAATAAAAATAATCCCATAGTCTTAGCTTCAGGCAGACATATACCAAACCACCATGGTTAGGCAAAAAATGTCTTGTTTTCGCTCTTAAACAATCCAAAAAACAATAGATGGTCTAATCTTTAGAAAAAGTAGGAACAGTCTTACTCTCAATTTTTATTTTGTTGTTGCTCAACTCCCCACTTGCAATGAATTTGTACACACATATATGTATTAAAAATAAAAAATTTTTAAATATATTTTGGGACACTTAAATAGGATAATCCCTAAAGTAAATGTGGTATTGTGGTGACTGCACTGACTCTAGCTAAGAATAGGGTAGACAAGGGATGATCAATGAGAGTCTCATTCGCTACATTTTTGATGACCTTATGCCTAACTTGTTTAAATAATTCAAAGTGTAATATCTATTCTTGTTTCAATCCAAAATACCCTTTTAGACGAGGGCCATTTTTATTTCTTCCAGTGTGCTGCTTTTTGTAGAGATGGATTATATTTACTTCTTTTTTCGGCTTTTGGGTTGGAACAGAGCCTTACTTGCACTTTGTTTTTTTTTGTTTTTTTTAATGTTTTTTCCCTCACCACACATCAATGAAATAATCTTACTTAATAAAAACGATTTTTCTAATTTTTTTTTTTACATAGATTGTATATATATATATATATATATATATATATATATATATATATATATATGGTCATCCACATACAGTACTGTTTCGCTGTTTCACAGCTCATCAGTGTGGCTAGACAAGCAACTACCTCAAGCCAGGATCGAAACTCGATCGCCCAAACGACAATCAGGTCTTAACTGTTGTGCTATATGGCTGCTGCTATGCGGACAGTGAATTAACAATGTTTTGACATTGTCCAAATACCTAAACTCAGTTTGTTTACACAAAGAGCATCGCTTCATATGCTAATGGTAATTTGTGTATCACTTCCCAAATGCTCAACGTAAGATACGGAGCATTATATATATATATATATATATATATATATATATATATATATATATATATATTATTAGATATATATTATTATAGATACATATAAAAAAAAAAGCACTTTATTTGGGAATCTTTAGTAGGAGCACCCATCGTGTGAATGTGGTATTATGGTCACTGAGAACTGAAGCTAGGAATAGCTTAGACAAAGGTACAATGACAAGAATGATCATAGACCCCCTTCCCCATTTCCTTCATTGGCCTTGCACCTGATTTTGTTTTGTTAAACTTTGTTTTGCAAAATAAAATATATAAATCAAAGTGTAGTATCTGTTCTCTATCATTGGAGTAGAAGTCTTTCTAGACTGAGACCATTTTTATTTTTGGTCTCAATCCAGAGAGCCTCTTTGTGTGGAGATGGATTATTACCCCACTTTAAAAATCGGCCTTGTATCTAACTCTGCCCTCGCGGGGAGACAAGTAAATAGGGATTTTAAAAAAATGCATATATAAAAAAATAAATGATCTCTAGAGGACGATTTGTTTTGTAATCGTTACCGCCTCCACAGCATCAAGTTGGTTTGTTGTTCGTATTTGAGTAGTGGGTGGAGGTGTTAGAGAATGTGCGTGAGGGGGAAGGGGAGGGTTGGAAACTTCGCATTATGAGATTCATTGTAATTTCTGAAATAGGTCAGCCATTAAAATATTTTCATCCCGTTTTGTAAGAAGGAGAACAACAACAGCCGCATGGAGGAGAAAGGGACGAGGGGGGGGGGTAGGAAGGAAGAGGGGGAGGAAGATTTCAGTTTTATCCCAAGTCAAATTCCCCCAGCCTCCTCATCACTTCTGGCAGATCAATATTATTTCTTGCTCTGCTGGTAGCCTGATGATTCAGGCAGCTAACAAGCAAGATGCACACACATTAACAATCTCTCTCTCTCTCTCTCTCTCTCTCTCTCTCTCTCTCTCTCTCTCTCTCTCTCTCTCTCTCCTGCTCTTTGTCCTCCGTCTCCCCCTGTCTCTCTCTTTCTACCTTTTTTTCTCTCCCAATTTCTCTCTTTTTCTCTATTCCTGTCCCTCTCTTCCTTTCTGTCCCTCCCTTTCTTTCTGTCCCTCCCTTTCTTTCTGTCCCTCCCTTTCTTTCTGTCCCTCCCTTTCTTTCTGCCCCTCCCTTCCTTTCTGCCCCTCCCTTTCTTTCTCCCCTTCCTTCTCTTTCTCCGTTTCTCTCTCTTTCTCGCCCTTTCTTTATTTATCTTCATCTTTCCTTTCCTCTCTATTTTTTCCTTTATCTCTTCTCCCCCCCCCACCCCAGTCAATTGTTTCCAGGACGTATTTTCTTCTTCCACAACCATTAATAAATTATGAAGTGTCTGTCTACAAAGGTTTCCCAATAAAATTTCAAAAATACTAATTACAAGGGCCAATAATTATTTCTTGATTTATGTGTTGCTCTTTTATCATTTCTTAATTTAATTAATAACCCCATTCCAATAGAAATAGTCTTAATTATTTGCACTATCAATTATCTAATATACATTATTTCATTAAAATGAGTGGAAAAAACTACTTATGCTTCGCCAGTGTACGCACTGGCTATTTATCTAGATATATTACTGAAATATTAATAATTATAAAACTCTGTGAACCATTTGGGTATGATTGCTTGCTTGAATCTTACATGGGTGTATGTGTGCAAATTACAACTGTCTGATATATATATACAGGCGGCAAAAAGAAAGTCCGCACTTGTAATTTTTTTTCAAAAACTGTAAATTTAAGCTAAATTTAATGTAACTGTTTAAACAACCTATATCTCATTTGATTGGCCTTTTATTCTTCTATAATTTTACCTGTTCATATTTGACTTTTAATTGAAATATTCTAGTGTTCACGTCAATTTAAAAAAATAACTTTAAATTGAGGAGGCAAAAAGAAAGTCCGCACAATGGAAAATTGTTATTTAAATGTAACTTTAGGACATGAATGCAACACAAATACAACAGGAACACAATGAACTAGTTATTATTTAGTAGCATAGCCCTTCTGCAATGTGACAATCTGCAATCTTTTGGGAATTCCTTGAATAAGATTGCAGCAATACTCCGGGGAAAGGGCATCCCACTTTTCTTTAATTTTTGTCCAAAGTTCTTCTAAATTTGAAATTTTATCATTGCATAGCTGTTGCTTGATGTAATGCCGTACGTTTTCGATAAGATTGAGGTCTAGAGATTGCACAGGCCAATCCAAACACGGAACATCATGCCCTTCCAGGAACTTCTTGACACTGCCAGCTGTATGAATGGGAGCATTATCCAGCATGAAGATGGGATTATCATCCAAATTCCGACCAAAGTAGGGTAGAAAATGTTAAGTCAACATATTAATGTACTTGGTCGAATTAATTCAACCTTGCAAGTGAACTATAGGCTCTGGACCATTGGTACTAATAATGCCCCACACCAAAACTGAAACTCCACCACCTTGCAACATCGAAACTGAGCACCTAGGATTAAATTCTTCGTCTTTCCTCCGATGGACATACTGCCTACCACCACTGCCTAGCCTATTGAACTTGCATCTGACGAAGTCCAGACAGCGCTTTCTGTTCATACAGAAATCATTAGCTTGTGTCTTGCAACATATCCTTGCAAATTAAATTCCTTTAATCTGTTCTTGACAGTAGAAAGAGAGCACTTTTTAACAAGATTACACTGTTGTTGGAATTGGAGAACCGTTTCAAATCTGTTAAGCTGCAGATCTTGATAGCATTGTCTTCCCTGTTAGAAGTAACTCTGAAACGGCAAGATTTAGGGGCATCACAAACACTGCCGGTGTTTTGGTGCTTTTACAGTCTTTCGTACTGTTTTCTCCTCAAAGTTTAGGCCAATTTCTCGATTGGATAAACCAGAAAAGTGGAGATTATTGAGCTCCTGATGATCACTAAGAGAAAGTTGTGGCATATGGACTAAATGTTACGTTGTATAACCGAGAACAACAACAATTACTGTTAGAGATGCTTTGTTGCCTGTTAGTGGATATTTTAAACTTATTTAGGGGCGATAATTTAAGCTGGTTTTAAGCGAATTTGTTGCTGCGGACTTTCTTTTTGCCTCCACAATTTGAAGTGATTTTTTTAAATTGACATGAACACGAGAATACTTCAATTAAAAGTCAAATATGAACAGGTAAAATTATAGAGGATTAAAAAGCGAATCAAATGAGGTATTGGTTGTTTAAACATTTACATTCAATTTAGCTTAAATTTGCAGTTTTTGAAAAAATTACAAGTGTGGACTTTCTTTTTGCTGGCACTGTGTATGTATATATATATATATATATATATATATATATATATATATATATATATATATCATTATTATTATTATAATTTTTAAATGCCTACAAACACTAGTGTTTCATCCTTTTGGGAATCATCAGTGCAGGGTGACATGATTACTGCTGGTGAGGAGATTCAAACCCAGCCACAAAGCTATCTCTGACTCCATTAGCAAGAAACTAACCTCATGGCCAACCTCAACCGCGAGAATTATCATTGAAATTTAAACATTTATTTACAAAAATTTCAGAGGGTGTATAGTAAAAATTAAAACAAAAATTTTCTTCAATCTATTCTTTAAATAAATATTGAAATGCGTACATCAATTTGTCAACTTGTAAAATAATTTTCATTGTCGGGGGAGGGGGAGTAAGCAGAAAAAATAAATTGAAGTCCCAGAAAAAAATGCTTTCTACATAAAAATCGACATAAATATTTCCAGAAAATGCCTGAAAGATTTTTAAATCGAATAAAACCACGATTTTAAAAAGAATTTTTAAAGAAAATGGTCTTTCTGTAGCTCATATTTTTCACATCCTGAAAATTTTTTCGTATGCAGGGACAAAAAAAATGTTTGCATCACGTTTCATAAGCTGAAAATTTCATCGGCAGAGTCTTTTGTATCTAGAGGTTTTATTGTATATTCGATTCCTGTTATAGGATTAAATGGTAATAAACGAAAGGAACACAGGATTTTTAGGAACGAAACATGTATTCACATATATACAAGCAAAGTGAGTTGAGTATATCCATTCCTCAATGGTAGGATGTTTGCACACGTCCTGCTTGCTCGCGTGCCAATCTCAGACTGCCGGGCACCAGTACTCAATACCGGAAGTGACGTCATGGGATAGTCCATTAATCTCATGGAGGGACGTCTCCAACAATTCCAAAGCAACCTATCAACCATTATTTAAACTCCATAATCTGAAATGTGATAAATTTTCTTTAAAAAGACACTTTTTCAGTTGAGGTAAGAAATTTTATGAGCTGGATGACCTTCATGATGCCAACCCATTGAGGTGATGGAGATCAGTGCTCTAGGTGATTGCCTACTAAGGCTAAAGAGCACTTCACCTGGCCTTAATTTTATTATAATTTCTTTTAGTAGTACTAAACCCCATTTGAAACTGCATAATCTTACTTCACAGATGTATATTTATCATTGATCTTCTGTCTGACACCATGCGTTGACCTTCCAAAACTTCCAATCTCCCATGGATAAAAGGTGCCTTCAATAATTTTCTAGATGTTTTTCGTATGGGAACTTTTATTGATGGTACACACATGAAAAGCTAGTCCTTTTTGAAGTAATCTCCTCCGGCTGCAATGCACTTGTTGTACCATTCCAACAACTTCTAGAAGGTCCCATGGAAATCCTCTTATGTGAGCGTGTCAATGACCCTCATCACAGCCTCTTTCATCTCCTCAATTGTCTCATAACGACAGCCTCTAAGGTTTTCCTTGAGCTTAGGGAATAACCAAAAGTCACAGGGAGCAAGGTTTGGACTATAGGGAGGGTGAGAAACCTGAATTGATCAGCTTGATCATCTCCCTACTGTCATGACAACGTCTTTCTTTCTGATCTTCTCTGAGCATTCTTGGAATAACCTTGTCCAAATCTTCCACATCTTCAGTTCCTCACAAATAATTGTGTGTACAGTTCCCACACTGACATCAAACTGTGCACTTATTGTCTTTATAGATGCACAACGGTCCTTATATATGAAAGTCTTTATTTGGCCAATCAACTCTGGTATTCTGACTTCCTTAACCCTCTCACACCTCTCATCATCTTTCACAGGCGCCCTGCCTTCCTTGAATCTCTTATGTCACTCAAAATCTGATGCTCGATTCATGCAAAATGGTCCAAAAGCAGTCTGAAGCGTTCTATACATTTCTGTGGCATTTTTCCCAAGTTTAAAACAGAATTTTATTGCATATCGTTCTTCTAAAGTGTCCTGACATCTAGATTGCATTTTTAAATTCACCAGCTGTGATAATCAGGCTTTAGTAGGGTGTGTTCCAATTCCTGCTGTAGCTGTTCATTTGAATCTAAAATCATAAGAATTGGTCAGTTATCTCGTAAAGTGTAAAGCAATGATATACTGAATTTTCAAGAGTCTACGACAGTTTTAAATGTCTGTACAAAAAAGTCTTGAAACTTATTGAAGGCACAGTGTATGTATTCTTTGGCTTCTTATTCAATGCTTCTAAGAACATTCAAAAAATTATCTAAGGAAAATAAGTCATATTATACTAGCTGAACTATTAGACATGTTATGCAGTCAGGAACATATAAATAATAGAATTGTCACTTTATAGCCAGGGCTGCAGGGTCAGAAGCTACAAGGTTCAACTTCTAGGATTCCCACAACTATGACTCCTAGAATTTCAAAATATCCGACTGAGATTCCTTATTTTTAAAGTCATTCAACATTAAGTAATAATATACAATTTGATCATGTTGATTCATCAGTTTTTGTTGGATCGCAGAGCCTTGTCAGTGGATGACTATTTAGGAATACTAGGCACTGCATGTTGGAGGGCGTCAACACCGCCTAGCAAGAACTGCAAAAAGCCTTACATCATCATCTCCCCTGACCGGTATATATATGCAGCGGGTGACCACATGTAAATTTAATATTCTCTTGACATTTTCTCCTTTGAAGGAAGCCGGTCCAACCCATCTAGGGCGAATGCCACTGGCATACATATTGCCTTCCCCTCTATGCAAAATATTCTGAAATATCCATTCTTCTTTATGGAAACGAATTGTGTAATTAGAGGTTGACACCTCGCTGCAAGAACTGCAAAAAAAATCAACATCATCTCCCCTGACATACGTGTGACTGGGGACTGCTTGTGAATTTGATATTCCCATGGAACTTGCTCCTTCAAAGGAAAATGCTAAGACCTGGCAAGGGTAAATGACACTTGAAAAGAAAAAAGAAAAAAATCCTGAGTAAATTGATTTTTGAAAAATATTTCATCTAGCATATAAAATTATCTTGTTGAGTTTTCAAAATTGTCGTTCATAACAATTAATCTAAGAAATCAATATTTGATTCTGATGAGCCATTTTTTCTTTTCTTTTTTTTTTCCACTTGCTCCCTCCTCCCAACCTCACCCCTCCAATTAAAAAAAATAATAATTGGAATCTGATTACAACACTCTGATGCTGGACACTTCTAGCATTTGTACGACTCTGATGGTGACTCCTTCAGTCAAAGGCTTTGCAAAGTTTTTTTATTATATTTTGTACTTGTGAGATCAATGTCCGAATATATCGATCCATGAGTCAGTGAATAAAAACTGTCCCATCTAGATCTTATCACTGTTAGTAGAAAACCAGATGGAAATAATAATAATAATAATAATAATAATGAAGATGAGGAGGAGGAAGAAATAAACAAAAACCCTGATTCATCCTAACAAGTAATTACATTGCTGTCTCATCTTTCCAATTCCTGACTATAAAGCACAATCATTCTAACACTGTTGGGGAAAAAAACACAATTACGTAATAATCATTTCTATTCCCTTTTCATAAAAATCTGAGTTAATCATTCATGAACTGAAAGATTCGCTTCTCTGCAGTCATCATGTTAAATTCTTTCAATCCCTCTCTTCGGAAATGGTCTTCCATAGTCATTTTAATTTCGGCTTTGAAATACTTCATTTCTGCCTATTACAGAAAATTGACGATTGTTGAATCGGACAAAAAGTTGCTCATAGGAGGTGTAGTGACTGCTGCAAAAAAAAAAATCTGGTATTTGAAATAAAGGTTATCCCCAAGTTCCAATCCTGGATATGACCTTAAACTATATCCGATGGTGAGGCCCCCAGCTTGCGAGCTTTGGGAAGTGTGGAGCCATCCTTTAATTGCCATTGCTTCCAAGTCCACTCTGACCCGATGTGGTAGTACCTGTTAGGGTCCCAACTATGGGTTGAATAGAAACCGACTTGAAAAAAATATATATATTCTATTAAAAAATTTTTCTTCAAAATAACTGGATTCGGCACAAAATAACCTGAAAAGGGTTGATATGCCATAAAAAAAAAAAAAAAAAACAACCCCAAGTTCCGCATTTATTTTTATTTTGACTTCCGGTTTCTGCTAAGCATTCAGTTTTATGATGCATGCCCTGGAAAAGCCCCTTCTGATTAATGTTTACCAGTTTGAAAATATTCTGTTAGTTCTATAAAACAGATGTTTGTTTGCTTATTTTAAAACCGGTGAACTGAAAGTCAAATGGAAATAAACCAAAATTTGCTGCCTACCAAAATTGCCGATCTTCAACTTGTGTAAAAATGGTCAACTTCTGGATTCAGCAAAAATGCCTGACTACAATTTCTTGCCTTGGAAGTGACTATAAAACGAAAATCCTTTTATTTATGTTTCTGATTGCAATGTTTTGTTCTCTGTCAGTGGAGGATGAATCCTTCACGACTGAGACAATTTTTATTTTTGTTCCTTTTCTCCGCATTAAAAAACGACCCTGGTGTCTAACTTTGTCCCGTGGGGAGGCATAGTAAATTAGGAACATTGTCTGATAATTCAGCCAGTTGAATATGACTTATTTTCCTTTCATTATAGTTTTTTTAATGTTCTTAGAGGCATTCAAGGACAAGCCAAAGAATACGTATCCATGGGAGGTTGGGAATTATGGAAGGTCAACGCATGGTGTCAGGCAGAAGATCAATGATAAATATACATCTGTGAAGTAAGATTATGCAGTTTTAAATGGGGTTAAGAACTGTTAAAATAAATTGTATCAAAATTAAGGGCAGATGAAGTGCTCTTTAACCTTAGTAGGTAATCACCTAGGAGCACTGATCCCCGTCATCTTACTGTTTTTTTTGTTTATTTTTGTTTTTTGTGGGAGTCACCACTTATCAAGGCCCAAAGGCCACTCAAGGGTAAGTGTTTATGAATGTAAAGTGGTAGTGTAGTAATCGTTAATGGTGTAAATTGGGTAGAATTTGATTATTTATGGGGACGGCTCAACAATAACTTGTTTACATTGGATTTGAAGGCTAACATGTTGTATTCGACGGGGAAGCAGGACAGCAGAACAGTGTTCAACAGGAGGGCAGTTCTGGGATAGTAGCTTTGTTCATGGAATCTGCGTTTAGATTTAAGCACAGATAGAGAGTGGGGGGAAATCGTTTATAGTGTTTGTAGCTAGTCGAGTGTTTTTTTGTGAAAGTTTGGCAAGGGGGAACAATAGATTTCATAGAACCACAGGGTTGGCGTTATGAAGGTCATCCAGCGTATACAAATCTTCTTAGGACGAATCAGGGTTTTTATTTCTTCCTCGTCATCATCATTAGCCAAAAAAAAAAAAAATCTCTGGTGTCCATTTTTAATGAATTAAAATCTTCCGTATGCAAAAATTGCCAAATTCCGAACTCTAAAAATATTGTTGATTGTGACTTCTTGCGTCAGCTATGGGTACTGGCTGAAAAACCTTGTTGATCTGTCACGTTGGTATTTGAAATATCATTCTTGGATTTGTCCACTCATTAGGAACAAAGTGTAGTATCTGTTCTGATATAGCACTTCATGTTTTCTGTCCTCAGTCAGTAAACGATTTTGCCCCAATCCCGATCTCCCCATCTTGGACAACTGAATTTTTAACCATATTAAAAACGAACCTTGCCCTTGTGGGGAAGCAAGTAAATAGTCATACATCTATGAAAAAGATTGTTTGTCACAAATTTGAAATATCGATGTTAGATGTGTTGGTCTGTCACACCAAAGTTTGAAATATCAGTTTTAGATCTCAGTAAGAGAGGCTGTCTATTAGTTTGTCACTCTTTACATACTTAAATGTGTCGATTGATCTCATTGAGGGTGATTGTCTGTTGGTCTGTCACACTGAACTTTGAAATGATATTTTCAGCTGTGTCCACTGGTCATACTCTGATTAAATGGACGCACCTTAAGAATATTTTGTTCTTGATTTATTTTGTTGTTTCCTAATTAAATGCTTCATCCTCATCTTTCTTTCAGACACGCCCAGGATGTCCGAGAACATTATGAACGGAAACTGGAGCGAGCAAATAACTTATACATGGAACTTACTGCTTGCATGTTACAACTTGAAAAACGAGAAAGAGAACTTATCAAGTAATTCGATTGTTTTTTTAATTACTTTCTTTTTATTCTTTTAAATTTCTTTCTTTTTTATCCGGTTTTTCTTTTTCCCCCTTTTTATTTTTATCCCTTTTTTCCTTTTTATTCCTTTTTTCCTTTTTATTCCTTTTTTCCTTTTTATCCTTTTTCTTTTCTACCCCTTTTTCCTTTTTATCCCTTTTTTTTCTTTTTTATCCCTTTTTTTTCTTTTTTATCCCTTTTTCTTTTTTATCCCTTTTTCTTTTTTTATCCCTTTTTCTTTTTTATCCTTTTCTTCTTTTTTATCCCTTTTTCTTTTTTATCCCTTTCCTTTTTTATCCCTTTTTCTTTTTTATCCCTTTCCTTTTTTATCCCTTTTCCTTTTTTATCCCTTTTCCTTTTTTATCCCTTTTCCTTTTTTATCCCTTTTTCTTTTTTATCCCTTTCCTTTTTTATCCCTTTTCCTTTTTTATCCCTTTTCCTTTTTTATCCCTTTTCCTTTTTTATCCCTTTTTCTTTTTTATCCTTTTTTCTTTTTTATCCCTTTTTTCTTTTTTATCCCTTTTCCTTTTTTTTCCCTTTTACTTTTTTATCCCTTTTTCTTTTTTATCCCTTTTTCTTTTTTATCCTTTTTCCTTTTTTATCCTTTTTCCTTTTTTATCCTTTTCCTTTTTTATCCCTTTTCCTTTTTTATCCCTTTTCCTTTTTTATCCCTTTTCCTTTTTTATCCCTTTTCCTTTTTTATCCCTTTTTCTTTTTTATCCCTTTCCTTTTTTATCCCTTTTCCTTTTTTATCCCTTTTCCTTTTTTATCCCTTTTCCTTTTTTATCCCTTTTCCTTTTTTATCCCTTTTTCTTTTTTATCCCTTTTCCTTTTTTATCCCTTTTTCTTTTTTATCCCTTTTCCTTTTTTATCCTTTTTCCTTTTTTATCCCTTTTCCTTTTTTATCCCTTTTCCTTTTTTATCCCTTTTTCTTTTTTATCCCTTTTCTTTTTTTATCCCTTTTTCTTTTTTATCCCTTTTCCTTTTTTATCCTTTTTCCTTTTTTATCCCTTTTCCTTTTTTATCCCTTTTTCCTTTTTTATCCTTTTTCCTTTTTTATCCCTTTTCCTTTTTTATCTTTTTTCCTTTTTTATCCCTTTTCCTTTTTTATCCCTTTTCCTGTTTTATCCCTTTTTCTTTTTTATCCCTTTCCTTTTTTATCCCTTTTTCTTTTTTATCCCTTTTCCTTTTTTATCCCTTTTCCTTTTTTATCCCTTTTTCTTTTTTATCCTTTTTTCTTTTTTATCCCTTTTTTCTTTTTTATCCCTTTTCCTTTTTTTTCCCTTTTACTTTTTTATCCCTTTTTCTTTTTTATCCCTTTTTCTTTTTTATCCTTTTTCCTTTTTTATCCTTTTTCCTTTTTTATCCTTTTTCCTTTTTTATCCCTTTTCCTTTTTTATCCCTTTTCCTTTTTTATCCCTTTTCCTTTTTTATCCCTTTTCCTTTTTTATCCCTTTTCCTGTTTTATCCTTTTTTCTTTTTTATCCCTTTTCCTTTTTTATCCTTTTTTCTTTTTTATCCTTTTTTCTTTTTTATCCATTTTTTCTTTTTTATCCATTTTTTCTTTTTTATCCATTTTTTCTTTTTTATCCCTTTTTTCGTTTTTATCCCTTTTCCTTTTTTATCCCTTTTCCTTTTTTATCCCTTTTCTTTTTTATCCCTTTTTTGTTTTTTATCCTTTTTTCTTTTTTATCCTTTTTTCTTTTTTATCCTTTTTTCTTTTTTATCCTTTTTTCTTTTTTATCCCTTTTTTTCTTTTTTATCCCTTTTTTCTTTTTTATCCTTTTTTCTTTTTTATCCCTTTTTTCTTTATCCCTTTTTTCTTTTTTATCCTTTTTCTTTTTTATCCCTTTCCTTTTTTATCCCTTTTCCTTTTTTATCCTTTTTTCTTTTTTATCCCTTTTCCTTTTTTATCCTTTTTTCTTTTTTATCTCTTTTTTCTTTTTTATCCCTTTTTTCTATTTTATCCCTTTTTTCTTTTTTATCCCTTTTTTCTTTTTTATCCCTTTTCCTTTTTTATCCCTTTTCTTTTTTATCCCTTTTTTCTTTTTTATCCCTTTTTTCTTTTTTATCCTTTTTTCTTTTTTATCCTTTTTTCTTTTTTATCCCTTTTTCTTTATCCCTTTTTTGTTTTTTATCCCTTTTCTTTTTTATCCCTTTTCTTTTTTATCTTTTTAATTCCTTTTTCTTTTTAATTCCTTTTTCTTTTTAATTCCTTTTTCTTATTAAAATTCCTTTTTTAATTTTTCTTTGAATTCTCTTTTTTTAATTCCGTTTTTTATTTCTTTTTCTTTTTTTAATGTAATGTTTTCACTTTTTTTTTTATATTTTCTGATTTTCTATGGAAATTATTTTTGAAAATCTAAAGAATTCAGGAAAAAAAAAAGATTATCACGCATGCAGGGTTCGATTAACGATTAAACCAATCAAAAAAAGAAAAAAAAAGATTTTGTGACATTCAAAGAAAAAAGTTGCATCACTAATACATAAAAGAAAAGTTAAAATTCATAATCCCTACTTTTGTTTTCTGTTTTTATTTTATTTTTTTTTTTTTGTTGGGATATGGGACATCCTGCTGGATGCCAGACATTTGCTGAAGATGAGACATAATACAGGAATTCACTCATTTTTTCATAGACTCCAACCGAGAGATCTTTTTATGATTCTCACCATCCCCTTAGGTGCAGTCTGTTTAATCAATCATCTCTAGTAAATACTTGTCCCTGTTCTTAAAAACAAAACTATTATTTCCAGTTGATTTTATTATCAATTTAAATATTTAATCCAATCGACAATGTTTTCGATTAGTAATATTGTAGAGAACATGGGGGTTATTAGCCCTCCCTACAGTGTAAGTCCTCCTCCTGCTACTCATGAACATTGAAAATAAATTTACTAATACCTAATTTATAGCACCATTATTATTCATATTTCAATATTGCAATTCCAAGATAGATACTCGATATTTTCATATGAAACATCACATGCTCTCTTTCCCTCAACATGATTTGAATTTCTCTTGCATTTGGTTCACTAGGTAGTTTTTAAGTTCTTTTTTATGAGTAGTGTCATCTATGATGGAATTATCAAAATCTTTGTACAGTTCTGGTTTCTTTTTGTGTCAGACATTCGACCTTAGTATTTAGTTCTCTTTCTCAGCTCATTGGGGACGCCAACTACAACTAGGGTTGCTACTTCCATCTTGTTCCATATCACTATGTCAGGTTTAACAGTGTTGACCAACTAGGGATGCACATTTGAGCATATCCTTGAATGGTAATAAAACAAAGACTGTTGGAAATTTATGAGTGAAACTTGGTGGCCAAGGCCAGTCAGGCATAGACTTAAGTTTATTTGTACCACATATAAAGGAGAGTACTTCTCCTTTCACAAGATGGCCCCACTTACTCTTGATCCTCATCTTATAATGCTGACTGTTTAACCAGAAGGTATCAATTTACATTCTTTTGATCTTTAGTATGACTTGACCAGGGACTGAACTCTGGTCTCTCGACTCATTAGTGACCACCTCAACCATTATGTTAAATAAGCCAAATAAAAGGAGCCTTTTGTTTGCCATAGGAATTAACATAATTTTAAGTTTTATAGCTCTCTTGGAGGTCACTTAAAGATTTTGTACTACTTCCATTGTCTTCTCGAGAAAATTATTCATATGAATATACTTGTAGTTTTTATGTAAATTCTCAAACCTTTTTTACATAGGAAACACACACTAATGTTTAGATAGGCGGATAAACAAATACTGTATCTGCATGTATATCTATTTTTTTTTCTATCTATATGCATGTATATTCTTATGCATGTATGCCTTTCAATATATGTTTATGCATATTTATCTTTCTTTTCTCTCGTTCATGTGTGTGTGTTCATCTTCTCTCTATTTCTATATAGGCATGACATCTATATATTTCATGATGTGTCCATCTATCCCATTATCTCTATCTCATGTTTGTAGCTATGAGCTATGTATATAGTTATGTGTCTGTGTTTGTCTATCCCTCCCCCCCCTCTCTCTTTCTTTAGATGTGTAAAAACATTTCTCTATGTGAAGGAAGACTCTGGTAGCACACTCGCTTTCAATGCTAATTCCGGATATCTGACATCCGTCTGTCTCCAGATCAATTGATGTTGTTGCTGCATTGGACTATCCTTCAGCACACGCTGCACACGCATTGACCAACTTCATATTGGATTTTGCTGGCGATGGTCATACTAATCTAACAAGTCGATGACCATCTCTCTTTTCGTCCATCTCTCTTTCTCTCTCTCATATATATACTAGCATGGGTACCCGGCGTTTCCCAGGTGTTTTTAAGTGTATGCTGAGCAAAAAAAAACCGGTCAATTTTTTTTTTAACTTTGACCCCTATTATGACCCTTTAAAATTTGTTTTCGGCTCAAATCGAGTTATTAAGTTAGATCCATGCCCAAGGAACCTATATCTAAAGTTTCAAGTGCTTAGACTAAAATTGTTGGAGGAGTTTGGTAGAGTTCTCGAAGGTCAAATCGTTGAACTTTGACCCCTTAACAGACAAATTTCTGGCCGAAAACCGATCACATCAATTTTCCCAAATCTCAGTACCCTGTATATCAAATTTTGAGTCTGTAGACTGAAAATTAAGAGTTATTGCGAAGGAAAATGTACACAGACACACAGACACGTTCACTTTATATATATATATATATATATATATATATATATATATATATATATAATAGATAAAATTACAATGATACACATTGCATATGTCTGTATATCTATAAAAGTAATACTTTCAGGGCGATCCTAGCCAAAAAGGAGAAGCTCAATATTAAAGCATAGAGCAATATATAAGTTTAGTTGTTATATTTAAATTATGAAAAAACAACATACAGACACATATATTCGAATTAAGAATTTATTGTTTGACAAAAGGAATATATAGAAGGGGTTGTGTTGATTTCCTTAATCCATAGATTTTCAATAAAAGCTCATATCATCAGAGGAAATGAAATGTGGTTAGCAAAATGTTCAGCTGTGAATAGACACATATTTTGCTTTTCAGCACAAATATTGAAAATAGTTTTATAAGTGGTGAATGATAATTATATGGAAATAATTATAGGAAAAGGGAATTTCATACAACCTGGATAGTCTATATATATATATATATATATATATATATATATATATATATATTTATTTATTTATGTATCGATTTTCAACATTGCTTAATACGTGAGTAGAGCTAGGTAGTAAGTTATGAAATTATGTATGGCAATTAAGCTACACAATTTTTTCTGCATTTCATGCCTGTAAAGATTCGTCATGCTATTGCATGTAACTGCTGATAATGCATGCTTTTATACATACGTGTGGAGTTGCTAGTTAGCCAATCAGATTCTTTGTGTCTTTGTCTACATCAATAATCATGTGTGACCACTTCTTGTGTGTCAATCTATGTATGTTTCTCGTCTCCATGTGATTTACAGATTTTTTTTATATACTATTAATCGAAAATTTATTGAAAAAAAATGCAGTTTTGATAATTGTATTAAAAAAATATAATTTCATTACGAAATTAAATCTACCAGAACGCATCTTGCTTTCTTCATAAATAAGTCGGCCTTTCTAATCTTTTGATAATAGTTGGAGAAAAGAGTGTTTTTTTTTGTTTTTTTGTTTTTCTGACCCTTCAAAATTCAAAAGAAGCTTCGAAGCATTTAAACTATAGAAGAGAATGTAAGCGTTTCAAATTCTAAGCAAATTCTTGTTTGATTAAAAGTTTTTACGTTTTATAATTTTGGGTATGTTTCGTTTAATAATACTGCCAATTCTTACCTACATATTTTCGTTTGGATCCTTAGCGTGTGTGTTATTTTGTGTGTCACATTTACATCTTTTTTCTTTCGAGTTACTGTAGTTTAATTGTTATGACCTATTTCTTGTAATAAATAATTTTACCAAGAATTCTTCATACGTTTTGGTTTCGGTTTCGGTTTAGATTATAGATCAAGAAACTAAAGTTATATATATATATATATATCTATATAAATATATATATATATATATATATATATATATATATATATATATATATATATTTGTTTTCTTTATAAGTTTTGGTTTCGGTTTCGATTCAAGCTGATGCACTCAAATCACAACTTTATAATATATAAGAATCGATAGAAAATTAACTCTGTATATATGAAATCTGCATAAATTAAAATATCATATTTAAGCATATTTTACGACCAGGCTATGCCGATTGTCACCGCTATCTTAAATAAATACTTTTGCAGTTTTAACATAAGAGCTACAATAATATCGGGGTGTCTCCATTTACGCTGAACATCCACAAAAATGCCAACATTAATATATTACATATAAAAGAGTCTGCTGTGGAATTTCCACAGGTCCCACTATATATAAATCTAACGTTATTTAATATACTATTAATGTTACTTTTTTTAAGAATATTATCGCTGTTATTGAAATTTAGTAATACTTGTTTTGTTTAACCTTCAATTAGTAATACTTTTAAGTATATGGAGTTTGTTTGTTAGTGGTAAGTTTAATAATAAATGGTTTGTCTACTAAAAGTTTTTGAAATTAGGGTGGGGACAAGAATGTTGGTTACTAAGGTGTTTAGCAATGGCATCGTTTTCAGAAAGATGCTTGGTTAACCTCCTTGACAAGGTCGTGGTAGTCAATGCTATGTGTAGTAGAACCCCGGCTATGGCATGAAAAATTAGTAACAAAACAGTATTTAATACACATTTATTCCAATTTCCATAGTTGTTGTCGTTGTCTCGCCACGTTTTGGCAAACTAATTCTCTGGCCGGCTTTGAGTAGGATTGAAACCGCTATCTTCAGACAACGCTCAACTGAAACCATAAATTCAACGCCTCTATCTGCTGCGCCCGAGACTTGAAGGGCAATCAAGGTTGGATTTTTTGACCTTATAAATCCTAGGTTTTCATTCTTATCCAGTCTTTCATCGTTGGGTCCGCAACAAATGGTATATTATTTTATTATTAGAATCCTTTGAGATGAGTAATTTGTATATTTTATTTATTTGTGGACTGTTATCCTCATCCTCATAGTTGTTGTTTCACGGCGTTTCGGTCAACTATTCCTTTGGCCTTCATCAGACATTTCTGAAGTTTTGTGAAATATTTATTTATGTCCAATCCCTATTGTTTAGAGGAGAACAGTAGTGTAAATAATCCAAATAATATGAATAAACAATCTCAAAAATTCATAAATGTAATATTTATTTTCAATTTTGTAGACTTAATTTTATCATGAATATTGGTTGCACTTGTCTGGCAGACATACAGTGAATCCTTCAGATCCAACAACGCAGTTTATGAATTATTATATCCACTTATGGATGTATTGATCCATCTTGGTTAATTTTTTTTTTTTATTGAAAAGAAAAATAGGATTTTTTTTTATCGAAAAGAAAAATACGATGCAAATAAAGAAATTGAATGCGTTTTCTTTTTTTAATTATCTATCTTGACATTTCAGTGATATTTTTGCACTAAAAAGAAATCTTTATTTCAGAGATTGAAACAAATTTAGACTCGTTCATTGAATTTTGTTTTCCAGCAATAGACCAAAGGAACTACTTATATTATCTGCGTTAACTTTACTTTTTTTTTTTTTTTTTTTTTTTGTGAAGACAGATTTGGCCTCAGAAAAAGATTAAGTCTAGTATAAGTAGGATTAAATATTAACATGTTTTTAACGTATTTAAAGTTTTAAGGGAGGTGGGGGGTCATATTTCTTCCAAAATCCTATTTTAAAATATGATTTGATAGAATGCAAAATAATAAAATAAAACAAAAATTAATGATAAAAGTAACAATATTCTCAGACAATATCTGCTTGGCATGGCTAGTTATGTATATATCTATACTGTTATATAAAAAGAACTTTGTCTGCGAGTTCGTTCCCTATGGACTCCAAAACAGCTGGGCCGATTTTTATGAAATTTCACACAAAGGTACTTTGCGCTTGGCATTGTTCTTAGATAGGCTTTATATTGAAATGTCAACAATAAGTGTTGATAATTATAATTGAAAAAATCCAATGAAAGAAGAAACAGGCGATTTTGACCAAAGTTAACACCTTACACAACCTAACATCACAAGTGCATTTGAGAAGTTTTATCACCATACAAGCCGTGAGTTTTGCTATAATATTATTTATTTACTTTCTGGGTGATTTTATTTGATGTGGGCTGAAATTACATGAATCGGTTTGATTATTTTTGTTGAATAAATTTAGCCGCCTATGTCTTTATACGTAGCCAATTTCTAAAGGTCACAAGAGAATTCGTTCGACTAATGGTGGTCAAAAATTTGATGAATCATGATATGGAATAGAAGCCAAAAATAATGGATAATTTTCAGAAAATGTATTGATGTATTTTAAATTATTTTCTATTTAAATTTTTTTTCCTGAAATTTCAGGTCTTTACTTGTGGGTGTATATATATATTATTCAATTTAGGTCAGCAAAATTACCATAAGTCACTGCAATAAATCTACTGTTTCAGTCTTAAGACATCGTCAGACAGCAATAAACCTCTAGTTTTACTCGAGGCTAGTCCTTTAGTAAGACCGGAGGTTTATTGTCGCCTGCCGATGTCTTTTAAGACTGAAAGAGTAGATTTATTGCAGTGACTTATGGTAATTTTGTTGACCTAAATTGAATAAGATAATATCCTGCTCTTTTTTATTGAGCACTATAAACTAATCTCATTGAAATTAAATTGTTTTTTGTGTACGTTTTTGGATGTTTTTAAACTAAAATATATATATATATATATATATATATATATATATATATATATATATATTTCATTGTTAAGATTTTGAGCGATCCATTTCCCAACCTTCATGAAGTTTTATAATTCATTTCTAGTTGCACAACCCAAGCTTTAGAGTCCAACTTGCTATGGCACTGTTGTTTTTAAATTTTTATTTCTTTCATTTCACTGGACATAAAAGATACAAGCGAAGGCCCAAGAACGAATCGGCTGAAAAATGTGCTAAAGAAGTTTGATTTGTAGAAAAAGATTTTTTTAATTGAAATTTGGACGTATTTTTTTTATTTTTTTGAAATGTGTTTATTTTGTTTATTGTATAAATTGTAAACAACCTTAAATGATGAAATTTTTCATGTCATCTTTTTTTCATCCTTTGTACTTTGTTTTGAATGTAGATATAAAAAAAAATGTGTACCACTTAGTGTTCACCACCTTTCTATAGATAAAAAAAAAGCCATTTTCACTCCACACTTTAGTATTGAAGACACGCAATGAATAGTCTTCCTGATATCCCAAACCATTTCCCTTGTGTTCCGATTTTCCTTTCACAGCAATTTCGAAAGACCAAGTACTAATAATCATTTTTGAGAGAATTTCTTTTCTTTTGGTGAAATTATGTATTCGTATGCTTTAAAAAAAAAACGTCATACTTTTAGAAGCAAAAGAAACAGTTTTCATTCAGAAAAATCAGACTAAATTTGTGACAATTTTTGGAGACCACAGTTAATATATCGGGTCATCCCATATGTTCTGTCCAGATTTTAATTCTCTGAAATGTAATTATTATTATTCATTTATACTTACTGACACTAGTGTTTCATGCTTACGTAATCATCAGTGTAGGGTAACAATTTCTGCCAGTCATGAGACTCGAATTCAGCCACGAAACCACTGATGTATATATATATTTGTCCGTGAAGATTCCCGAAAGGATGAAACACTAGTGTCTGTAGGTATTTAATTATTATAGTAAAAAAATAATTATATATATATATATTTGTCCGTAACTGCATAACTGTTTGATAGTAGGATATTCATGGCTACTTTGCATACAAAATAAAAATTTAAACTAATTTATTGAAATGGGTTAAGGCACAGCCACCGTAAAGCGGGCCTGATCACTGAAAAATGATGTCATGCTTGAGGTACAAGCAAGATCTATCGAACAGTCAATAATGAATAAGAGCTATTTACAAAAAGAATTAGAAAACTTTTTAAAAATGCATTGAAAAAGCGAAAAACTCAGGAACACGATTCATACTGAAATTTATTCAATAAAAGAAAAACAAGAATTTATTCAAAAAAAGAAAAAAAATAAGAATTTATTCAAAAAAAGGAAAAGTTGTGTATCAAGGGTGTGAATGCCATATAGAAACGTTTATTTAATTTGATTAAAATAAAATACGCATCAAGTGCGCTTGAAAGCCAAATCACAACGTAATATAAGGAAAATAAACAAATATTTTAATTGTTTGAAATTTATAACATAAATATATTTCGGAGCTAAACTCCATCCTCAGTATGTTGTTTTCTTTCTTTTCTTCATCTTGCCATGTTTTAAAGTTGGAGAAAGAAAAGTCTGTTTGCAAAGAGCCGCGCATTGTATCTCAGCGGCTGTATTTTGAAATGTTGGAAGAGTGCGTAGGCAATGTGAGAACATGGCAAGAAAGAAGAAAAAAAAAAGAAAAACAAAATACTGAAGATGGAGTATACCTCTGAAATATATTTATGTTATAAATTTCAAACAATTAAAATATTTCTTTATTTTCCTAATATTACGTTGTGATTTGGCTTTCAAGCACACTTGATGCACATTTTATTTTATTGAAAAGTTGTGTGTTGTTTAGGCGTTAGAAGTAAACATTTAGATGTTTTATTAGTTTATTCGTTACTTAAAAAGTGCATTTAAAAAGAAAAAGAACACGATTCAATTTATATTGAAACTGAATTTAATTAAATGCATTTTAGAAAATAAAATCCAATCGCTTATGGATTAGTCTTTATAAATTCCTTGGCAATTTCTTTGAGAAATGAAACAGAAAATGACCATCCTTTATAATAGTCAGTATCGTGGCTGCTGTACTTTGTTCTGTGACGTTAACAGGCCACGTGACTTCTAGTGAAACGGCCTCCTATTTACATTGGCCACGGTTGGGGTGAGTTGTTGGGGGTTTGGGTGCCAGCCCTTATAAAAAATCATAAGAAAGATCAGAATAGTGAAAGCAGCAAAGAGGAAGGCAATGAAAGTTTTTTTTGTTTTTTTTTATCGAAAATAGAAATTGTGAAGATGCACATGTGCATTCATTTGCTGCAGCATGCGCATTCATTTGTTGCAGCATGTGCATTCACTCATTACGATCGTCCTGCACGTTGTTCTGGGCTAAAGCTGTCTGTTAATCCTGTCAGCTCTGCAATGAAGAGTCCTCACACTAAGCGAAAGTTCTTTTTATAAACAAACAATTGTAGCTTCCTTCAGTCTTGACAGACTATGAAAACCCACTGTAAGGGTGCCTGTGTGTGAATTTTTTGTGGCAAGAGTTCCGCAATCCCCAACCGCATCTCTTCTAAGTCGGCATTGTTAAATACCAGTGACAAGTGGAGGTTCAAGATGACTGGAAACAATTCTGAGATAAGCAGAGAGCACATACAGTGCTTAGAATTCCCAAATGACAATCCATCTGATACTAGCCAGGCTCAATGATGCTTAACTTTGGTGATTTGACGAAAACCATTGTATCCATGTGATTATGCTGTATATAAGCAAATAATAAATATTTATCATTATTATTTGAGTTTACAAATGGAACCCGTTTACTTAGGTGAATGACTTGCAGCATTGAATGTTTGCTTGACCAAGCCGACACATATAAGCCCCTATTAACAAGCTCTCTTGATTGAGAGCTTCAAAAGGACCCAACCTGGTTGGAGAAGTGCAGTAGCTGAACTGCTCGAGAGCTCTTCCCAAAATTGACTTCCCTTGAATGTTCAATTTCTGCTCTTTCTCCATCTCTTTTGAAGACGGAGATAGCCATGGTTGCCTCTCCTACTCTCTTGGGATTTCTTAACTCTTGGCTGGTTCTGGGAATTTGTTGGTGATCATGAGGGAATTACACATAGTTTATATAATCTTTTAATCAAGATTTTAGCAAGGTTAAAGCTAATCGAGGATGGGGAGGAGAGAAGGATTATTAAAACCGTAACATTGTTCGTTTACCTTGGGGTTAGTTGCTCCAGATATTTACCAAAGATAACATTCAAGACTGTTCCCGTTCTTGGGGCTTACCTATAAATATCCTTGGATATTGTTTTTCTCACAAAAGCGATTTCAACGGAACTTTCCCCATTCGCTGAAGAACGTATTTTCCAAATGAAGAGAATATCTTTTAGATGATCTTGTTGATTTAGGGATATTTTCAGCTCTCTGCATCCCCCATCTTCTTCTGGCCAAGCATTAACTATCATACACATACACTAGGTAAGCATTATCCCGGAAAATCCGTTCTGGCAAAAATTTACTTTCGCCATGTTTGTGAAAACTTCCAAAAAATCCAAGGCGTGGTTATTGGGAAAAGTGCGAATGGAGGAACAGGAGTGAATTACTTGGTCCAATCCTTGCTTTGTTGGGGACCAAAAAGAAAAATGGTACACTGAAACATATTTCTCGAGAGAGTAGATTCGAATTTACAAAGTTTTTGGAAAGAGTACAGATCGCTCTAGCTTAAGAAAGGGACATGAAAAATATTTAGTCTTTTTTTTTTTTAATCTTATTTTTATTATTATTTTTACGGTAATTTATGTATTTTTGCCTGGTTGAAATCATACGTGTTACTCTGCATCTGCAGGAGAGAGCAGCAGTTGGCTATATATGCCAAACGGAGGAAGAGTATTATCAGGCCTGTAATCAAAGCACAAGAGCGTCTTGAAAGGCTGGGAAAGAAACGGGCCTATAAGTCGGGATCTGAACCCACAAGGTAATTAGTCAAAGCATGTCATATTCATTCTCTTTCTATTTCTCTCAATCGCCTTCTCTTTCTTTTGGTTCAAATTCATTTTCTTACTATGTTTATAAGCCTCGTTCTTGTTCTTTCTTTTTACTACTGCATGAAAGGCTACTTGATGGAGAGGTTTGATTTTTTTTTTCCTCTCTTATTTTTATTTATTTATTTATTTTGCTCTTTCTTGGTTTTTCCGAAGTGCTATATATATATTTTTTCTTTTCTTGTCGTTAAACTGTGACAATATACAGTCGTGTCCATCTCAATCTCTCTCTCTCATTTTATGAGAGCACTTGCTTTCAAATAATGAAACTTTGTTTCCAAAACAAGTTGTTAGCAAATACTGACAAAAAAAAAAAAATGTCTGTATTTTCTTTTTCATTAAATAAATGCTTTTGTATTTTCATCTCCAAAATAATTGACACAACGGCTTTGCGGCTATTGTCCACTTGCAACCACAACAAAATCTTATATATATATATATATATATATATATATATATATATATATATATATATATATATATATATATATATATTAAACAGTAATCTACGTACATGCATGTTTCGGGGCTCTGCCCCTCTTTAGCATAGCTTGACTGCTATTAGGAATCGAACCCCTGACCTTATGTATTTCAGTCTAGCGTCTTAATCCAATACGCTATGATGCCATAGCCAATTTACTGTTAAGTTTTTATCGTTTATATATTTACGTAGATTTTGTTTATATTTATGTATCCAAGTTAAGAATGTATTCGTAGGATAAAAAATCCAGAGAATTTCCACCGGGTTTATAAAATAGAACTATTTATATCAATATTTATTTATACAGACGTATAACAGACTTCACTATACTGGCATGACAATGTTTCGATCTGTAGTTATTAATAATCAAGATCTCATCAGGCGAAAAAGCCTGTTTTTTCTTTAGGTGTTCATGTTTCTTTCAATATGGACATCTAGATGGAAAGACAGGCTTTCCGCCTGATGAAATCTTGGTTATTAATAACTACAGATCGAAACATTGTCATGCGAGTGTAGCGAAGCCTGTTACATATCTTTGTAAATAAATATTAATATGTGAAAATAATATCAGCTTTGAAAGAGTTTAAAATATCCAGTATGGATAAGCTTTCAGGAAAAGTTACAAATATCGAGCACAGAACTGACTTAAGCTCGGTAAGGGATGACAATACAAAACGGATGTTAACCGAAACAAAATTGTTGCAGACAAAAGAATACACTGGCGTCTACATTTGATGTTAAATCATTGTATTTAATCTCTAACTTTGTTTAATTAACAAATGTGAAATAATTGCCACACGCTTAGGCGAAGTATCCTTAAAACAAACTTGGTCGTTCTGCTTGCCCATTGCACCTTGAAACATTCTCCATTTCTTAAAAACTTGTCCTTCGTTCAAAATCACTGCTAACTTTTGGAAAACGTAAATTTTATCTTTTCGTGAAAATAATTTCAACTATGACGATTCCGAATTCAAATTATTCAAACTATTGTTCTCGTCTTGGGTGTTATCCTCACAGCATTGCATCATCATTATTATTATTATTATTATTATTATTTTTTTTTTTTTTTGAAAATTAGTCTACCGGGCAAAATATTCCTCGTAATCTATAATATTCAATAGAGGATTGATTCTATAATAATACATACGCAACCTGCATGAATTAAAATATCATGTTTAAGTATATTGTACGACCGGGCAACGCCGGGAATCCAGCTAGTATCTATATAAACACAATATCATCTCTGAAAAGATCGTACACTATACCTGGTTGTTTTTGTTTTGATTTGTTTGACAAAAATTGATCTCATAATGATAGATGTCCCCCCCCCTCCTTCGCTTTTCTTTCTGAAACGTTGTGAAAATAACACCCTATGTGAGAACAGTATTCCGAATAAAACTAATTTGAACAATTTTTATTTTTTGCTTTTTTCTTTCATTATCTTGGTTCCTTTTCTCCACGTTAAAAAACGACCCTGGTGTCTAACTCTGTCCCGTGGGGAGGCATTGTAAATAGGAACATTTTTAAAATGACGCATAGGACGACCCTTGATCCCTAAAACTATTACAGTATTTTCTTCTAAGCTTAGATCCACACCGACACGTACCCTTTCTGTACGTTGCATCACACGAGGCTATCTTTGCACAGAAAAATATTTAAACTGATCGCACTGTCGGCCATCAACCCCCCACCTCCTCCTCCTCCAAATTTTCTCTTGTAGGATCCCATTTTTTCACGAAAGACACGAGATATTTTGAGCAAATAAATGCGTTACAAAATGGACTTGTGACGTTTTGTGATTTTCTTAGCTTATTTGCATTGTTCTAACTAACATATACACGCATGAGCACAAATGAGTTGCGTAGAGAAATTTATATCTCTGGTAATGTTTCTGTTGTCGTAAGCTTTTATCCGGAGCTTTCACTTTTAATCAAGCAATATATATATATATATATATATATATATATATATATATATATATATATATATATATTATTTTTTTTTTTTTTTTTTTTTTTTTTTTTCACTTGAAGGGGTTTAATTTTCACAGCCATTCTTTCACCTTTTTTATTTATTTATTTATTTATTTATTTATTTATTTTGCACAGAAACATAAAGATGATGATGATGATCAGTTTCGACATGTTGCATTTTGTAGCTTTCCTCTATGAGGAAGTGACGTAATAGAATATTATCATGGCAACCTACCCCCACCTCAACACACACTCAAAAATAAAATAAATAAAGATAGACCAAGAATAGGATCTTCCTTTCTTGATTATTTAGTGGGAGTACCCAACTTCCACTTGTGAACCGTGTCAACATCTATGACTTTCGTTTTCTTCTTAGTTGGAATCTGCATAGAATAAAAAGATGACTACGAACGACGGATATGTTTTCTGAATAAATATGAACTAAAAAAAAATATTAGAAATTATTACGGTTTAAACAATTTTTTTTTTTTTAATTACTCTACTGGACTCTAACAATACTCCAGAAGAAGGCTGTAGAATGAATTCCACAAAAGGAAGGATTAAGAGGTTCTTCTGTAGCAGGTGCCTCCCGTATTTAATTTCACTTTTCTTGCTTACATGCCCTTATTCCGAATTCGTAACAGCGAGCCGACATCAGTGGATTTTTTTTCTACAAAAACCTATCATTAACAATTTTGTTTTTATGTTTAACAGATTTCAAACTGATAGAAATTATTGCACAATAAAAATAATTAAATCAAAAACAAAAATCATTTATTTCGAAATATTTAATCAAGTAAAAATTACATTTTTTTTACTTGACTAAATTTTAAGATATTTTAGCAAATTATCTAACAAATTATTTAACAAAAAATATCGTAAAAACTGAATTTAATTTGAAAATACTATAAAAAAAGCTCTTAAACTTTTTAAGCAATTAAAAAAAATGGCATTTTTACTTGATTAAATAATTCGAAATTAAAATGATTTTTGTTTTAATTTCGTTATATTTATGTGCAATAATTTCTATCAATCTGAAATATGCTAAGTATAAAAACATTTTTAATGACAGTTTTTGTAAAATAAAAAAAATTTTAATGACAGTTTTTGTAAAATAAAAAACATTTTTAATGACAGTTTTTGTAAAATAAAAAACATTTTTAATGACAGTTTTTGTAAAATAAAAAACATTTTTAATGACAGTTTTTGTAAAATAAAAAACATTTTTAATGACAGTTTTTGTAAAATAAAAAACATTTTTAATGACAGTTTTTGTAAAATAAAAAACATTTTTAATGACAGTTTTTGTAAAATAAAAAACATTTTTAATGACAGTTTTTGTAAAATAAAAAACATTTTTAATGACAGTTTTTGTAAAATAAAAAAACATTTTTAATGACAGTTTTTGTAAAATAAAAAACATTTTTAATGACAGTTTTTGTAAAATAAAAAACATTTTTAATGACAGTTTTTGTAAAATAAAAAACATTTTTAATGACAGTTTTTGTAAAATAAAAAACATTTTTAATGACAGTTTTTGTAAAATAAAAAACATTTTTAATGACAGTTTTTGTAAAAAGAAAAAAACATTTTTAATGACAGTTTTTGTAAAATAAAAAACATTTTTAATGACAGTTTTTGTAAAATAAAAAACATTTTTAATGACAGTTTTTGTAAAAAGAAAAAAACATTTTTAATGACAGTTTTTGTAAAAAGAAAAAAAAAATGTCCACTTATGCCGGTCCGCTGCTAATTCAGAGACACGTGAGCAAGAAAAGCGAAAGTAGAAATCAAGGGGACATCTGCTACAGGAGATCGAGTAAAGATACCGATAACCAATTTTGAAATGTTTAGTAGCCTTTGCTGTTAGAAGGGATATTAGGAAGACTGAGTTTCTTATTGGTACTCTCCTCAATAACACCGGCGCTCAAAAAATAGAATAAGAGTGGATTATTCCTTTCTGGATCGTCTAAGTGGAAATATCTGAGCCCCACATGTGGATCATGTAGACATCTATGGATTTCGTCTTAGCTGGTATCTATATAGGATAAAATAATGACTATTAACGACAGACAGATTTTAATTAATTGGGTTTGTTTTACAATCAACATTTATTCGAAAAAGTAGTAAAAAACATCAAATATATAACAAATAAACGTTACCAAAGGCAAGATAAGTTACTCTTCTACCTAACTGGAAATGCTTTACATCATTTTACTTGATGTAAAATGTTTATTCTGATAAAGAAAAAAGAAAAAACAAGTAATGCCAACCGGTACACGAGCCCAAGAAAAAATGGCCGCATAACAAATACATTGCAGCTATTTTTCCTTGTGTTCATGTACCGGTTGACATTACTTGTTTTTCGAGCTGAATAAACATTTTTACCTTAAGTAAAAACACTAAAAACCTATCCAGCTAGGTAGAAGAGTAATTTATCTTGCCTTTGGTAACATTGTACTTGCTTTTAATGTATTAATTCAAATTCACAGAGTTGTTTCATATATATCCTTAGGACCTTCCTGCTCCCCTTTTTTCAGGTGGTCATTAGAAAAGCCGTCTTACATGGCCACCTGTGGGCTAGCTTCATATTTCCCCTACTCGCTGAATATTTTGAAAATTCTTGGTAAACATTAAAGGTTGCTGCCAGACCAGGATGCGAGAAAAATTCCATAATGACTTGTTTATTAAACTTAAAAAAAAAACAAAAAAAAACACTGCGCTCGGATTTGCCCGGCCATAAAATACGCTTAAATATGATATTTTAATTTGTCTTGATTTTGTATACATTATTAAAGATTGTGATTTCAAAAGTAAAAAAAAAAATAAATATTTGGGTGCCATCAGCTAGAACCGAAACCGAAAGCAAAACTGTAGCATTCAAAGCTGGTGACGTTACCACTGCACCAATGTGAATCACATATGAACTGAGTAAAAATTAAAAAATAAACCAAGATGAATATACAAAATGCATAACAATTTTTTTGTTAAAATTTTGACCCATTTTTGACCCCTTAAAAACTATTTTAACTGGCTAAAAGGCCTATAAACAAAAAAACATCCATAAAAAAATCCTATCATTTGAGGCCCCTAGCGCTGCTCTGCTCTGCGACTTTTAGTTTCAGAAGAGATAGACTTTGAAAATATGGAGACAGACAGACGGACAGACAGACATATAGTCTTTTATATATTAGATTTCGGTTTGAAAAGCAATTAAAAATTTTTTTTTTTTTTTTTTTTTTTTTTGAAATCTGAAAGCAAGAAATTTCCTGTGTAACATTTGACGGTGTTACTTAACCATTATTTCCTGTTTGATATGCCTTAATTCTATTTTTTTGGTAATCTTTCAGTCTAGTTTACAGCCGAGAAATGGACAAAAAAAAATTTCACAATCAATAACTTTCACCTTTCACATAAAAATTTAATTTTCTTCCGACCTGTATACTTTTAAAGTGTGGAAACTAAGATTTATTATCTCTGAATTTTTTGTATTGATAAGTTAATTCATCAAAACAAAGAAAAAGTTGCAGTTAAGTTTTAGAAGATGGAGTATTTAGTGTAGATAACTTCAGGTTAAAAACATAGTAAAAAGGAAAATGACTTGTTCTATCACTAACCCTAAGTTTGTGAGGACTTGCCCTTCAAACTTTGGGTTAGTGGTAGACTCTCATTTTTTTTCTTTTACTATTTTTTTTTATCTATATACAGCACAATCACGTTGACACACCAGCTCCTGTCAGATCACTGAAGTTAAGCAACAATGAACTTGGCCAGTACCAGATGGGTGACCATTTGGGAAGACTAGGTGCTATGCGTACAGTGCCGAATCGTAGAAATTTCCAGGTTGGTATCTGGGAGAATGTTTAACTCATTGGTGTGGGGGGGGGGGGACATGCACCACCCCCAAATCAAGAGAGAAAGCAACAGGAAACTACCGTCTTTACTTGTCTTCCCGAGATTACCTTGGATCTTCAATTTGGTGAGCCGTGGTCGCCGACGCTGTTAAAATAGCAGGGCCACTAATGATGATTTTTTTTTTTTTTTTTTCAAGGAATGAAGCCCCAATAACAACAAACGACCAAACAACCATTTTAAAATGCAAAAGAATCTGAACGTTTAAAGTATATAGATCGGTGGAAAATTAAATTTTAATGCGTTTAATAAAAATTATTTGTTTTGTGTGTGCACACATATATATTAGTGTTAGGACGATTAATCAGAATTTGGAATCGGAAAAATCAGAACATTTTGGTATCAGAATTGGGGAAAAAATTGTGCTTATTTCCAATGCCAAAAACGATTCCTTTAATTATCTTTTGTATTTGATTTTGTTGAAAACAAAATCTTTCACTGCTGGTAGTAATAATAAAATTATAAAGACTTATTGATATTAATCTACCACAAAAACTAAAATCTATAATGCCCTCCTCCCCCCACACACACAGTGTTTTTATGCTTGAAAAAATATCTACGCATTTAACATATGCTTTTTCATTAAGTGAGACAAAATAACAACTTCATAGTTAAAAATTTAATGGTTTATAAAAAATCAGAATCGGGAATTGCATCAGAATCAGAAAAACTATTGTAATCATCCTATCACTGATATATATTCGATTTCTCGGTTGTCAACTATACTGTAACTTTACTTGTTTCTTAATATTGTTTTTTATTGATAATGATCTATGAAAAAATTAAAACAAAAAACAAAATTGTCTTTCATCGAAAAAAAAATAAAATTATTTTTCTAAAAAAAAGTGTACTTGTGTATAAATACACTTTTTTCTTTTTCCCTATTATTTCATAGTATTATAGCAAGGCGATACTTATAAAAGGCCCAGCAGTTATGAAACTAGGTCCACGGCTGATAATAATTACCTATAAAACCATCTACAGTTTAGGAGAATTTGTTTTTCCTTCTCTGAAGATTACATTTTGATCAAAAAAAAAAAAAACGTAGATCCTTGCACGATCCCTTCCGGTCGCGGACTCTAATTTCCTGCCTGCAAGGTCTGATATAGGTATGACCTTATTTGGATCTTTTTATCTGATGCTGTGACGACAGTGCAAGACTTTTTTCTTCTTTTTTTTTTTTTTTCTATTTTAACGCCCCCCCCCCCCTTGTTTTTTTTGGCAACCTCTTTGCCCTGCTGCTCTGTTGTTTTGCAACAAAGTATGCGACAAGTTGTGTAATTTTGTCCGATTTCTGTTATGCTTCAGTCTCCAAGAGGCAGCAGCAGCGGAAGTCGAGTAAGTAGCAGACACCGGAAAAAAAAAAAAAAAAAAATTTAACACTTATTTACTTATAAATAGCAATCAACACCTTAGCTATATCGATGACATTCCTCATCCCATCCAAATCTAATGTGGGGATTATACAGCGGCTACTGACCCAAATCATAAAATTCAAAAGAGGCAGTTCTACTCTGTCGTAAAAACTCACGTGATCATGTCTTCAGAGTTGTGCTCCCAAAGAAAATGACCACTCTGTTATGAATGATGAAGAAAGAATTATTTATTTTATTCGTAATTTCTTTTTATTCTTCTTTTTTAACTAATCAGTCATCTCTTATCAAGGCCAAAAAACAGCTCGAGGATAAGGGTTAATAAAATGGATAGTTTACAGTTGAACGAAGGTGAATATTGTGAGAGGATTGGAAAAATATCCACGTACTACCTATTCGAAAGAGTCGCCATCAAACGTGTCCTGTCCATCGCAGCAGAAACGACTATCAATTTAATGAGACAGTCTTAAATAAATCTTCACACCAAGGCCAAAAACCACTGAAGGATAAGGATTAATTAAACTGATAGACTGTTAATGGATATTATGAGAGGACTGATAACTTCTAGATGTCATCAGCTCAAACAACAGCCGAACCAGAAAGCAGCAATTCTTCTTCCTTTGTCAGAAAAATTGCTTACTGGAATGTGAGGACTAAAGGACAAAAATAAGGGAGAATCAAACTTTCGTTTGGTTCATGCATGAGAGAAACAAATGATATGGATTTGAATTGAGAGCGACAGCTTTTGAAGAAAAGGAATAACAACTGTGTATATCAATTAAATAGTTTAACTTAAGCAGACGATAATTAATGATTCACAAAACAGTAAGAGTAAATCTAATGAATGAGGGGTTTTCCAATTTGTGCGTCTGTGGAACTTGTGGAACAAAATTTAACAAGTGTTCACATTTCAAACCTCATGCGATCGTGAATCATAGGAAGAAGGCTCTGCTTTAGATAATTATCTTGGGCTCGTGCTGTAAGGCAATCACTTCGGTTCTCCTGACCATTTGCATAGAAAAAAAGATCCACTGATATCGGCCCACTGCTACATGCTACAAATTCGGAATAGGGGCAAGTGAGTGAGAAAATGTGAAAGGAGTTCAGAGAGACATCTCCTACAGGAGAACCTCTTAATCATTAAAATTTATATAGGCTGTTTGATGCGACTCCTAATGAAGCACTGATTGTAGTTACCTTTACACTAATCCACACAACCGTTAAAGAGATCCCAACCAGGTGGTGTGCCTCATGAGACTGGCAATTAATCTCTCTACTCTCGAAGGAAGAGGTAATATCTGGCATGGTGCACATCTTATGATTAAGCCGAACCATATCTCAAAGATATCTGAGAAGAGGGGAGGCTGGAGCTACACAGACGAGATCCCCTAGTGGCAGATGATATCAAGGGGAACCTCACCTGATATGGATACCCAACACACAGAACAGATACTGCACTATGATTGCCTGGGTACAGCTGTTCTTGTATATATGTAAATGAATAAAGTCTCTATTTATTTGCTTCCCCACGAGGGCAAAGTTAGTCACACGGTCGTTCTTCATATGTGGATGATATCCAGCTTTTCCTGAAAAGGGTTAAGGTTAATGGAACAAAATAAAAATTGTCTTACTCAATAAGGATTTCTCTTTCACCAACTGAAGACATAACAGATACTACACTTTAAAAAATTTACAATGAGTGAAAATTAGGCACAAGGCCATTGAATTAATGTGGGAATGTGTCTATGATCACTCTTGTCACTCTACCTTATAATGGCCTAAGCTATTCCTAGCTAGAAACCTCAGTTACCATAATACCACATTCACTTCAAGGTTTGTCCTAATTAAGATTCCTAAATTGAATTTTTTACTCAGCCCGAATGCCGAAAAGATGTGATTCGTGTTCAGAAGGGAGGGGATGTAAAAACCCTTGCACAGGAGGCAAAAAATGCCTGAGCAGCCCTGCTTGCGTTTGTAGGGGCTGTCTCAGGCGATTAACAATAAACTAACTCCTCCTCAAAGTGTGAGAAGATAAAGGCTGGGATAGTGGATCTCGTAGAACTGCAGAGAACCATAACTCAGTCTTCCAGAAGCAGAGCCAATACTCTTCAAAATGACTCCAACTCCGTCGGACTGATTGTCAAGGACGTATCTTCGACTCGTATGACTCGCCTAGCCTCTGTACTGCAAAGTTATCTGAACGTTCTTGCTTCATCATTCTAACAAAATAACCTTGACTTTTTATTTCCCTGATACCCGTCCCCCTCATCGATGGTCATAATTAAGCTTTGGTGTGTTTTTTTTTTTAATTTTATTATTATTCTTCCTTTGATTTTAATTTTAAATATGGTTTTTTGGGTGATGGTTGTGGCTAATGTACTTTTTTACCTAGTAGATTTGTTTTATTTTTAGCAGATATATAATATATATATATATATTTATATATATATATATATATATACATATGCTGCACTCCAAACTTCTGCTTCAAAAATAAATAAATAAATAATTATTTAAAAAAAAATGGAATCTCAATTATTAACAAGAACTGAACACAACGGTTTAATGACAAGATACTACATTAAAAAAGTCTGTTTTATTGATGAAGACTATTATATGGGTCGAAAATTATAATTTAAATAAATATGTTTATTAAAAAAAAAAAAATTGCATTTTTAAATGGTTAAACCGTGAAATACTTTTACTGCTAATGCAAAAATATATCATTTTAATTCTTCCAGAATACTATGGATTAAACTTTTTTTATTTTTTTTTTATTTGAAATTACGTTTAATTTTTAGTAGGGGGTTAACAGACTTTGGTCTAATTCGTCATACAAATTTAACATTGTTCTTGCCTTTTGGTTCGGAGCAAAGTGTAGTATCTGTTTTGACATTTTCACCTTTTTCTGTCCTTGATCAGTGGAGAAGAAATCCTTCTAGACTGAGACAATTTTTATTTTTGCTCCTATTTATATCCCATTATAAACCGACCTGGTGTCTAACTTTCCCCTCGTGGGAAGGCAAGTAAATAGGAACATGGAATGATCTTCCTATTTCGTTTTCATATTTGAATTGTCAATTCCGTTAGAAAAAGAAAAACATTTATAAACCATTTTTTTTTTTTTTTCGAGCAGAGGTGATCATTTTATCTTCAAAATATTTAGCAATTTAAAAAAAAAATTGCTAAAAATGTTACTGTTAATTTATATTTCCAAAAAAATGTAACCATTTTGAAATTATAAAACAAATGGTTACTTGTGCTGTCTTAGTTTATGTGGTCAAGAAATAGGGGATTCATATTACATTAATGTAGTAAAGTCTACGTCTACCCCAACTTTGTGTAAATATATGTATATATATATATATATATATATATATATATATATATATATATATATATATATAATCAATACTGTTAGGGAGCCATAATTTAATATATTTTGTTTTTAAATCCCTTAAACAGTTTTTACTTGGTAAACAACTGATGATCCCTGAAACTATTGTTAGTTCGAGAAAGCCGGTTTCTTCAGTTATTTGTAGATTAACTGATTTACTGACAAAAATAATTTTCCAACAAAGAATTAAAAATTGAATTTTTATAAAAAAAATGTTTATATAGTTTTCAAGGTTAGAGAGCTTCCAAGACTATATCCAGCTGTTTCTAGGTTGTTGACGTATAATCACTCACGAATAGACAAAAAAAGATAATCTCATTTTCATTTTCCCCATTGCTTCAAAAGGTAAAATTTTATTTTTATATGTTTAATATATATATATATATATATATATATATATATATATATAATTCAAATACTCTGCGGATTTTCTGTTTAATACAGCAATTCAAAAGGGAAATCTAAAGGATTAATGATAAAAACTTTAGTGTGAAGAACTCCTCAGAAGATATTCACCTCAAGAGAATCATTTTAAGTTAACATAACTGAACCCCTTTCTAAAAATTAAACAGTGTTTTTTTTTTTTTGTTTTTTTTTTTGTTTTTTTACTTTTTTGTAATTTCATAACCCAAATATTTATTCTTTATTCAAAAAAAAAAAAAAATTAAATGGTTAAAAAAAAATTCTATAAAATTTATTTTGGAGCGGAAGGAGTGCATAGTATATATATATATATATATATATATCTGCCGGTTATTTTTATTTACCTGTATTGCGTGGTTTATATATATTTTTTTATTTTTTCTACCCGGTGTTAGCAAAGGGTGGCTTTGCTAACTGATGTGTGTTATTTTACAATTTGTAGGGTTTCGTCATCATCTCATAGCGTTTTTCTTACTTCCACATGCAAGCGCAGCACGTACAGCACTATTTGAAACTACAGTCACGCGCATCCTGCAAGACTGCCGCATTTTCTATCGTTCAACAATCAACCTCGATTTCTCAAGTCTTTTGGACTAGTTTGGGATCAAATAGAGTTGAGGCACCCCATATTGGGCAACAGCCAACAGGGCGCATTTTATCTTAACATGTTTTTTTTTTTTTTTTTTTTGTCTTCCTGTTTGAATTATGAATATGAAGAGAACAATATGGGCTGTACACATATTTGGAACTTTGCCTTCGCAGATTTCTTTTAAAAAAAAAAAAAAAAAAGGAAAAGTAATCGTATAGTATTAAGTCGAGAAATTAAAAAAAAAAAAAAACTACAACTAATAACTTTAACCAAACGCATTAAAATTTAATTTTCTACCGACCTGTATACTTTTAAAGTGTAGAATCTAACTGTTAGATCTTTTATTTCTGAATTAACACATTTTACCATAATATCGTTTTTTTTTGTTTTTTTTTTAACTTCCGGTTTGAATTATGAGGCCTATACACATATGTGTAACTTTGTATAAGCCGATTTCTTTAAAAAAAAAAAAAGGGGGGGGGTAATCGTCTAATATACTTAATAGCCGAGATATTGAAAAAAAAATTGCAACTAATAACTTTAACCAAACGCATTAAAATTTAATTTTCTACCGACCTGTATACTTTTAACGTGTGGAATCTGATTGTTAGGTTTATTGTTTCTGAATTTGATCTCGTTAATTTGACTTATAAATAAAAAAAGATTAAGAATTGATTGCCTCTCACTCTGCTGTCGGCACCATTTTTATTTTATTTTTTGTTCGTTCATAAATCAATTTAACGATAACAAGTTCAAAGATAATCAATCTTGCAATCAGTTTCTACGCTTTAAAAGTATACAGGTAGGCAGAAAATGACATTTTAATGCGCTTGGTGGAATTTTTTACTTTTTATTTCTTGGCTTTTTTTTTTAATAATAAAACGTTTTATTTACAAAACTTTTTATGTAAACAAAATATATAAACGAATTAAAATAATTTTTTAAAAATTGGGTGTGTTTTACAATAGACAACAGGACGAAAAAGTGGTGAAGAAACAAGAGATAAATTACTCTTTTTACAATTTTAACAAGTAGCGTCGATTGTTACATTACAACAAATAAAAATGGCGGACATGTGACCGTCACATATTTGAAGTCTCGATAATCGCTGAAAAATACGAAATTGAACAAAATATAGTAGAAGCTCACTCAATAAATGTCACAATAACATTTATTGGGCAAGTAACCTAACCAATAAGATAAAAGTAACTTAGTTTGCCTTTGGTAACAGTTATTTGTTATATATTCGTTATTTTTTTGTCAATTTTTTCCTTCCGATTCCTATTGTATAAAACGCCAAAAAATTAATTAAAAAGATGGTGCATAGAGATTTTTTACACAGATATTTTTAAAAACATTTTTTGTAAATATTGTAAATAATTTAAAATATTTTTTTATCCGTTGGATTTTTGCTATGAGCGATAAAATTTGGAGGTCAAATGTAAAAAAAAAAAAAATTAAAAAAAAACAATAGGGGTTGAGACAAAATGTGTCCTTTTGTTTGTGATTCATTTTGGGGTGCTTCAAATCTATTCAATCCTTATTTGGATTTTTAGCGTCCAAAAACGAAAAGATTTTTTTTTTTTTTTTTTTTTTTTTTTTTTTACAAGCTTGCATTTTTTCAGGACTGTTTAAAATTGTGTAAGTTGTTGACTTCATCAATTCGCATGGCTTTAACGAGTCCTGGTATGTTAGTGACACGTTTGAGATACTTTTGAAGATAAAATAATGATAATAACAATAAAAAAGCCTTTTAAATTGTACAAAATCTTTTTATTATTTTATATATGCGTCGAAACATCATGAGAATGAAACAATTTTTTTCTGAAAAGTCATCAGGTTAAACCAACGTTTTTTTGGGGTTTTTTTTTTTTTTTGTCACATCTTTGCAAACATTCTGTAAATTTTAAAACCAAAAAACGTTATAATCTTATTAAAATCATTAAAATCATTTTTTTTTTTTTTTTAATTTTTTTTTAGGGAGAGGGAAAAGAGATAGTATTTTTGCTCCGGTCAGTGCCGAGTATCCCTACTAGTTATTCAATTAGAACTGTTGTATTATTATTCACATACGTATATATACGTTTCATATGATATTTCTTGAGCGGAACTCTTCGACGTCATTTCGACATTTTTTTTTTTTTTTTTTTTTTTTGTGAGAGGGGAATTATTTTATGATAACTTATTTTAATTTTAAGATTTTGAAATTCAAAAAAATATTTCTGTTCAACTCATGATGAATTGACGCATGATTTTTTTAAAAAAGTATTTTAATTACAATTATATTTCTTTTTATAAAAAGCTGATTTGCATTTTGTGAATTTACTCGTGCGATTTTTTTTTTTTTGTAGGTTTTAAACAGTTTATTATTCTTGTTAACAAAAAAAATATATAAAATAAAATATTAAATATAAACTAAAAAGTGTTAGTAAACTTTAATTTTTTTATCATCCTAATTTTACAATTGCTTTTAGTTGCACCGTATCAGACTTTCATTGATGGCCTTAAATAACCCGCTTCAGTCAGAATTAAGACACATATATTAGGAATTAATATAAGACATATATTAGGAATTAATACATATATATATTAGGAATTAAGACATATATATATGTTAAGAATTAAGACATATATATATATATATATATATATATGTGTGTGTTAAGAATTAAGATATATATATATATATGTTAAGAATTAAGATATATATATATATGTTAAGAATTAAGACATATATATATATATATATGTTAAGAATTAAGACATATATATATATATATGTTAAGAATTAAGACATATGTAATATTAAGATACTAGACTATCCGTGACCCATTGGGTCAGTATTTTATATTAGCTATGGAATTCATGTATGAGCGTGACACTTGTGACGTAAAGAAAATAGTTTTTTTTTTTTTTGACATAACAGAAACATTTCTATGAAAGTATATTAAAATGAAAAATCACGGACGGGTCACTCAAACATGAAAAAAAAAATCCTCCCTATTCGTGTAAAGTTACCTATTTTCCGAATAATCGCTCAAAAATTGAAAATTAAACATGATTTTCCTACGAATCGACTGCCGACGAAAGTCATTTAGCAGCAAAAACACACATGAACCTACCGATGAAAAATATAAGAATTAAAAACCCATATTGGAATCCTTCAACCATGTTAGAGAAACTTAAAATCTAAAATAAAAATAATTAATAAAACCTGAAGCAAAAAAATAAAACCAAAATAAATAAAATAAAATAAAATAAAACTAATGTTGAAACAGATTAGTAAATGTGTCAACAAATTCACCGTTCTCACACAACTATTTTGTATCTAGAAATGTAAACAAAAAATAAAAAAAGAAGGAAGGAAGGAAAAGGGACGGATAGAGAGTAGTAGTAGTCTTGGCTTTACTACAATTGTTCTTATGTTTGTCAACGGGTTAAAGTTGTTTAGTTGTAAGAAAATAGCGACAGTATAGTTGTAATAAAGAATAAATGCAAAACACTCCCACTCTTCCCATGTTAAATAATAATTTCGAAATAATAACATTAATATTTCAGTGTGCAGGTACAAAATCTGCAAAAGAAGCGATTTGTGTTTATTTGTTTACGTTGTTATGGGTTAATGTTTATGTGCGCATGCGCAACCAAATGTCGTAAACCAGAAGTAGGTTACATCACTCATTACAAGGTCATTTGATTTTACTAATTATATAGATATATTAGGAATTAAGACATGTATATTAGGAATTAAGACACATATATGAGGAATTAAGACATATATATATTAAGAATTAAGACATATATATGTATTAAGAATTTAGGTATATATATATTAGGAATTAAGATATATATATATATATTAAGAGGGATGACATATACAGTAAGAAGAATCGAGACATATCTGTTAGGAATTAAGTCACATATATATATTAAGAATTACGACATATTTGTTAGGAATTAAGATATATATAATAAAGAATTAAGACATATCTGTTAGGAATTGAGGCAGACACTTCTTTTTTTAATAGCAATTGTTTTTTTTATTTTTCAAAGACTGATATCATATTTGTCTAACGCATGAAGTATATATAGGACTTGAAAACGTATCAATAAGCCCTTTTGTATCGTATGCTCTCCATTTTTAGATAGAAACGTAAGGAACTCGCCAACTGCCACTACGTTTTAAGGTATTGCTTATTGAGTCAAAACAATTTGAGCTCTCGGGCACTTGACAATGTTTGCACTGAGTTTACATTGAGATTTGACCTTTATTAAACAGGTGTTGGATGATAGCATAGTTTTTAGAAGCTCAAACTGTAAGCTTGGCAGTCGAGTTTCGATCTCGTCTTGAGTATTTGCTACTCTTGCTGCAATGAAGAGCTGTGATACAGCGAAACAATCTGTTATGGCTGACTATATATATTTATTTAAATAAGTTCAAGTTTATCGAATAAAAAAATCAATATTTTTTTCAAAAGTTCTCACATATATACATATGTAGATCTTTTATAAAGTGAAATTTTATATATATATATATATATATATATATATATATATATATATATATATATATATATATATATATATATATAAATCCTATGGGAATTAATCTACGTTTCGACAATGTTGATCGTCTCATCATGGATTCAAGATTGTCCCAAGAAGAAAGAACTCTCTTCCTGATCTACATCAATGATCTCCCTAAACACATAATTAAATCTTCTGTTGACATCTATGCTGATGACACGACCATCTACAGCAACACATCAAAGGCTGTAAATGACAAAGCTCTCTCTGATTCTCTCTCCTCTGATCTCGAATGAGTGGTTCAGTGGGGGGAAGACGTAGCTGGTTACCTTTAATGCATCTAAAACCAAACTCCTATCTTTACATCATCAACGCTCTGATCCACATCTGGCATCAATTGAAATGGATGGCTCTCGTCTAGGAGAAGCCCCATGTTTTGATAAGCTTCTGGACTTGACCTTCACTCCTGATCTGAAATGGAACACATACATCAAGTCTGTTGCCAAGGTCACTGGAAAGATGGTGGGATCCTTCTACCGCTCCAGAAGATATCTCACTACTGATGCAATTCTCTATCTATATAAAAGCCAAATACGTCCAAGGATGGAATACTGCTGCCATATCTGGGCAGGAGCTACTAAAAACAGCCTATACTGCCTTGACAGAGTACAAAATAGACTTCGTGGCTTAGTGGGGATGCCCTTTTTTCTTCCTTGCAACCTCTCTCCCACAGAAGAGACGTAGCGAGCCTATCTTTGTTTTATCGGTATTTCCATGGCAAGTGCTCGTCTGAACTCCAATCTCTGACCCCCCCTCGCCAATCTTTTACAAAAAACACCCGTCTAGCTGAATCCACTGTGAAAAACTTTCCCCACTCTTTATCTATGCCTAAATCAAAACGTAGATTCCATGAACAAAGCTTCTTTCTTAGAACTGCACGCCTGTGGAACTCTGTTCCATCTGCCTGCTTCCCTCCTGACTACAACTTGGATGTCTTCAAGTCCAACGTAAACAAATTCCTGATGAACTGCCCCCTTAAGTAGGCACTCTAAAATATCCACACTAACGTACTGTACTTATGATAACCCTTATCCCTGAGTGGCTTCCGGGCCTTGATAAGTGGTGACCACCTTGTAAAAAAAAAGAAAAAGAAAAGACATTAAAATGTACAAGCAATGTTATATTTGTTGCCTATACCCGCCTGGCCATTGTAATGGGACAAGCTAATCCCCTTAAACAACAAATAATTGCTTATATTATACATAAAAGCCTTGAATGTATTGTAGTGTTAAATATTAATGCAGTTAAGCGAGTTCGAACTGTCGATCGATTGGTTTCAGATGATACGTCATTTCAAGTTCCATATAAGGTGGACGATTTGCTGTTCTTCTGTGAACTTGGAATGTCGCTTGTATTCATGCATCATTTATTGCTTAAGAGTTTTTTTGTTTTGTTTTGTTTTTTTTTCATGGAAATTGCTCCAGACAAAGCTTGAAGCCACTTGATGTAAGGAGCTAAAAAAAAAATATTACTTCAAAGGCAAATCTGGTAAATGATAAGTGTTAGATGAATAGATTCCAACCCAGGAAACGGCAATTCTTCTCCCTTTGTCAGAAGCATGGTTCATGGAATGCGAGGGCTAAAAAAACAAAATAAGGGAAGTGAAAGTTGCAAAGCTACTGAGAGTAAACCCTAGGTGAACTTCTACTTTTTTTTTTTTTTAATTCCATTTCCACCCCAAACAAGGCACAGTGCCACTTTAAAGTAGGGGGCTACTATCACGGCCATAAGTTGCTGAGATGCTATGTAGGGAGTTGAGCAGCAAGATGTCTATTCACATTACACTTGAACTTCTGCATGTCAGTAAGCCAGAAGGGAATTAATAGAAGGCTTTCTTACACCTATGGATCTCTACTGAATAAGGGTGGGACTTAGCTGCTTTTCGGGTTTGTCGGAGAACAGTTCAGGATCTATCAGGTTGGCGACTCTCTTTTGAACTCTGTCCAGGAGCAAGAGACTAGTAGTGGATGCACCAACCCAGATGTGACAACAATACTTTACACATGGGCGAATGGTGGCCTTGTAGAGGTAGAGGGTGCTTTCAGGCATAAGTAAGTTTGTTCCAACTCATATTCCCTGTGAAAGTTAAGCTAACTATTTCTTAGTTAAATATTTCTCCGTGTCCATCCTGTGAGCCGTACGCATTGCAACATTGTCTGCATCACAATGCAGTAGATTTAAAGGAGTTTTATACTTTATTAGTACTTGCGACGATTATTGCATTGGTCAGATCAAGCTGGCATCCTCTGGAGCAAGTACAGTCTCTGACTATTGTAGCCCACTTTCACTGATCATGAGTTAAGTTATGCAATGTCATTGGTCAATTCAGAAACCTGACAGGCACTCACATTAAATGAGGTCAACCTAGAAGATGTGAGGGCTAAAGGACAAAATAAGGGAAGCAAGAGTCTAATAGTGACTAGCTGTACATGCCCGGCATTGCCAGGCGGGAAAAAAAATCATATTGCCAGGCGAAGGGTTTACTCGCATACAATTTAAGATACACAAAATATTCTTAGTTGTTACGATTTCCTGAAAGTTGACCATATTTTGAATCTTTGGAAGCATAAAACATAGTCATCTTCATCTATGAAATTTAAGCAGGGAAATAAAATCTTATAGCTTAAAGGGAAATAACTCCTAAGTTAAATGAAAACCTACTTCCGTTTGTAAATGCAGCTGATGTTGGTTATAATTAAAAATAAATTAAATGTAAATTAAATTAAAAGTAAATGAAATAAATCAACTTTATATAATATTTCTAAATAAAATACTTAAAACAATTCTATTACTAATTTCCATTAAAAGTTTAGAGTTAATCATTAAAATGAATCTTTAATGTAATATGCAAATTGTTGATTTCTTATGAAGTATATATAGAAAACTTGCAGGAATAGAAGTATATAAAAGTTCACTAATATATATATATATATATATATATATATATATATTTAAATAAGGGAGTAGTCACCAACAATGTGTATTAACATTATTTTATTATTCTGTCTTGGTTTTTCATTGAGAATTATGTTTGGATCATTGTAATAATGTTTTTAAGTCATTGAAATCGTTTTTACGCGCGTTTCAGACGTTCTGTGAAGCGTCCTCGTCAGAAATTATTTTCAAATGTGTTGGAGATGTAGAAATGGTGATTTTCGTAGTTTATTTGAAGTGTTTCCAAGGGGTGGAGGCTTGTAAGTGTTTATTATTCATTGGCATGTTCAATTTTTATTACTCTTTTATTGGGCTTTTCCAGGCTGCTAACCTGGCTGTAGTCACTCTCTCTTTCTGCTAACGTGTATGTATATATATATATATATATATATATATATAATTATTTTTTTACTATAATAATTAAATACCTACAGACACTAGTGTTTCATCCTTTCGGGATTCTTCAGTGCAGGGTGTCATGATTACTACCAGTCGAACGATTCGAACCCCGCGACACGAGACATCTCTGGCTCGATTAGCGGAAACCAAATTGTGAACAAACAAATCGATAGAAATACGACTTTATTATAATAGATAAAAGATGGTGTTCGAGGCAGTGTCGGTAAGAGATAAGCAGCTCTTGGTCTTTTCAGTCATTATATTTTTGGACTTTTCAATAATAATTGAAATGAGGCCATGAGTTGTGTTCGAATGTCTGTACCAGACTATCAAAAGCAAATATGCAATAAAAATAAAAGCGTGCTAAAAATAACTATTTCTGGTACCATTTTAAGGTTTTTATTTAATTCTTCATTTTTTTTTTTTTTAGGAGTAAATCCCTCCCCCATAATTACTCAAATTTTGTTCATTTTTCAATCTTTTCATAATATTATCCATCCGTCACATTAATCCTTGGCCTCAAGTGGCTTCTGGACTTGATAAACTACTAAAAAGAAAAACACATTGTTTGCACACTTTGTGCTTCTGTGCTTTATTATTTAACACATTTCGAAATTGACTCTTAAAACTTATTCAAGCATACAGATATACGTTTCAATTATACCAGTCATCATAGGAGCAACTGGGCTTATGAAAAAGAACTTTAAAAAGTACATAGCAAGCATACCCGGTGAACCAAGTGCAAGTGAAATACAAACAATTGCATTGAAAGGGACGGCTAGAATCCTGAAAAGATCTCTTGGTTGGACTCACTAAAATAGGGGTAAATGTCAGACATCTGGTTGGATGTCCCATCCCCTAGAAGAAAAAGTTTAAGAAAAATGAAAAAAAAAAGAAAAAATTCATGACTTATGCTGTTGTTTACTTGACAAATTCTAGATGCCAATGCATAAAACATAAAAAAGGAGTAAGAAACGCTACAAATGAAGTACATGATGCCCCCACACCTCGTCCAAAAAACTTTTTTTTTTACGCCTTAATAAAATTCACAATCCTTTCTCCTATCCAACCATATTCGATACAAGTAAACTTAAATTCGTGTCTGACTTGTCTACCAAGTTTCAATGATGAATATATAACAGTCTTTCTTTTTAATGTTTTTTTTTTCTTTTGATAACGTTCTTTGGGGTAGTTTATTTTCATGAATGCAAATCAGTTTTGTTAAAGTTGTTCTGAAAAAGAAAAAAAAAACTTTAAAAAATTATTCAAAGTAAAAGAAAAAAATGAAAAAGAAATTGAAATAAAAAATAATGTAAAAAGAAGCAAGATTTTAATTCTTAAAAAATCTGAGAAAAAAGAAAAAAAATGTTGACTAAAAGTGGTTCAGTTTTGGAAGATCGTCATTCAACTCGCATTTATCTGAACAGCAACTTTTAGACTTGAACAGCGAAACTTGAAATCAAATGCTTACAATATTTTTTAAAAATTTGTAGAATTATCAGAACTTGTAGACAGCTAAGATTGCAGTTTATTAATTATTACATTAGTAAATTTTATATTTAAAATTATATAAACGTTAGTAAAATTCAAATTCAAAATGATATATAAATTAGGAGGAACGTACATGGATCAACCTATTTTTTTACTTTAACATATCTCGATAGGCTTCCTGTTTTGGAATGCTGTTCAAATGTAGTTCGATCCATGTAGGTTACTCCTAATATTTGAAAAAAATTATTCATAAAAGCAACACACATGTATTGAGTACTTCTGAAAAATATTACTTTTATATTTAGTTCATAAAATCAAAATACTTGAAGTTAATTATATATATATGTATATATATATATATATATATATAGCATATTATTGTATCAATTATAATTAATTGTATATAGATTTATATACACATACACACTTTATTTGTTTTTACATAAGCAGTGATATGTTGCTACACAGTCATGAGCTAGTTGCCAGTAACTAGAGATCTCTTCAGGCGATACATCTTATATGAAAGCCAAGTTGCCATGAAAATATCAGGTCTTCCTCGTCACAGGGATTTAATATCAGGAGGTTCCGTCAAATGTGAAAAATAATATTTGGTTGTATGTAAATAAGAGGGGTGCGGATTTGAGTCTATGTTGAGATATAGGATTTAATGGGAAAGGATGGGGGTTAAAAATCTAGATGGAGGTAATGGGAAACTAGAAAGAATAGTATTTGTATGTGTGTGTGATTGCCACCCTAAATCTTATACATACTAGTGTGTATAGGTTCATGCAGCAGGGAATGTGAATTTGACATATCTATACTAAAAGGGATTTAAGATTTAATCGGGGGGGGGGGAGTAGCATAGATATGTCAAATTCACATTCCCTTGCTGTTTGAACCTATACACACTAGTATGTTTAATATTTAGAGCAGCCATACAAATACTATTTTTTCTAATCTTCCATTACTTCTATCTCGATCTTTAACCTCCATCCTTTCCCATTCATTCCTATATTTCAACACAGACTCAAATTCGCACCCCTGTTGGGTCTTATTTACATACAACTAGACCTTATTTTTCACAACATTTGAAGGAACCTCCTGATATTAAGTCCTTATGATATTTTCATTGCAAAGTTTGCTTTCATATAAGACGTATTGCCTGAAGAGGTTTCTAGTTACTGGTAACTAGCTGACCGAAACCTGTTCAAGACTGTGTAGCAACATATTACTGCTTAATTAAAAACAAATAAAGTGTACACCCTGCTCTACTTCGGTATTGAGCACTCTTGTATTAACCTTGTTAAACTTCATTGGTTACTTAACCTCTGGAAAACAATAACCTCAGATTATATATATATATATATATATATATATATAACTACTTAATTTACTCACATAAAATTAATATACGAAAGTATAAAATTATGCGTAAACTTTAATATTTACTTTAAAAGTGCTCAATACGTAGGTAGAGCTAGTTAGTAAGTTATAAAATATATATGGCGATTAAGCTACACTGAATATTCCGCGTTTCATCCACTCTAGGACTCTTCAGGCTTATGCGCTAAGCCTGAAGAGTCCTAGAGTGGATGAAACACGGAATATTCAGTGTAGCTTAATCGCCATATATATTTTATAACTTACTGTATATATATATATATATATATATATAATGTAGCATATCATTGTATAAATCGGTGGTTCCTAACCTGTGGGTCATAACGCCAATGACATGGTATTGCCAATTGATTTTGAGCCGAATGTGAATATTATAAAAACCAAGGTGGAAAAGTTCAACTACGAGAATTTGGGGCAAAAAGTCCCCCCCCCCCCGATAATACAAGAAATCATAAATAATTTATTGTCGTTACTTCTCATCTTTAAAAAAAAAAAAAAAAACAAGTATAAAAATCAAATGTGGAAGACAATCATATCACAACGAAGTTCAGGATAGAATTTCTTGCTAAAAATCTGCAATAGCACCTGTCTTATTAAAGTCAGTTCATAAACATACTTTACATAATGGTGGAAATTTGTGTGTTCGAATAATTTTGAATTGATTTGCAATTAATTAATTTTTGTAGCAGTTATGGAATTTTTTATGAATAAATTTGAAATTAATTGGGAATTTAAAGAATGTATAATTACTTCAAAAATAAATAATCTATAATTCAATAATCGCGGTATATGGCAGATTTTTGTACCAAAAAAAAACAAAAATGAATGAGTATATATTTTAAAGATTGAAGCTGCTTTCTTACTGCTTCTTTTAAAATGGGTCGCCATATTTTAAAAGTTGGGAACCACTGGTCTAGATTAATAGTGTTATAATTAATAATTATTAATAGTACTTAAAAGAAAGTTTTCTTTTATTTATTTATTTATTTATTTATTTATAGATAGTTATAAAGGGAGATTACCCAAGTAGTGGCAAACAAACAAACAAACAAACAAATAATAATTCTAACCATGCTCCTCTGATATTTGTTAGTTGAAAGAAGATCTTCTTGGGAGACCATTTACAGGAAATGACCCCCTCCCCCGCCTTTATTCGCTATTTAAAAATTTTGTACCCCTCCACCTTTATTGAAATAACACTTTTCTCTTCCCCATTAAAACGGCTTAATCCAACTCTGCCAAAACGTCTTATGATGGTTGTCCAAAAGATGGTATGTCGCTGTAGTTCCAAATGTGCTTGTCTGTGAAGAGCGAAGATTGAAACAGATTCACAAAGATTCTGTTTCTCTCTTCCGCCTTTCCACCAATGCTTGTACCCTTTAGCTGCTGCAGTCAGTCAGGGTTGACCGCAAACTCCTAGCTGGCCAATATGCAGTTATTTTATACGACAGAGGCGCATGAAAACATTACTTTTTTTTTTCTTTACATAGGATTCACCACTTATCAAGGCCCAAAAGCCACTCAAATATAAGGGTTAATTAGTGTACGGTAGTCACTGAGACAACAGCATGTTAATGGTTATTTGTGGAAATGAAGTAGAAATGGATTATTTAAGGAAGAGGCGGCTCAACAAAAATTTGTTTACATTAGACTTTCTTTGATTTAGAAACAAACTTATTTGTAATTTTACTTGTACCAATATTGATCACATCAGAAAGAAAATCAGCTAAAATTGGCCAGTCAGATTGAGCCGGTCAAATTGAGCTGGTTTTCTTTTTTTAACATGAACCACATTTAAAAAAAAAATAGCAGTCCACACGCGGCAATCCCAGGCAAGGTTGTAGAAGATGTGTAGCCGGTCAAGTTACCATCGCTGAAGACCAACAACTTATGGGCCAGAAAGTATTGCAAGGTTCTCCTTGATAGTTGTTGCTCGTGTTTTTGTCTGCTCACCGACACTTTCAGGCTAGCCAGGCATCATTGCAAATAGAACTACATCACAGACAAGCTCTCTCACAGGATAGCTGCGTGCTCAAACACTGGACACACCACGTTGTAGCAAAATGGGCAACAAGGATATGAGATTTATGTGTCTGCAACGAGCAGCTGTCACCACATGGTCAGCATAATGACCTTGAAGAATATGGCGTAGATAGTCTTTGTCAAAGTTCTTCAGTTTTCATTGGTCAAATACTATCATAGCAGTGGTATGCAGAGAAGAGGAGGAGGAGGAGGGTCGACCGAATGTTGGCCTTGGGTATTTAAATTATGGTGTGGCATCTAGTCATATTTAAACTATCTTTCTTTTCTCAATATCTCTCAGTACTAGGACTTATACTTGAGGAGTCTTTAGGGGATACATTCAAAGAGTTGGTCCAAAGCATCATCAAACCTCTGCATGCTACTGATTTATCAAACAGGTTTCACATCCATAGAGGAGAATTGTCCAGACAATCACTCGGTGGATACGCCTTAGTAACATTATACTCTATTATTCAAGAGTATATACGGTACAATCATGTTGACACGCCGGTTTCCACCAGATCACAAAAGTTAAGCAATGATGAGCCTGGCTAATACCAGATGGGTGACCATTTGAGAATACTAGGTGCTGTATAGGGTGGTAGGACAGCGCTATCGACAAAGGAAAAGTTATTCACCTCTTTCCTTCTGTTAGTCTGCAGTGGACCCTGGGCATGGTCGAATACCAACTTCAGCCCTTGATCAGGGTAACGTGAGGTCATGGAAAGCAGGTGAATGATGTAATACGGAAGCAATTAGGAATAATTCTGTTCATGGTTCTGTATCTCGTTGTGCAGTGCTGAGTAGAAGGTCCATTTGGGTATGATGGTCAGGACAATCACCCAGTATGGGCACTGCTCAGACAGAAAGAAACTGCAACCTACTGTTTGTACAACTGCAAAGAAAGCTTTGGCAATACACCAAACACTTTCGAGAAAACGGTGTGAATGGGATTGTGCATGATGAGCAACAATGAATTCATAAATGTCTCGAAGGAGAGAGATAGATGAAGAGTCATAGCCGTCAGGCAGGACACAACTTGAATGAATGAATTCAAGAGTAATTTTGCAACCTTCAAACTTCCAAGTAGAAAGTAATTTCTGCTTTGAATTTTTTTTTTTCTAAACATAATAAAACCAGGAATTTCCATATGTGCTCCGATCGTATAAAATAATCGCGTATACTTCTGGCCAAATTTGACTCACCCTAAACCTTTGCGATTTTTAACCCAATACACTTTTTTCATAACCTACAACTGCAATTTTATTACATTTTTCTTATTTTTTTCTCTCCACTACCGGCATCAATACCGCCACCACCGCCACCAATCACCTACCTCCTCCTGCATGTCTATTGTTTGATGTCTGCCTACAGTTTATATGAAATGATTATTACTTTTGATTATTGATCACATTTATCGACATTTAATAACTTTTTTTCTTTTGTCTTTTTTTAAAATATTTTTATTTTGCACTTTCAGATTGTTTTTGATAATTGTTCATTTTTTTTAAAATCCCAAACAAAAAAAAATTGAGTTTATAAAAATTAATATGGTGCATCGAACATGAGATTTAAAATATAAAACAAAAAGATATATTCTGTTACTACTATTACTGCTATAATAATTAGTGTTGGGACGATTAATCAGAATTGGGAATCGGAAAAATCGGAGCTTTTTGGGGTATCGGAATCGGAAAACTTTGAGCCTATTTTCCGATGCCAAAACCAATTCCTTAAATTATCTTTTTTATTTTATTTTGGTTTAAGAAACATCTTCCACTGCTTCTAGTAATAATAAAATAATAAATATTGATTGATTTAAACTTTCAGTAAGACTAAAATCTCTAGATCACCCTCTCACAAGTGTGATTTTACGTTTGAGAAAATATAAGCGCATTTAACACGTGTTTTTACGATAATCAGGGAAAAATAACACTTTAATAGTTAAATATTTAGACATTTATAAAGAATCGGAATCTGTAATTTAGCATGGAATCGGAAATTTAGTACGGAATTCATGAGTTTTCATGAGTTTACTGTTTAGGAGTTTTCATAGCAATGATAAATCACAAGCAAAAATAAATGGTGTTCCCTGGAGTCTGAGTGATAACAAGTCTCCCCAGATTTCCAAAACTTGCTATTTTTCGATTGTTTTTTCCAACCATTTTGCATTCTTGTATCAACTCATTATTATATAATCTGGTAAATAAATAAAAAATAAAACGTTATCTGTACTCACTTGGAGTTCTCACACAGGCCATCATCAGAGATTACTGACTGACAACAACTGGTGGTGTTCCCTGGAGTCTGAGTAACAACAAGCCCCCCCCCCCAGATTTCCAGCATTTTCCACCTTTTCGATAATCTTTGCATTATAGCAATAGTCGTTTACCATTGATTTCTCCCTGATACCCACCATTGGTCTTTACTTGGATTTGGATGGCAATTATAAGCCTCTCCAAGATTCCAGCATTCTTTGCACTCATCCAGGGGAGGTCTGGACAGTGTTTTCTTTCCTCGGTCCTTCCTTGACCTTTTACGATTATTTTGTGTAGTACCAGCTGGGTCTGATGCCTTTTTTTTTGGGGGGGGGGGGCAGTTTATATTATTTTTATTATTATAGAGCCATGTTCCCAAAAAATAAAAACGGGTTTATTATTATTATACTTATGCACTTACGTTACTGTGCTAAAATAATGACATTATTATTTAGAAAGCCATTCTTTACATGGGGAGGGGAGGGTGTTTTGTAACTATTTTGTACTTTCGTCTAACAATAAAAAGATATCATAAAAGTCGAATTTAACTTGAAAATACGATTTTAAAAAATAGCACAGTAACATACGTGCATAAGCACCATTACTACTACTACTACTATTATTATTATTATTATTATTATTATTATTATTATTATTATTACTATTATGACTGTCAAATTCTTTTTATCAGAAAAAGTGGTTATTAATATTAATCATTTCTTTGTTATAACTTTTGATTAATTTTTGCTGAAAAATTCAAAGTCTAACGTTAATAATAATAAAATCAAATCTATTTTCTATTATCGTATTGTTTAACAAAGAATTATTATTATTAAAAAAAAAAACAAAAAAAAAAAACAATCTTTTGTCCTTGAAAGACATTCATAATTTACCAAGCAATAAACATGATTTTTTTAGCAAAATCTTGGCCTCAAATCGATATTCGTTCATCTCTGATCTTCCTTTTAATATCCTTGGACTGATTGAATAGCTGAATTTTCCAATTGTTCTTTCAACTGAATTGATATCCTATACTTATATTAAAAGACTTTTGTCTGACCAAAGTAGAAATTTTATTGTGAATATGCTATCATTTCCCGGCGTTGTTCGGGATGCAGTGTGATCACTTTAGTTTTTAATTTTAAAATTTGTTACATCAGTCGAAATGTTGTAGAATGATAAGAACACTGGAGGATCCAAATAATATGAAATCCTAATCCTCATCTAAAAAATTCGGAAACATAATGGATTTTGAATAATTAAGTTTAAAAATGTGCAAACCAATTAACATTAAAATGACTTAAATGCATCCTGGGCAACGCCAGCTAGGGACACTATCAAGCCATCATTTTTTTTTTTTTTTTTTTACAGATCTGTTCCATTATGCAGAAATAAACGGTAATTTTTGTGCCAATACTATTTTTGAAAAAAACGGTATCGACAAAATAATAACCGTTTGTTTCTGAATAACGAAACGGATCTGAAAAACAAAAATTTACCGAAATTTTAGCATACTAAAGGAACTGTTTTGCAGGAAAAATAAATATTTGGATCTTGAAACGTATTATACTTTTATTCTTTTATATATGCTCTGTTGTTATATTAAACATACATTGAGCTTTTAAACAAAAAGGATTGGTATACAGAAAGAGTGAAATGTAATTGAAAAAACATATTTTACCAAAATAACATATACATCCCTAATTTGTTACCTAGCTTCTTCTTTCCTCTTCTGATGAGAAGCATTAAGCTTCGAAATACCATGGTATAAAGAGTTTTACTTACCCTACACCCATAATTGATGCATCATCCTTATTGTATAAACGAACAAATCTATGCATTTTAGTCTTGGGTTATTAGGGAATAATAAATGTATGAAAAAAACATAAGGATATCTAAGATTTTATTTCTATGATTTTCTTTAACAAAATATCTGCCTCGATTATAACACCAAAAATTTAACATCTGCCTATAATTTTATTTCTAAATCAACCATTTTGTTTTTCCATTCTTTTATTTTCTCTGTCTTATCAGTAACAAAAAAAATTGTTAAAAAAAAAAAACGAATCTTGTGAAACATAATAATCTTCTTTTTCATGTTTGTGCTTACATTATTTCCATTGTTATTTTCAAATTTTTTACTAAATTATTGATTACTCTTTGATTAGACCATAAAATACGCACGTTTTTTTTTTTTTTTTAATTATTATAAAATGTATATTTTTTATCATCGTATTTTTTGTATATAACCTTTTATTGGCATGAATTTCATATCAGAATCGTTTGTAATTTGTAAATTTTTTACAGTAAAACTCATGACGTCATTTTTCAATTATTTTTGTCACAAGATTCCGAATGCTTTCCGTCGGACCCTCTTTAAGTATCCATTGTCTTTTGTTAGTGTATTTAATCTAGAAAATTTTGTTAGTGTATTTAATCTAGAAAATTTTGTTAGTGTATTTAATCTACAAAATTAGATTCAGCCCAATCTGCTGTAAATATGAAGGATTACCGTGCATTTGTTAAGTTAAGCTACTTTTCTATCAAGCACCTCTGACTAGGAAATAAATGAAGACGTAAAAATATGAATATTAATATTTGAATTTAAGGAAGCCGAAACGATACATTTTTTTTTTCTTTAAAAGAAATATTTATCTTTAAAGATATTCATCAATCTTTCGCCTCGATCGAGATATTTTCAAGTGATTTCTTTTTTGTTAATCATTTTTCTTTTTCATTCTCTCTTTTTTTTGGGGGGGGGGGGAGAAGTCACCAGTTATTAAGGCTCGAATGCCACTCGAGGATAAGGATTGATGAATGTAAGGTGGTAGTTTAATAATCGTTAATGGTGTAAATTTGGAAGAATTTGATTATTTATGGGAACAGCTCAACAAGAACTTGTTTACATTGGATTTGAAGGTTACCATGTTGTATTCAACTGGGAAGCAGGCTAGAAAAACAGAGAGACTAACATTCTGTTAGCTAATTAGTGAACTAAGCTTACTTAAATCTCTCAGTGACAGGCGTAACATTTCGCACTTAACGATTATCAGATTTTCTACATTATTATTGGTGGGGTGTCTTGTACTTGCTGCCACAGACAAATTCCATTATTGGTGGTCTGACTTGCACAGCTTCCACACACAAACTCATTTGAAAATTTGTTCTCTCAGCTCGAAAAATGTGACGTCATTTGTCATCTCGACTCGTACTGATTTGACCCCTCTTTTTGTTTTCTTTTAACCTCAAATGTCAGCCATCCCTTATTTCTTTTCTACTTGGCAGTCACTACTTATCAAGGCCCGAAGGACACTCAAGGATATGGCTTAGCGAATATAAAGTGGTAGTGTAGTAATCGTTAATGGTGTAAATTGGGTAGAATTTGATTATTTATGGGGACGGCTCAACAAGAACTTGTTTACATTGGATTTGAAGGCTACCATGTTGTATTCAACCAGGAAGTAGGCCAGCAAAATAGTGTTCCACAGGCAGTCAGTTCTGGGAAAGAAACTTTGTTCATGGAATCTGTTTTTAAATTTAGGCACAGTTAGAGAGTGGGGGAAATCATATATAGTGGTTGTAGTTAGTTGGGTGTTTTTTTTTTGTGGAAGTTTGGCAAGGGAAGGGGCATAGATTTGAGTTCAGTTGAGCACTTGCCATGAAAATAGCGATAGAGCTGAGACAGGTCGCAACGTCTCTTCTGTGAGAAAGAGGTTGCAGGGAAGAGAAAAGGGCATCATCTACTAGGTTTCGATTTCAAATGCATATTTTCAAACATGCGAACCTGAATGGAATTTCGAACTGAATAAAAAAAAATATAAAAACTCCAAAATTCAACTAAAAGATTCCCAAGATCAAAAAATGGATCTGAAGAAGGTGCGATGTTAAATTGCCCAAAATGTTGTGAAATATTGTAATCAAATAATCTTAACCCTCCCCCAAACCAAAAAATGTTACTTATGGAAGGAATCGGCAATATAATTCATAATCATTTCTGTGATCGAACCATAATTAGTACAAATAAACTTTAGTTTATGTCTGACTTGTCCACTGTGTTTGTATTCATGTGTTTCCAGCAGTCTTTGTTTTATAATTGTTCAATGTTAACCGACCTAGATATGGAGTATTTTTCATAAGTTACCAGACTTTTATTGTATGGGTACTTTTATTGATAGTACTACATGAAACTCTAGTAATCTCCTCCGGCTGTAATGCACTTCTAACAACTTCTGGAAGGCCCCATGGAAGTCCTCTTGTGTGAATGTGTCAATGACTCTCGTTACCATCTCTTTCATCTCCTTAATTGTCTCATAACGACAGCCTGTAAGGTTTTCCTTGAGCTTAGGAATAACCAAAAGTCACAGGGAGCAAGGTCTGAACAATAAGGAAGGTGAGGAACTGTCTTGATGCCCATCTTGGTCAAATAGTCTGTGACAAGGAGAGAGTTCTGGACTGGTGCATTCAAGCAAATCTATGCATCTTAAGTTCCTTGCAAATAACAGTGTGTACAGTTCCCACACTGACATCAAACTGTTCACATATTATCTCTATAGACAAACGACGGTCCTTATCCATGAAATTCTTTATTTGGCCAATCAACTCTGGTGTTCTGACTTTCTTACTCCTCCCACACCTCATCATCCCTAACAAACTTCCTGCCTTCCTTGAATCTTTTATGCCACATAAAAACTGATGCGCAATTCATGGAAGATGGCCCAAAAGCAGTCTAAAGCATTCCATATGTTTCTGGTTGCCTTTTTTCCAAATTTAAAACAGCATTTTATCGCATATCGTTCCTCTAAAGTGTCCTCACGTCCAGATTGCATTTTTGAAATTCACCAGCTGTGACAATCAAGCTTTAGTAGGGTGTATTCCAATTCCTGCTGTAGCTGTTCATTTGAACCTGAAATCATGAAAATTGGTCGGTCATCTCGTAAGATATACAGCAATAACATACTGTATTTTCAAGAGTCTACAACAATTTTAAATGCCTGTACAAAATGTCTGGAAACTTATTGAAGGCACCTAGTTCGCTGTGTAAAATTTTCAGTAATTCTAACACCTCCAGTTGTAGCCTCTTTAGTTCAAAAATAATCCGGAAATTGTTTTGATAGACATTTTCTTGGAGATTATTTCCACAGATAAAAATCTGAAAAAGTTGAGATGTGGTAAGTGTAAAGCCCATTCAGGGTTACATCTACTGATGAGACGGATACTAAAGTGTCCCTACATATTATTGAACATGAATAAAAGAAAAAAATTTTGGAAATTCATAGCGAAAACTTGGTGGACAAGTCAGATATAGACTGAAGCTGAAGGTTTGTGAATTTAATTAAAGATTTGGTGGGTGGCATTTGGAGCTTTTTTTATCCCCCCCCCCCATTCGTGCCATATAATTTTTTCTTTTTTAATGGATTTAAAAAAAAACCTTGTTAACCTTCTGTGGGAATATCTTAGTTTACGTAATTTGTATGAAACTAGCTGTCAACATTCTCCTTTTTATACTAGTTTGGGGTGCTTAATGGAAATATGGTCCAAATAGATGTTCCAAGCAAGGAGACCCGACATTGGCCAAGACTAAATGAGGAGCAACGAATGCCCCACACATCTAATACTTGAAAATTTTCCATCAAACTTCTATTTTTCATTCAAATCGATTGCTTGCTCTAGTCAGGGACCCACCGTAGTGCATTAGGAGGAAGCTTCATATGCCTCCCCACAGTGACTTAGTTCACAATATGTTGTAGTCTACATTGCACCGTAGAGAACCTATTTTATAAAATTATTTTTATATGATGGCTAGAGTGCAAACGTTAAGTATCATGGTTCAGTTGTGCTCTAAACTGAAACATTCATTTCAAACGCATCCCTGTCTTATAAAAGAACCTACTGTTGATTTTTATACGCTGGGCCCTTCTGCTTATGGGGTGATAAAACTTCTCAAATGCACTTGTGATATTAGGCTGTTCATTTCATGGAATCATTAACAAAATTCACAATCCTTACTGCAATCAAACTATATTTGAAACAAGTTTCAGTTATTTTATCACCATTCAATATGTGGGGATACTTTGGTGCTCGTATCATCAGTAGGAGTTCTAATTCAGAATAGATTTTACATTCCTGGACCTTAACCAACCAGATTTTTATTTGTGGACTTATCTAAAATATAAATCTATTAAAACAATTTGCAGACTATTCCTGAACTGAAGCGAACCAAGTCATGTAAGGATTATCGTGATAAAACAAAGACTGTTGAACATTCATGGTTCGAATTCGGTGGACAAGTCTGACTTAATCTGTATTATTTTTGATTATTCGGACTAATGTTCTTGAGTACTGATTATTACTTAGCATTTATATCCGTTATGCCATGGGTCCTTGTGTAACAGATAACGTACTAGGTTAAAATTCATTTGTAAATGACACTCTTCTGGAGGTTGATGGTTCAATCCTCAGCGCAGTTGATACTAACAATACGATCTAAAATGGAACACATACATCAAATCTGTTGACAAGATTGCTGGGAAAATGGTTGGATCATTCTGCCGCTCCAGTAGGTATTTTACTGCCAATGCAATCCTTTATCTGTATAAGAGCCAGGTGCATTTTAAAATAGAGTACTGTAGCCACACCTGGAGAGAAGCTGCTCAGCACACTCGATTCTGCCTTAAGAGTTCAAAACCGGGTTCGAAACCTAGTAGATGATGTCCTATTTCTCTTCCCTACAACCTCTTTCCCACAGCCTCTCTCTGCTCTATTGTTATTTCCATGGCAAGTGCTCGACTGGACTCCAATCTATGGTTCCCCCTTGTCAAACTGTCACAAAAAAAACACCCAACTGGTTACAACCACTTTTTATGTTTTCCCTCACTCTCTGTCTTTGCCTAAATCTAAATACAGATTCAATGAACAACGCTTCTTTCCCAGAACTGCCTGCCTTTGGAACACTGTTCTGCTGGTCTGCTTCCCGGTTTAATACAATATGGTAACCTTCAAATCCAATGTAAACAAGTTCTTGTTGAGCCGTCCCCATAAATAATCAAATTCTATCCAATTTACTCCATTACATTCATTAACCTTTGTGCTCGAGTGGCCTTTGGGCCTTAATAAGTAATGACCCCCTAGTAAGAAAAAAAAAATAAATAAATATTACTTAATCCAGTAATGGCTGACGAAATGAGAGCATGCTACCGCGGTGGATTATATAAAGGATTGAATTCAAAAGTCTATGTAGATTTCAGAGTTCGACAATCGACTTTAGAAGGTCGAAGGTCACATCAGCAGAAAAATGTTGTGAGGGTAACACTCAAGATGAGAACCATAGTCCGGACAATCCAAATGATATGAAAGGTCAAGCTTCATCTCAAAAATTTATGTGGATTTTTATTAACGATTGTGACAAAAAAAAAAAAGAGGACACCAATTCTTAACTGTTAATAATGTTAGTAATTTTAATAATTAACCATCAGAATGCTTTTTTATTTTGCTTTTCTATTGCTTGAAATCAATAAATGATGAAAGTATTATCACAGATTAACATCCTCAGCTAAAATAACCAACACCCGCCCCAGAAAAAAAATGAGATTGTACTTTTTTAGGCAGTTACATGCAAACACCCTAAAAAAAACTAAGCGAAAAATTGAAAACAAAACAAACAAAAAAAATTATTGTTTTAGAATTTAGTGTTAGGGACGAGTTTTGCATATAAATTAAATGTAAAATGAGCCCCATTTCCGGACCATTATGTTTTAAGGGAGATAACCAATTTCTTTATTCAGTTTTTTTTTTTTTTTGCATGTTTTTTTTTTTTGCATGTTTTTTTTTTTTTGTTTTTTTTTTTTTCAGGGGAGGGCAGTCTATTTTTTTAGGCGATTGTGTGTGATTTTTACGACCTGTTCAGTGTTAGTGCTAAAAAAAATATTTAGTTATAAAAGTCCTAAAATGTTTGATTGGACCAAAAGTGGAAGATAATTTTAAGTTGAATTTATATACGAAAGTGATCTCTACTCTTAATTCTAAATTTGTTTTTTTTTTTTTTTTTCTTTCTGCGAAGTTTTTCAGGGTGTTCACGCGTAATTGCCTAAAAACAGAATTTCATTTGCTTTTTTTGGGGGGGAGGGTAGACGAGCATGTTAATCTATCCTGATTAAATTCTAATGTTAATATAGGTTGTTTTATTTAAATGCTGAACCACTTTTATAATATACTTGTGCATTTGTTATTCCGAATTTTTCAAATGGGCAATTTTTAATTCTTTCTTTTAATTTCATGTTTCCTTTGCTTACAAACCTGTTCTGTATATCTTTTCTTATATACACACAGGGTGAGCCAAAAGTGGGTGGACAATTTTATAAACCTTTCTACCTGTGGAAGTGGCACTCTTGTCATTATAGAGGCGAACAAGTGTCAGCGATCCGGCCTCAATAAAAATGGTCCTGGCTACCTATCACCACAATATTTAGCAACTAAAACAAATACAATTTAACTTCATCAGTTTTATTTATTTATTTGCGGACTGTTATCCTCATTTTCATAGATGTTGTTTCCCCACGCTTAGGCCAACTCATCCTCTGGTCTTCTTCAGGTGATCAACCACAACGGAAAAGGAATGCTGAGCAAATAAATAAATACAAATTACTCATCTAAAAGGATTCCAATAAAATAATTTAATCTGTTTTTCTTTTAAGAGTATAGGTAGCAAGGACCATTTTTGTTGAGGTTGGATGGCTGACCCTAGTTGGCCTCCATCATGACAAGAGTGCCACTTGTAGAGGCAGGAAATTTATAACATTGTCCACCTACTTTTGGCGTACCCCATATATATATATATATATATATATATATATATATATATATATATATATATATTAAATTCCACAGCCAAACAACGTCGTAGCTCACAAGAGCCATGACAGTCAACGAACCGGAAGTCCAAGACTCGAGTTTCGCCCTCATTTGGGCTCATCAATTAGACACATCCAGTTAGACACATGAGCCCAAATGAGGGCGAAACTCGAGTCTTGGACTTCCGGTTCGTTGACTGTCATGGCTCTTGTGAGCTGCGACGTTGTTTGGCTGTGGAATTTATTATACAATCTCTCACATTCTGAAAATCATATATATATATATATATATATATATATATATATATATATATATATATATATATATATATATATATCTCATGTTCAACGTATTCCAAAGTGTTTATTCTAGAGATTCCTTTAACTTCATAGGATATCAGTACCAAGTGAGGATTTAGTGTCTTAGGATATTACTAATGAGACCTTTAAAGTCTGTTCTCACGGGAACTGTAATGACAGCCTCTAAAATCCAAAGTAAAACATTTAAGAAAGGTAAGGCTCTACATAAGTGTGTGTTCTCAGTTAAAAATTATTTAAAGAAAAAAAAAATGGCCATGTTGTTTTGTGTCTGTGTTTTTATTTTTATTCTAAATTTATATCTTGCTTTCCTTTCTTTTTGTGTCAGGTTTTATAATTAAGTAGACAATCAGTGACCCGTTTGGTCAGTGTTTGTTTGTATAAATATTAATCATATAATTTATTGTATTTTGATATTTGTTGATAACCCTGGTTTTATATCGATTACAAAGCTAAAGCATTTCACGGAGTCAAAATATGTTGTGATGTCATAATAACTCTTCCCCTCCTCTCTTCCTCTTATCTCCCCCTTTCTCTATCTTCCACTCTTTCTCGCCCCACCTTTCTACTTCTGCCATTTTCTCTTTTATTTACACCATCCAATTACCAAGCTAAAGTATTACGCAAAGTCAAAATACATTGTGATGTCATAATGTACCTTCCTCACTTTCTCTATTCCCCTCCCTTGCTCTCTCTCTCTCTCTCTGTAACATTTTATTACTCCCCCTTCCCTTTGTTCCCCCTCCTCCAATCTCTTCCTCTCTTTTTCCTCACCTCTCTTTCTCTCTCCCTGCCCTTCTTCCTTCCCCTCTCTCTCCGCTTCTTTCTTCCTTCCCCTCTCTCTCTCTCCGCTTCTTTCTTCCTTCCCCTCTCTCTCTATGCTTCCTTCTTCCTTCCCCTCTCTCTCTCCGCTTCTTTCTTCCTTCCCCTCTCTCTCTCCGCTTCTTTCTTCCTTCACCTCTCTTTCTCCGCTTCTTTCTTCCTTCCCCTCTCTCTCTCCGCTTCTTTCGTCCTTCCCCTCTCTCTCTCCGCTTCTTTCGTCCTTCCCCTCTCTCTCTCCGCTTCTTTCGTCCTTCCCCTCTCTCTCTCCGCTTCTTTCTTCTTTCCCCTCTCTCTCTCCGCTTCTTTCTTCTTTCCCCTCTCTCTCCCCGCTTCTTTCTTCCTTCCCCTCTCTCTCTCCGCTCCTTTCTTCCTTCTCCTCTCTCTCCCCGCTCCTTTCTTCCTTCTCCTCTCTCTCTCCGCTTCTTTCTTCCTTCTCCTCTCTCTCTCCGCTTCTTTCTTCCTTCCCCTCTCTCTCTCCGCTCCTTTCTTCCTTCTCCTCTCTCTCCCCGCTCCTTTCTTCCTTCTCCTCTCTCTCTCCGCTTCTTTCTTCCTTCTCCTCTCTCTCTCCGCTTCTTTCTTCCTTCCCCTCTCTCTCTCCGCTTCTTTCTTCCTTCCCCTCTCTCTCTCCGCTTCTTTCTTCCTTCCCCTCTCTCTCTCCGCTTCTTTCTTCCTTCCCCTCTCTCTCTCTCCGCTTCTTTCTTCCTTCCCCTCTCTCTCTCTCCGCTTCTTTCTTCCTTCCCCTCTCTCTCTCTCCGCTTCTTTCTTCCTTCCCCTCTCTCTCTCTCCGCTTCTTTCTTCCTTCCCCTCTCTCTCTCTCCGCTTCTTTCGTCCTTCCCCTCTCTCTCTCCGCTTCTTTCTTCTTTCCCCTCTCTCTCTCCGCTTCTTTCTTCTTTCCCCTCTCTCTCCCCGCTTCTTTCTTCCTTCCCCTCTCTCTTTCCGCTTCTTTCTTCCTTCCCCTCTCTCTGTCTCCACTTCTTTCTTCCTTCCTCTCTCTCCACTTCTTTCTTCCTTCCTCTCTCTCTCCCCGCTTTTTTCTTCCTTCCCCTCTCTCCCTCCGCTTCTTTCTTCCTTCCCCTCTCTCTCTCCGCTTCTTTCTTCCTTCCCCTCTCTCTCTCCGCTTCTTTCTTCCTTCCCCTCTCTCTCTCCGCTTCTTTCTTCCTTCCCCTCTCTCTCTCCGCTTCTTTCTTCCTTCCCCTCTCTCTCTCCGCTTCTTTCTTCCTTCCCCTCTCTCTCTCTCCGCTTCTTTCGTCCTTCCCCTCTCTCTCTCCGCTTCTTTCTTCCTTCCCCTCTCTCTCTCCGCTTCTTGCTTCCTTCCTCTCTCTCTCTCTGCTTCTTTCTTCCTTCCCCTCTCTCTCTCCGCTTCTTTCTTCCTTCCCCTCTCTCTCTCCGCTTCTTTCTTCCTTCCCCTCTCTCTCCCCGCTTCTTTCTTCCTTCCCCTCTCTCTCCCCGCTTCTTTCTTCCTTCCCCTCTCTCTCCCCGCTTCTTTCTTCCTTCCTCTCTCTCTCTCCGCTTCTTTCTTCTTTCCCCTCTCTCTCTCCGCTTCTTTCTTCCTTCCCCTCTCTCTCTCCGCTTCTTTCTTCCTTCCCCTCTCTCTCTCTCCGCTTCTTTCTTCCTTCCCCTCTCTCTCTCCGCTTCTTTCTTCCTTCCCCTCTCTCTCCCCGCTTCTTTCTTCCTTCCCCTCTCTCTCTCCCCTCCTTTCTTCCTTCCCCTCTCTCTCTCCCCTCCTTTCTTCCTTCCCCTCTCTCTCTCCCCTCCTTTCTTCCTTCCCCTCTCTCTCCCCGCTCCTTTCTTCCTTCCCCTCTCTCTCCCCGCTCCTTTCTTCCTTCCCCTCTCTCTCCCCGCTCCTTTCTTCCTTCCCCTCTCTCTCCCCGCTCCTTTCTTCCTTCCCCTCTCTCTCCCCGCTCCTTTCTTCCTTCCCCTCTCTCTCCTTGCTTCTTTCTTCCTTCCCCTTTTCTCTTCATCACATTTTCTATATCTTCTCCTCTGCCCCCTTCTCATCACCCCCTCTCTCTTCTTTCCTCTCTATGTATATCTTAATTATTTACATCATTCCATTCATCTCATCACTTTGTATATTATGTCATTCACCTTTCCTCTTAGCATAAAAAATATTCACATACAGATAAAAACTATGCATTATCACACACGGACACACAATAACATCCTTAGAATGTTAAATCAGTTGTTTTCTTTAATATTTTTTTTAACTACAATCATTTTATTAACAAGCTGAATCAGTGTGAATTACACAATTATTTTATCTATGTATGATTGATCTTGGTATAGAGTTTAGTTTTCAATTACATCCTTAGGCAAGAAGAGAAACCACAAATTCAATAAATCTGAGTAAATCACCGTTTGTTTCCTAAAGTCGTTTTCTCTGTATACTTTAATAACAGTTCGCTCCACCCACCCTCACACACTGGCAAGGTCGTCAGATCTCGAAAGGCTTTCTACAGTAATAGGTTAATTTCTCAAACCGCTTGCTTTTGGAATTACCTACTCGCTCCTTGTTTCCCCAAATCTATCGGCCCTGTCGGTGGGGCATTAGAATATGCCGACTGCCCCCACCCCCCTGCAGAGGGTAAAAGTCCCTCAATGGGGGTCCTGGATATGACCTTAAACTATATCCAGTGGTGAGGCCCCAGCTTGTGGGCTTTGGGGAGTGTGGAGCCACCCTTTAATTACCATTGCTCCCAGGTCCACTCTGACCCGGAGTGGTAGTAGCTGTTAGGGTTCCAACTATGGGTTAAATAGAAACCAACGTGAAAACAACAAATATATTCTATTAAAAAATTTCTTTTTCAAAATCTTTGGATGCGGCATTAAATAACCCGGAAAGGGTTGATATGCCGTAAAACAAAAACAACCAACCAACCAACCAAATCTACCAATATGCAGAAATTTAAATGTAATGTGAACAAGCATCTTGCTGCACAACTCCCTTGTTAGGGTGCCCCTATAAATCTGGCCCCTAATTCAGTTTTTCAAGTGTCTGAATACCGTCTATATCAAATTTCATGTCCGTAGATCAAAAATTCGTTGAGTATATAGGTTGAGAAGTGTCCTCACACACATCATCTCACTTTTATAGATATATAGATAACTAGCAGGCTGCCCGGCGTTGCTCGGTCGTAAAATACACATAATATTATATTGTAATTAATACAGAGTTGTTATTTATTATAAACAGAAATACCGTAGGTATTAAACGTAACGTTAAATTCCTTAAAAAAATTAAAAAAAATACAAAAAAATACAAAAAACGGAAAGAAACTGAGACATGTGCATGCAAGTATTGTTTTTTTTTTTAAAGTTCACTTCTTGTAAGTAAAAAAAAAAAAAAGTCATGTACGATAACCATTAGACCAGTCTTTACAAATCTAATTATTCTTTACATAAGGAAGCCATCATGTTTCACGACTGTGCATGCGCAGGTGTAGAACAGTAGACAAACAGATAAAAATTTGATGACCCCCCCTACTTAACAGTGTTTCAATTTTGACTCTTTAGCAGCCCGTTTTTCCGGATGAAAACAAATTAAAAAGTTTACCACATGTCTGAATACTCTATATACCAACTTTCAATATGTAGGTTGAGAAGTGTCCTCACACACAAACACACGCACACATCATTTTCACTTTTACAGATATACTAGCAGGCTACCCAACGTTGCCCGATCATAAAATATGCATAAATATTATGTTTTGATTCATGCAAAATTCTTATTTAGTATAAATAGAAATACCCTAGGTATTAAACGTAGCGTTTAATTCCTTTTATAAAAATGCATCTAAAACCAAGCTCCTATCTTTTACATCATCAACGCTCTGATCCCCATCTGGCATCAATTGAAATGGATGGCTCTCGACTAGAGGAAGTTCCATGCTTTGATAAGCTTCTGGGCTTGACCTTTACTGAAATGGAACGCGTACATCAAGTCTATTGCCAAAGTCGCTGGAAAAATGGTAGGATCCTTCTACCGCTCCAGAAGATATCTCACTGCTGATGCAATTCTTTACTTATATAAAAGCCAAGTACGTCCAAGGATGGAGTACTGTTGCCATATCTGGACAGGAGCGGCTAAAAACACTCTATCCTGCCTTGACAGAGTACAAAATAGGCTTCATGGCTTAGTGGGGGGTGCCCTTTTCTCTTCCCTGCAACCTCTCTCCCACATATATAGATATATTAGTGGGGGTGCCCGGCGTTACTCGGGTGTTTGGAGGTGTGTGTGTGTGTTGGGAGGGCGGTGTAGATGAAAACAAATATGATAAAATAAAAAATAAAAACGATGTTAAAATCGGGAAAACAACTTATTAAAACTTAAATCTGTCTCCCTAGCAAAAGAAAAACACAAAAAAAAAAAACACGCACATTTGAACACAAATGCTAAATATTTGTCGATAAAATAAAACAAAATTGCGAGACAAAACTATTTGTTAGTATGAAAACCAAAACGATCATTGAATTAAAATAAGAAATAATAGTTAATTAATAAACTGTCCTTTTTCAAAGCTAATGTGCAAATTAATTAGCCTTGTGATTAATATTGCATATACATAAGATGTATAAAATGATGTTGCGTCTATTGAGTAACGTTAAGTTAACTCGGAATTGGGCGTTTTGATTTTATCATTAGGACGAAAAATGAATTTTCAGATTTATTCATACTAGCAAAAGTACCCGTCGTTGACTGGGTTCAAAAACAGCCTACAGAAAATGAACTCTGATTTATGAAAGTATGATAGCTTATGAAAAGGAAGGGTTGTAAAGAGATAGCTTCGAATTTGGAGGTATCAAAACAAAAGCGAAATATGATGAAAGTAAAAATAAAATCGGTAAACCCCATAATTTATTATATCATACCTGTTCACACTGAAACGCATCACAATATTCTGTAGATCTATATTAAAAAACCTTGTTAAACTTTCCATTCTATGGAGGTCAGGTGCGAACGAACACCCCATAATTTTATTATACCATATTTCTTCAAACTGAAACATAATTATCAAAGTATACTTACGCAGATAGATATGAAAAGTCTTTATTAAAGTTTGTGCCTATTTCCATTCTATGGAGGCCAGGCGCAAACGCAGACCCCGCAATTTTATTATACCATCCCTATTTAAGTTAAAACATACTTATCAAAGTATTATTATGTACATCTATATCAAAAACTCTTGTAAACGTTTTTTTTTAATTTTTAAATTTTTTATTTCCATACTTTGTGGACCTGGCACGTACGCAGACCCCACAATTTTAATGAATCATCATTATGCCAGATCAAACATACCCATTCCTGTGTCTCGATACATCTTCTATCATTATATGTGATCAGTTTTCTATAATAGTCAAACATATAGGAGCCTATTCGTGACCAGACACACAGACACACGTTCAGCTTTATATTATATATATATATATATATATATATATATATATATATATATACATATAAAGGCACACTGAGTGTGTGTGTTCCTATGGACTCCAAAACAGTTGAGCTGACTTTTTTTTTTTTTAATTTTCGCACAAATGTACTTTGTGTCTGAGAGTGTTCTTGGATAGGTTTTTATCGTAATGCATCCAATAAGTATTAAAAATTTATTATTGAAAATATCCAATTAAAGAATAGTCAGATTTGGACCAAAATTGATATCCTTAAGTGCATCATTTGAAAAGTTTTATCATAAGCAGAAAGGCCTTATATGTAAAATCAACGGTAAGTTCTTTGTTGAATGTCTCTGTTTAGAGCACAATTAAACCATGGTACTTGACTTTTACATTTTAAACTTTAATTAAATCCATTATATAAAATTAATTTTATAAAATCAGCAATAGATTCTCTACAGGGCAATGTAGACTATGATGTATTGTGGGCTAGGTCACAGCGCGGAGGCATGTGAAGCTTCCTCCCCCACAGCAGCTCAGTGTGTCTTTGACTAGAGAAAGAAATCAATCACAACGATTTCACTGATTTCGATGACAATAAAAGTATTGGCAGTGTGAAACATTTGTTGATCCTCATTTAATCCCAAGCAACGTCGGGTCTCTCTGCTAGTATATATATATATATATATATATATATATATATATATATATATATATCTTATAAAATAAATTGTTATGAAAAATAAGCTCAATGAAGATGTATTCAGAGCATATATAATTGTAAATTTTCATTCCAGTTACCAGAAAAAGTCAAAACACAATCATGATTTCTTTACGAATAATTAAATATAGTAGAACCCCGGGATACGGTGGCCCTAGGATACGCTTTTTTTTTTTTTTTTTTTTTTTCAGGTTATTGTGTGGAATACAATGTTTTTCTGGCCCCTGGTTATGGTATTTGCCCCACTTTACGGTGTTATGTATAATGTTATTTGATTATATATATACATGCGTATCATGTACTGTATTTTGTTACTAATTTTTAATATGTACTGTATAAAATTTTGCTTAGACCCCGCCATACGGTTGTTTCACCTTATGATTCCAACCCTGAAATGGATTAATACTGTATCTCAGGGTTCTACTGTGTGTATATATTTGTATGTACAGAATTCACTCCTAAACTAATTAACCAATCATTATGAATTTTTGGAAAACAACTGCCAGTTATAAGTTGTAATGTAGGTTATATTTAGTTTACTTTAGTTTTATGCAAACAGGGTTGAAGCCGTTCATGAAAATTCAGGTACTTTTGATTCTTTTTCTTTTTTTTTTTTTGTGAAATTTAAATAAAATGTTTTACAGTTAGTGCGTTGAATTGTGGCCAACTTTAATACATAATCGTTAAGATTTTAACGATTTTTCGAAAAAAAAAAAAAAATTAAAATTAATTCAAATGATTGATTTTTTTTTTGCGTTTCATCTTTTCAGTCCCGATTCGCAAGTGAAAGAAGGCAGCATGACAACCAGCTCTGAACATGTTCTCCCATCACCAACTAAAGTACGAGTGCGTAAAAGTCGTCACCGACGTAACAATAGTAAAGGATCCATTACCACATCTACCTCCAGCCCCAATCGAAGTCCAACCACGGCTAAAAGCCCGACAAAAGATGCTCTTCACGAAGAGTTGCAATCCAAAGCAATAAACCTGCGTCATGTCGAACCGTCTGAAGTCAGTCAGACCACATACAAATACTTGGGGCCAAACATGACCCTTCGGGAAGGCCAGCTGTCCGTATGCAATGAAACTGTCGTGAATACCCTTATCGTCAACCAGAATTTGGAAAACCATAACTTAAACGACGTCTGTTTTTGTTCCGACGGCGGCTGTAGTGATGCTGCAACGTGCAGCAGCAGCAAACGCTCTAGTCGAGCGAGCGCTGATGTCGAAAGCACCTGTGACTCCCCTTGCAACAGCCCCACCCACATAGGCTGCGACACACACACGCACAGCCTTAAATTGATCACGATCGAGGATGAGAACAATAAAAATCAACCGCAACCCACCCGAGATAAAGACTCTAACGAAAACTTGCACTGTCCAGTCGAGCCGGACTCGGTCCCCCTCATGCATGATATAGAGCAACCGACCACCAGCAACCCAGACAGTCTGTCAGCAAATATATCACTAAAGCGCACAAGAAGTGATGCTGATATTACCCCAAAGATATCAAATACACAACGGCACGAGAGCAGCATGGAGTCAACAGAAGAAGCAACAGAGGTTGTACAAATGAGAAACATTAAGGTATGAACCCTTTCTTAACCTCCTTTTTCCTTTCAGGTTTTCATTTTTATCAGGGATGTGCATCAGAAGCAGAGATTTATTGACACAATGGTTACTATGTAGAAAAATTAATTTTGAAACACAAACGATCTCACTCGTTTTAATTGCACCACTTCTATCTTCATAGCTCTTCAATTTTTTGAGTTAAAAAAAAATAGTAGGCTTTATTTTTGTAATGACCCTCGTATGATAAAACGCGTTCCCGATGCTCATGCACAGTCATCGTTCATCACTGGCAAAAGTGCATTCTGAATGGTTGTGACTATGCATAAAATAAATTGAAACACAAAAGATTGCTCATTTTAAGGGTACCACTCGCGTTTTCGTAGTTCAACTTTTTAGAGTTAAAAAGAAAATAACAGGCTTTGCTGTTCGAATGACCTTCATAATATTTTAATCTCTATTTTTAATTTTATAGCTTTGAGAACTTTCAATCTTTTAACAAATAGCAGTTTCTCTTCAGCCAAGAAAAGAAAAATCGTTTGTTAGAAAAATATAAAACGCATGTTTATTTTTCGCTCTGTTACATGCTTCAGTCAGTAGAGCATGAGGTGGGCGGATTTCAGCTACACAGCACAGTGATATGACTTTTGGCTCACCGTCGCTCTTTGATTCTCTTCTCTGCCATCTCGCTTGTTTATATCAACCTGTTCTCTTGCAAGTGTTTAACCTTGGCAGCTGTAAAATCAAATACTCGACCTATCCGCCTTTGACAACGTCAGTTTTTACAGATCTACACTCATTGGCCAGTTATTTTATCCTGCTAACCGCCTGCGCGTGTGTGTACACAGTCTCAATATGCGTCACTAAAACGCCAGAGATGTAAAAATTAAAAATGCTTTTAAAAAGTGTTTAGAATAATTTAAATGTTTTAGCCATTAAAGATAAAAATAAAATAATTTAAAACAATACTTCAGACTTATTGAATTCAAAATGTTACTCCGGAAGAGATATATTCTTGAAAATTTAGGGAAATCCACACATATACCACCATGTGCAAATAAGATAAAATGAATAAATAAAGTATTAGTGAATAAATAAAATATTAGTGAAGAAATATATATGATTGAAAATTATTGAAATTTCTTTAATAATGTTATTTACTATGCAAACCGTTCCCACAAACTGCATTGTCATAGTCCATTCTCAATGCACTTTTCCTTGCCAGCCTCTTCTTTTGATGTTTTGGTTGTAAAAGTCTTGAACACATTTTCTCACTCACATCTATCACCACTCTGAAATCGACAAACCCATCTCCTAACTGTGCTAGCATGAACTGCATCAGCTTCTTAAATGTTCAATATGAATTTTGACCGGTTTTTAATTTTTTCTGCATGAAAGAACTCAACAACACATCTCTGCTTGTGACAGGGGTTGCTTTCTTAGTCTCACACCATCAATATCTACAACAAAGAGATGAAATATTCAGTTCATGAATGCATAAATTCAGTCATCACAGCAATGCAATTTGCAATCCCTTTTTGTTCATGCAGATACAATAAAAAATAGGAGGCATTACTTTTGGAGCATTCAACATATATATATATATATATATATATATATATATATATATATATAACTACTTCATTTATTCACATAAATTTAATATACAAAAGTATAGATTTATGCGTAAAATTAAAGTATTTACTTCAAAAGTGCTCAATACGTAGGTAGAGCTAGTTAGTAATTTATAAAATATATATGGCGATTAAGCTACACTGAATATTCTGCGTTTCATCCACTGTAGGATTCGTCAGGCTTATGCGCGAATTCTGTGGTTGCCTCTTGCTTTTATATATGTTGAGGATTTCTAGTTGGCCAATCAGCTTTCTAGTATCCACCGCGTCCCTTCCTATCAGCCAATGGGTATGCATTTTATCAAACAAAGGATCTGTTTTAGAACTAGGTTAGTGGTTTTAGGTAGACGTTCTCCTTTTTTTTTTTTTTTTTATACATATAAATATACCTATGTGTACACACATATACATGCACACATATATACATATATATATATGTATATATACATATATGTGTGTGATCGTTTATGTATATTCATGTTTATTTAATTTATTTATTTGTTTGTTTTCTATTGTTATTGTTAGTTTTAAAGCTATTTTGTATCGCTATCCTAGAGTAAGTTTTATTTTGTGAACACAGTTGTTTGCTATTTCCCACCTACAGTTTAATAGATTTTGAGGTTCTTTAAAGTACAGGATAGAAAATTTTTCATGTAGGCATAATTTATATGGGTCGTCTAAATGTCTGCATGTGGTAGCTTGTCTTATTATTTTCCATTCGACTACCGGCGAATGTCCGCTTTCTTCGAGTTCCTAGTATTTATTCGCTAGTGTTGTTTTTATACGGTGTTTTTTATTTTTGAATGTGCTTTTGTGGTCATAGTATCGGGTTTTGAAATCTAAGGAAGTCATGCCTATGTAATATTTCTTGTTATTCGGGTTTTCTTTCGCAAATATTGTTGCTTGATAAACTATGCTTTTTGTTAGACATTTATTTTGTACTGGGCAAAGTGTGCGGTGTCTACAATTGCATTTATCTTGTTCGTTATTAGTATTTTTATTTATGGTATGGTTGTTCTTGTCCGGGGTTGGTTTGTTATTATTATTATTATTATTATTATTATTATTATTATTATTTCTGCTAGTGTTGGTTTTATTTCTGTCATGGTGTCTACTTTTTTTATTGTTTATTTTGTTGTTATTTACATTGTTTTCATTTAGTATTTTGTTATTATGTGCCTTAATTATCATCTCTAAATTTTCGCAACAACTGTAAGATAACTTCAAGGTATTTTTATTGAAGATTTTGTGTAAGGGGTTGGTTGCGGGAAAGTGTTTTTCAATAAGACCTAGAAATTTCTTGCCAAGTTTTGTTTGTAACATTTGATTGTATGGGGCCGTATACCAAATTATAGGCCTAATTTTTTTTATTTCTTTGTGTATGCAGAGGCATCAGATATTGTGGGATTATTGATTGTATATACCCTCACAAGCATATTCGATACTACGGATATCGGCCTATATAGAGATGACGGACTAGCTATAATAAAAAACTCCAAAGTCAAGGGAGAAAACTTTAAGAAAATCATACACAAAGAAATGAAAAAATTAGGCCTAAAAGCGGACGTATCAGCTAACATAAAAATAACAAACTTCCTGGACGTCACGTTAAACTTAGATAAAAACACATATGAACCATACTTAAAAGATAACGCTACTCCAATTTACGTAAACCCTAAGTCCAACCACCCACCATCAATTATAAAACATATTCCTAACTCGATCGTAAGTAGACTCAGTAATAACTCAAGCGATGAAAATGCATTTAACAGATCATCCAATATTTACGAAACAGCCCTAAAAAATAGTGGATACAAAAGTATCGATATCAAATATAAGCAACAAAACACCAACAACTATAATAAAATTAAAAATAGAAGAAAAAGAACTATAATTTGGTATACGGCCCCATACAATCAAATGTTAAAAACAAAACTTGGCAAGAAATTTCTAGATCTTATTGAAAAACACTTTCCCCGCAACCAACCCCTTACACAAAATCTTCAATAAAAATACCTTGAAGTTATCTTACAGTTGTTGCGAAAATTTAGAGATGATAATTAAGGCACATAATAACAAAATACTAAATGAAAACAATGTAAATAACAACAAAATAAACAATAAAAAAAGTAGACACCATGACAGAAATAAAACCAACACTAGCAGAAATAATAATAATAATAATAATAATAATAATAACAAACCAACCCCAGACAAGAACAACCATACCATAAATAAAAATACTAATAACAAACAAGATAAATGCAATTGTAGACACCGCACACTTTGCCCAGTACAAAATAAATGTCTAACAAAAAGCATAGTTTATCAAGCAACAATATTTGCGAAAGAAAACCCGAATAACAAGAAATATTACATAGGCATGACTTCCTTAGATTTCAAAACCCGATACTATGACCACAAAAGCACATTCAAAAATAAAAAACACCATATAAAAACAACACTAGCGAATAAATACTGGGAACTCGAAGAAAGCGGACATTCGCCGGTAGTCGAATGGAAAATAATAAGACAAGCTACCACATGCAGACATTTAGACGACCCATGTAAATTATGCCTACATGAAAAATTTTCTATCCTGTACTTTAAAGAACCTCAAAATCTATTAAACTGTAGGCGGGAAATAGCAAACAACTGTGTTCACAAAATAAAACTTACTCTAGGATAGCGATACAAAATAGCTTTAAAACTAGCAATAACAATAGAAAACAAACAAATAAATAAATTAAATAAACATGAATATACATAAACGATCACACACATATATGTATATATACACATATATATATATATATGTATATATGTGTGCATGTATATGTGTGTACACATAGGTATATTTATATGTATAAAAAAAAAAAAAGGAGAACGTCTACCTAAAACCACTAACCTAGTTCTAAAACAGATCCTTTGTTTGATAAAATGCATACCCATTGGCTGATAGGAAGGGGCGCGGTGGATACTAGAAAGCTGATTGGCCAACTAGAAATCCTCAACATATATAAAAGCAAGAGGCAATCACACAATTCACGCACAAGCCTGACGAATCCTATAGTTGGATGAAATGCAGAATATTCAGTGTAGCTCAATCGCCATATATATTTTATAAATTACTATATATATATATATATATATATATATATATATATATATATATATATATATATATATATACTGTATTTCTGGCATGTATGTTTGCCCATGAATGCAATTGAAAACAAATCCCAGTATAAAGTGAAATGAGATTTTCCCCTATTTGATTGACCGATGTGGCTTCCTAAACAAAAGCTACATAAGAAAACTTGGGTACTTATCCAGAATACGGATTGTGCTTAAATAATAATGCTACTATTTAGAAACCCTTTCTTAACATGAGGAGGGCAGACCGTTTTGTAACTGTTCTGTACTTTCACCTAACAATTTTTTACAAAAGATATCATGAAAATTGAATTTCACTTGTAAATCCTATTTCAAAAAAAAAAAAAAAAAAAAATAGAACGGTCTGTATTCTGCACGAGTACCCAAATTTGTTGTATCCTTCGTTGTTTTATTAAATTTATTAGATCCTGCTAATCGAGTTTGGTGTTTGATCGAGTTTAATGAAAAGAAATGACTCCTATTATTTAGTAAGATGCATATTTTTTGTCTTCATTTGTTTCTGATATTACGAATGCGCATTGTTGGAACTATCTTAACTAATGTGGACCTGTGGAAATTCCACAGTGGACTTATTCATATGTAATATGTTGATGTTGGCACTCTGTAGATGTTCAGTGTAAATGGAGATGCTCTGATATTATTGTAGGTCTTTTATTAAAACTGCAAAAGTATTTATCAAAGCGAGCAAGGACGCCTGGCATAGCCTGGTTGTAAAGTACGCTTAAATATGATATTTTAATTCTTGTAGATTTTGTATATATTATAGAATTAATGTTCTATCAATTTTCATATATTATAAAGTTGCGATTAAAAAAAAAATATATATATATATATATATATATATATATATATATATATATATATATATATATATATATCCATATGACTTGGGTGCATCAGCTTAAACCAAAACTAAAGCTTATGAATATATATATATATATATATATATATATATATATATATATATATATATATATATGAGAGAGGGAGAGTTCCTTCAGCTATAATCGAGACTGAAACCAAAACTTATGAAGAATTCTTGGTAAACGTATTTATTACAAGAAATGAAAGTCTATAACAGTTAAACGACAGTCACTTGGATGTAAGTGTGACACACAAAATAACATACACACAATCCTATTACTATATATAGATAAATGTTAAAGCTATTTGATTAGAGTAGAATAAACCGTTAAACAGTTCATAAAAAATGTTAATCTTATAAAATATGAAAGTTTTCATAAAAATTTATCAACATAAAATCAATACTATTTTATCCGTATCTAAATTGTGTTTAATGTATGCCATAAATATTATGAAAGAAAATAATGCAAAAAAAAAAATATGACTAATAGACAATTATGTACGCTTTGCTAAATATAGTGTGTCTCAATAAAATGTATACACTCTTTAAATCATCTCAACTTTCTACATGAATACGTTATGCCATGTTCCAAAGAGATGTTTAGGAATACAGAATGGCACTTCCAACAGGATGGAGCACTTCCCCGCTATCATCATGACGTAAGAGCATATCTTGATAGTCACCTGCGAAACAGACAGTTAGGACGAAGAGGAAGTATCGAGTACTGTCCACGCTCACAAGATTTAACCCCCTCCCATGGATTTTTCTCTTTTGGGGGAGGGGGCGGGGGGGATTGGCGGGGGCATGTTAAACACAGGGTTCACATCACAAAACAAGCTACAATAAATGAGTTGAAAGCAACCATTGAAAGAAGATGTGTCAACATACCAATTGAACTGATTAGGAACGTTTTTGATCCAATCAGTGAGCATTGCTAGTTGTTCGTGGACCACAATGGCCAACAATTTGAAAATTTTCGATGATTAGCTGATTTCTACATTTGTTTACAATATTTTGATGTATGAAATTTTTCTTTCTTATAATAAATGTTGGTTTTACGGTCATTTAAAGAGTGTATACATTTTATTGGGACATCCTGTAGTTAAACAGGTCATAAAAAAATGGGTGGACCTGTACGGGGAGTCCCCCCACCCCGCCTCCTAAAACGTCATTTTTTTTTTTCACCTTTTTAACATTTTATTCTGACAATTATCAAAGATTACAAACTTAATTATAATATTAGCAGAAAAAAATTTAGATAAAAAAATAAATTAAATAACTTTCAAGAAGGGTGTTCACTTTCTCCTTATAACGTTCTACTTAATTGCTCCCTGACTTACTGTACAATCTCTTTACCGACGTGTGGCATGGCCAGTGAGATTCTCTTTGATACGTAGTTCTCGTGTCTATGTAACTTTGGTAATTAATAAAAATAAAAAATAAATAATAATAATAATAATAATAATAATAATAATAAAACGGTTTACTGGTCCCCGTATCAAAAAAATGCTTAAAATATATTTCGGGATCAGTAGGGGGACACTTTATTTATTTTTATTGTTTCTTTTCTACCGTTTGTTGTAAGGGAATTTAAAGAAATCTCACCGTAACTAATCACGTCGCACGTCCGTAAAGAGATTGTATAGTAAGTCAGGGAGCAAATAAGTAGAACGTTGTAACGAGAAAATGAACCCCCTTTTCTCAAGTCATTAAATTTATTTTTCATCCAAATTTTTCCTGCTAAATCTGTAATCTATGATAATCGTCGGAAAAAAAGTTAAAAAAAAAAAAAAAAGTTAAAAAAAGAAAAGGTTTAAAAAAAAGAAAACGCATTGGGGGAGGGGAAGGGGCTCTCCTACAGGTCCACCAAAAAATGTGTTCCTATAAAATGTAAAACGGGGTAAACGTTACAATTGCTTTATATCAATGAGAATCAGGATATTAAGAGGAAAATAGTATTTACTTAGATAAACTATATTTCAGATAAGGGATTATTAACAGTTAAGAAATTAAGCGTACAAAATTAACAGTTAAGAAATTAAGCGTACAAAATTAACAGTTAAGAAATTAAGCGTACAAAATTAACAGTTAAGAAATTAAGCGTACAAAATTAACAGTTAAGAAATTAAGCGTACAAAATTAACAGTTAAGAAATTAAGCGTACAAAATTAACAGTTAAGAAATTAAGCGTACAAAATTAACAGTTAAGAAATTAAGCGTACAAAATTAACAGTTAAGAAATTAAGCGTACAAAATTAACAGTTAAGAAATTAAGCGTACAAAATTAACAGTTAAGAAATTATATACATTATATAATGATCCAAAGTTTAATAAAAAAAATAAATAATAATCGGTTAGGGCGATGATTAAAAGAGGCGGTTTAAGACAATTTGATGTTGTATACAAAACTTTTAAGTTTACTGTAGATTGGAATCTAATTTAGAAATTAGATGAGAGGGTTATGTATATCATAAATTCTAGTAATTTACACTAATTAGAATATTATGGGGAATTTTTCAAGGTTTGTATTACTATACAGACAGATTCGAAAAAGTTATCAAAAAACAAATATATAACAAATAAATGTTATCAAAGGCAAAATAAGTTATTTTTCTACTTAACTGGATAATTTTTTAGCGTTTTTATTTAATGTAACATGTTTACTCAGCTCGAAAAACTTAGTGTTTACCGATGTATTTGAAAATTGCAAATGGCGGGGCACTCTCTGGTGAACACAGTAAGTTTGGGAAAATGAGTTAAAACTAAAAAAAAATACACAAAATACTGTTGAAGGAACTGAAAAGGACAGTGAGAATGCTTAGAGGGCATTCCATAGATACTCAGTGTAAATGGAGACGCTCTGATAATATTGTACCTATTTACTACGCCTCTCCACAGGACAGAGTTAGACACCAGGGTCGTTTTTTAACGTAGAGAAAAGGTACAAAAATAAAAAAATTGTCTCAGTCGTGAAGGACTGATCCTCCACCGAAAGAGAACAAGAAATGGGAGTGCAGCATCTGAAGGACAGATACTACACTTTGAGATATTAAATCTTTTATTCATGTTAAAAATACAGTCAAAATCAACGATGAACAAAAAACTTATGCACATGGCCAACTCAAAAGGGGGGATTGTGGAGGTCGTTTGTCATCCTTGTCACTCCAGAACTAAACAAAATCAAAAGTTTCTCCCAGCTAGTATCTTCTTTCACCATAATACCGCATTCACCCTTTCATATTGGGGGACGTCCTACTTCACTCCCAATTTTTAAAACATTTTTTATTGCCGTGTAAAAACAAAAGATAACAATAAAATGGTACAATAATTCATTTGTGTCGAGGGCGGGGGGGGGGAGAAAAAACAAAAGGTGATTAGTAGGACCCTCACAACCCCATCTAGTTGATAGACTGCCCGTTCCACTAGGTTTATAAAAGGAACCTCGCTTCTGCGGGTCAGTCTCTAGGTGGGGATACCCTCTAGATGGGGGTGAATGGAGAAAAGAAAATTTTGTGGGTAAGGGGTGGGGGTTAGTTTGTATTTCTTTCTCTCTAAGATGGGTAAAATTTAGAGGAAGTGGTGAAAACAAAAATTGCAAGTAAGAGGGGATGGGGATCTTGGAGGCTTCCTAATCGTGGAGGGATGGAACACACACTCAGCTAGCTGAGAGGCTACTTGTTTAATTTTACTTCACAGAACTGCGCGTTCCACACCTAGGCGGGGAATACGTATTCAAATTTGGCTCCTCTTCGTACACACAGACTTGCCACATGTATCCATCTTCTGTCACTAAAGGCCAAGTGAGAATGCTTAGAGGGAAGTATGGATGGTCTAAGTAACTGGCGAATCGATAACGAGGCAATATTTAAGGTGAATAAAAGTTAGTAAGATGCAAAGGTCAAATCTAGAAAATAGTTGCAAACTTCGTGGATAGGACGATTAAATTAGAAGAGGCAGAAGAAGGAAACAAACTTTAGGCATGTGTTTTCTACAAAAATATTTAAACTTATAAATACTGAAAATTACTGAGAGAGAAAATAGAGATTAAATTCTGAAATTTTCTAAAGTTTTGAAGAATTATTAGGAAAATCTAATATATAAAAGGCTATATGTTTGTCTGTCTCCATTTTTTCAAACTTTATTTCTTCCGAAACTAAAAGTCAAAGAGCGGCACTAGTGGCCTCAAATGATTGGATTTTTTATGGACCATTCTTTTATGGATCTTTCTTTTATGGACCATTCTTTTATGGATCTTTAGCAGGTTAAAATGGTTTTTAAAGGGTCAAAAATGGGTCAAAATTGAAAAAAAAAAATCGTTATACGTTTTGTACATTCATCTTGGTTTATTTTTAATTTTAATCAATTCATATACATGTCACATTGGTACAGTGGTAACGTCACCAGCTTTGAATGCTACAGTTTTGCTTTAGGTTTTGATTTTAGCTGATGGCATCCAAATTTTTTTTTTTTTTTTTTTTTTTTTTTAAATTACATTTTCACCCCAAACAAGGCACATTGCCACTTTGGTGTAGGGGGCTACTATCAGGGGCAACAACTACTGGGGCACTATGTTGGGATTTGGGCAGCAAGATGCCGGTTCACGTTACACTTGAACTTCTGCATGTCAGTACAGTTAGGGAAGCAGGGACCTGGAATGGAATTCCAGAGTCTAGCGGTTCTGGGGAAGAAGCTACTGGAGTAGAAAGATCTTTTACATCTAGGGATCTCTAGTGTGGGGGTGGGATTTAGCTGCCTGTCGGGTTTGTCAAGGGATTTAATTATGCTAAGTATTCTACCAGTGATACCGTATGATCTAATTTTCCTGAGGAGACCCTCATGCCATACCCTGTCAAAAGCCTTAGATATATCTAGAGCTACCGCTCTGCCCTCCCCCGCTTTGTCCAGTGAATGGTATATACGTTCAGAGATTACAGTGAGGATGTCAGCTGTGGAACGGGCTTGTCTAAATCCATTTTGTTTGTCAGTCAGAAGTTTAGCATCTGTAAGGTGCCGGACTAGAGCATGGTTAATTATGGTCTCAAATATTTTGGCGAAAAGTGGGAGGAGGCTAATGGGGCGTTGTTTTTACTTTTGAAATCATGACTCTATAATAATATATACGAAATCTGGACAAATTAAAATATAATATTTAAGCGTATTTTACGACCGGGCTAAGCCCCCCCCCCCCCCAGTTATTTATAAATGTTTTTTCATGGTCAGAGAAGAATGCAAGAAATAATTCTTTATAGGCTACAAATGATTTTATGTCATTATTTTTTATTATATCTATATATTAATAGAATAGTGTGTGTTATTTATTTTGTGTGTCACGCTTACATCCGAGTGACTGTCATTTAATTGTTATGGACTCCCATTTCTTGTGATAAATATTTTTACCAAGAATTCTTCATAAGTTTTGGTTTCGATTTCGATTATATTTGAAGGAACACAAGTTATATTTTTTTCATAAGTTTTGGTTTCGGTTTCAATTTAAGCTGATGCACCCATGTCAAATGGACATATTTTTTTATTTTTGAAATCAAAACTTTGTAACATAAAAATCGATAAAACATTAACTCTATGATAATAATATATACAAAATTTGCAAGAATTAAAATATCATATTTAAGTGTACTTTATGACTGGGCTACGCCTGGTGTTCGTGCTAGCTTATATAAATACTTTTTCAGTTTTAACAAAAGAGCTACAATAATATCAGAGTATTTCCATTTATGCTGAATATCTACAGAATGCCAACATCAATTATTACATATGAGTCTCCTGTGGAATTTCCACAGGTCTCGCTATTATTAATGAATAAGAAATCCATTTAAAATCCATTTAGTATTATGCATGTAAAATTGTGAAAAACATGTTTTTAGATAAACATGACATCAGGTAAAATTTAATCGCCATTTTGTTTTTCGGCTTATTCATATAATGTTGATACCTTTCAAGCATGGTTTTCTCAATTTTAAGTGCATAATACTAAATTAGTTTTAAATGGAAAAGATTCCTTGTTTAGTAATATATAACGAAAACAATATACTAAATTTTTAAGAGTCTACGATAATTTAAATGCTTGTACGAAAATGTCTGGAAAATTATTGAAGGCGCCTCATTTGTAGCCTTTATAGAATTTTGCTTGCATTTTTCTTTGACCGCCACTTTTAACGTTTACCATAATCTTTCGCATCATATAAGATTGACACATTTTTTTTTTATTATTTTATTTATTATTTAGCCAACCGTACACAATTATTGTTTATTAATCATATTTTTTCTGCTTTATTTTCTTTCATAAAATCTGACGTGCATCACATACTCTTGAGATACGATCAACAGATAAATAATACTGCTTTTGTTTTATTTAGTTTCTAACATTACGAGTGTGCATTGGTGTAAGAATTGTTCACATTTTGTAAGATAAGCACACATTTTTTATGAACTGTTTCAACTAATTATTTTGCAAAACACAACAATTGTTCATATTACTTGTATTGATTGGACAATTGTTCTCATCTTGAGTGTTATTTGTGCAATGTTTCGGTTCCCCCTTTATCAACCAATTTTTTCACAAATTCGAAACTATAACCATAAAATAGAAACTAACTCATTGAATACGAAAATATCTACAGAGCCAGTAACCTTTCTCCTTTCTTTTCCAAACAACAACCAACATCCCGGAAGACGGTCGAAGGATAATCTGACTGAAACGTTGCACAAATAACACTCAAGATGAGAACAATAGTCCAATCAAAACAATACAAACAATCAGTCCTCATCTAAAAATTTCAGAACTTTAACAACAATTGCTTATCAGTCGTATTTTTCTTTAAAAAAAAAAAATATGGCACACACACACACACCAGATCCAATTTAGATATGATCAATAGATAAAATATTACTGCTTTTGTTTCCGCTAGGTGCTTCCATACATGACATTACATTTCAACATTCTAGGAGGACTTCAGAATTTGGTAAGAATACAAGTGCACTGGTAGCTAACTAGTCATTCACAGTTAATTACAGTTTTCGAAACGTTTTCATAAAAATAGTAACTCGAAATCCTATTAACTATTCTATATTCACCAATTCATGTTGCCTTTGTGCATCCATAGTTTACTTTACTTCCTATTTTGTCGATGACTTCGTAACAAGACTTTCTTAGCTGATGATCTGCATAAACACGTTTGATATTCGTCCGTCGAAACGCTGAGAACCATCTGATCATCCTGGAGGAATAACAGATCAAATGCGCTAAATTGTAAAGCAAAGGTTGTGCAATCACTAACCCCTCCTCCCCCGAGTCAGTAAAATTTGATTCCACTAGCAAGGAGAACTACAGTATAATTGGAAACAATGCCGAGATGAACGGAGAGCACATACAGCACTTGGTATTCCTGAATAGTCACCCATTTTAGAACTGACCAGGCTCAACAATGATTAACTTTGATGATCTAACCGAGAACCATAGTGTCAACGTGATAATGTATATTGATGTACAGACTAACAAACAGATGATTGTACCAAAAATAGTATTACCTGATTCTAAAGCAGACATCTTTGGTAGTTTCTGAGGTTTATACGGACATACAAGATATTGGTCAGTTAAAACTACAAGGATTATCTTGTCATCTTCGAGAGATAATGGATGAAACGAGCTAAATTGTGAAGCCCTAACCACACCAGAGATCACGTACAGCACTTGGTATTCTGAAATGGTCACTCATTTTAGTATTGATCAGGCTCAACTTTGGTAATCTAACAGATTATGTCATATACACATATGCACATAGGACATAATCACATTGACACACCGGTTCTTGCTAGGTCACTGAAGTTAAGCAATGTTGAGCCTGGCTAGTACCAGGTGGGTGACCATTTGGGAATTGTAGGTGCTGTATGTGCTTTCCGCTTATCTCTGCATTGTTTCCAGTCGTCCTGAACCTCCACTTGCCACTGATATTCAACAATGTAAACTCAGAAGACGTGTGGTTGGAGATTGCGCAATTCTTGCCACAGAAATTTCACATGCAGGCAACCTTACAGTGGGTATCCATAGTCTGCCAAAGACTGAAAGAGCCTGTTTATAAATATATATACACACATATATATATATAAATATACACATGCAGGCAAACTTACAGTGGGATTCCATAGTCTGCCAAGACTGAAGGAAGTTTAAACATAGAGATCGGACAAAAACTTACTTTACTTACTTGAGTATTTTTTGTTTTATTGCTATTGATGTTTTTTTTTGTTTGTTTTTTTGCTATGCCACGAAAGTAGAGAACTTCGTTTTCACTGATTATAGTGTTACACACGTTTCGATGGGTGTATAATGTACTTGACGCACACGGGTTACTTGTCTTTTTTGCGTGAGTTTATTCTATAGAGAAAAACTAGGCCGATTTTTTTTTTTTTTTTTTAATTTCAGACAAAGGTACTTGATGTGTCTGAGAGTGTTCTTACATAGGTTTTGTATCAAAATGCATTTGATAATTATCGAAAAATCGATAATCGAAAAAATCCAATCAAAGCAGGAAGTTCAATTTTGACCAAGGTTAACACTTTTATACAACCTAACATCACAAGTGCATTTGAGAAGTTTTCTCACCACTCAAGCAGAAGGGCCCAGCCTATAAAATTAACTGTAGATTATTTTTAAGATGGGCACGTTCAAAATATTTTTTTTCTTTTTAGAGCACAATTGAACTATGATACTTGACTTTCGTATGTTTAACTTTAATTCAAGTGCTTATGTAAAAATAATTAAATAAAATCAACAGTTGGTTCTTAGATAGGACAGGGGCGCGTTTGAAATGAATGTTTCTGTTTAGAACACAATTAAACCATGATACTTGACTTTTGCAGTTTAAACTTTAATTCAAGCCATTATATAAACATAATTTAATACAATCAGCAGTAGATTCTCTACAGTGCAATGTAAACTACAGTGTGTTGTGGACTAAGTCACTGAAGAGGCATGTGAAGCTTCCTCCTGGTACACTACGAAGTGGAGGGAGTCCCTAACTAGAGTAATCAATCAATCGATTTGATTAAAAAATGGGTGATTTCACTGATTTCGATGGCAATAAAATATGGGAGGATGGAACATTTGTTGATTCTCGTTCAATCCTGGACAACGTCAAGTCTCCCTGCTAATTTTAATTTAATTTTGCTCCATGAACCAACTCTCCATAAGCAAGGAAGGCAGTATGGCAGTATTTGTTTATGTTGGACTTGAAGACATCCAAGTTGTAGTCAGGTGGGAAACAGGCAAACGGAAGAGTTCCACAGTCGTCCACTTCTGAGAAAGAAGCTCTGCTCATGAAATCTACGTTTGGATTTAGGCACAGATAAAGTGTGGGGAAAATTATTGACAGTAGTTTCAGTCAGATGGGTGTTTCTCGTGAAAGATTGGCGAGGGGGGACGAGAGATTGGAGCTCAGACGAGCACTTGCCATGGAAATAACGATACAACAAAGACAGGCTTGCAACATCTCTTCTGTGGGAAAGAGAAAAGGGCATCCCCCACTAAGCTACAAAGTCTATTTTGTACTCTGTCAAGGCAGGATAGGCTGTTTTTAGTAGCTCCTGCCCAGATGTGGCAGCAGTACTCCATCCTTGGACATACTTGGCTTTTATACAGATAGAGAATTGCATCAGTGGTGAGATATCTTCTGGAGCGGTAGAAGGATCCCACCATTTTCCCAGCGTCCTTGGCAACAGACCTGATGTACATGTTCCATTTCAGATCAGGAGTAAAGGTCAAACCCAAAAGCTTGTCAAAACATGGAGCCTCCCCAAGACGAGAGCCATCCATTGCTTCTTACAAAGCAAGTAAAAATAATTTTCGCATTTTTTCTACAAAATTCAAGATGAAAAAAAATAAAATAAAGTACAAAGCAAAGATTGATATATGATAATATGATGGCCGCAACAAAAACTTTGCTTAATTGCAAGACAATAGGTAAATAGCTTTGTAGGGAACCGATTCTGGTAATCTACCGGTCCAGAGCACCATGGAGTTGTTTCCCTTTGATTGTGCCCAAAAGGGGCCAGAGAGGATCAAGAATTCATCACCGCCATACCTCTTCCATAAAACTCCCACAATATAAAAATACTCACAATTCATCAGTAAAAGATGTTCCTAAAGGTAGACGAGAAACTAATCGTTTATTGTTTTGTATAATGTGTGCTATTGTCTTTTAAATATTGTCAACTGTAAGTAAATGTATTACTCATTTTTGGGTTTAACCTTTTGTCTTAATAATCGATGTGTTTAGAAGATATGTTTAATGTGTGGGCAGTGAAATATTCTTTTTAAATATATTTTTTCTTTAGTATCATAGCCTTTCATTTAATCATTTTAAGTTGATATTTAACTCCTGACGAGATGGATAAATTAGTCGAAACATTGATTAATCAACAAAATGATTTTTTTTTTTTTAGGTTTATATAATTTCACGCACACACACACACACACACACACACATCTCTATCTTTACTTATATATAATGGCACTTTGAATGCATGTCTGTATGTGAGTCCGTTTCCTATGGACTCCTAATTAGCTGCTCCGATTTTTTGGAAATTTCACACAAACATATTTTATGTGTCTGGCAGTGTCCTTATATAGGTTTTGTATCAGAATGTATTCCATAAGTACCGAAAATCCATATTTTTTTCTCTCTCTCTCTCTCTCATATATATATATATATATATATATATATATATATATATATATATCACTTCGTCTTGAAGGTATTTGCTGTTTTCATTCTGACAGTTTGAATCTACACGAAAAAAGGGAAAGAGCTAAATGGTCAGCATCCATACCATTGACCGCATCACTGAATCCACACACTTGTACTATGTGTCGACTCGTTTGTAAATCTCTTGTAGGATTTAAATGTCATCTGTGGTTGAAGCATAAATGAAGTTAAACAATAAGTCGTTGGAATCTCATACATCGAAATCAGCGCGAGAGTCCAATATATATAGATATTATACTAGAAGAATACCCGTACTTAGGATAAGTAAAGTGAATTCCCCAGACAGAATAATCTTGCATCATTTATGTTCTCTTTCAATGATTAAGAATAAAGGGGTCTTAAGAAGAATTTGAAATTCATGGATTTTTGTTTGATGCATAATATAGATAAAATTTAATGCAAATTTTTATTTATTTGCGGACTGTTATCCTCATCTTCTATAATTGTTGCTCCACGACGTTTCGGTCAACTATTCCTCTGGCCTTTGTCAGGTTGTTAACCAAGATGGGATAGGAATGCTGAATCTTCAACTGTTTCTTCAGTAATTACTGCCTTCCATAGTTGTTGTTATCTCACCATAGTTTGGCCAACTAATCCTCTGGCCAGATCTTGGGTAGGATTGAAACCGCTATTTAAATAAAAGAAAAAAATATATTAATAAAAATGTACAAATTATTCATCTCAAAATTCCAATAATTAAATAATACAAATCTCAAGTGTTTGAATTGTTTTAATGGATGCCGTCTTTCATAAATATCAACTGTTAATAAATGTGGCCTTCACTTTTCGTTCTGATGATGTATGTGTTTAGGATATATGTCTAATCCATGTGTTTAGGATATATGTCTAATCCATGTGTTTAGGATGTATGTCTAATCCATGTGTTTAGGATGTATGTCTAATCCATGTGTTTAGGATGTATGTCTAATCCATGTGTTTAGGATGTATGTCTAATCCATGTGTTTAGGATGTATGTCTAATCCATGTGTTTAGGATGTATGTCTAATCCATGTGTTTAGGATGTATGTCTAATCCATGTGTTTAGGATGTATGTCTAATCCATGTGTTTAGGATGTATGTCTAATCCATGTGTTTAGGATGTATGTCTAATCCATGTGTTTAGGATGTATGTCTAATCCATGTGTTTAGGATATATGTCTAATCCATGTGTTTAGGATGTATGTCTAATCCATGTGTTTAGGATATATGCCTAATCCATGTGTTTAGGATATATGCCTAATCCATGTGTTTAGGATAAATGTCTAATCCATGTGTTTAGGATAAATGTCTAATCCATGTGTTTAGGATATATGTCTAATCCATGTGTTTAGGATATATGTCTAATCCATGTGTTTAGGATATATGTCTAATCCATGTGTTTAGGATATATGTCTAATCCATGTGTTTAGGATATATGTCTAATCCATGTGTTTAGGATATATGTCTAATCCATGAGCTGTGAAGTGAAATAACATAACCCTTTTTTTCTGTAAATTCTAGCATTCAGAAGATTCTTGGTCTGAAGAAGAAGGAGAAGTGAGTGAGGATGATATCCGACAGACAAGAACCAGACAATCCTATTCCACATTAAGTTCTGAAGGAGCTTTTTCCGAAGAGGAGAACACCAGTGAACATTCCACAAGATACACGCCTGATGGCCTCTTATCGACTAACAGTTCTGAGAACTTACAGTTGGAATTGGCCCGATGTGTCTCGGATGAGCTTTCCGATAAAGAAATGAAAATGAAGCAGATGAAGAACCAAGTCTCTTTCTCACCTGAACGAATTTTTGAGGTGAGATGTTTTTTTGTTTTTTCTTAATTCTTTGTATGTTTTTCGAAGCAGATGGTCGTACAAGAGTTTCCAACTTTTGGACACATTTGAATTATTGTTGTATTCTGTAAGATCTTTCAAACAGCACCGATTGCGCAGTAGACAGCAGGCAAGACAGTGTTGTATCGTATTGTCATCCTCTCCACATTTACGGATAGTTGGGTCAGTTTTGATTGCCCCATTCCTCTTATCAGGTGTGTTAAAATATGGCTTTAGTAAAATTAGTCACTATCTCACTCTTAACCAGCCCTATTCTAATCCGTTACTTGATCCTAGTTCTAGTGTGTGTTCAAACTCCTGTTGGCCGAATAACTATATATTTTCAAACTACATTAGTCATAGTAGTTGGATAAGTATGTTTCAAAATGTGGCATACATCTATAAAATGGAAATGCGTTTGTTCATATATATATATATATATATATATATATATATTAATAATGGATGTATATATATATAAGGATAAAACACTAGTGTCTGTAGGTCTTTAATAATTATTATAGTAAATAATATATATATATATATATTAATAATGGATATATATATATATATATATATATATATATATATAAGGATAAAACACTAGTGTCTGTAGGTCTTTAATAATTATTATAGTAAATAATATATATATATATATTAATAATGGATATATATATATATATATAAGGATAAAACACTAGTGTCTGTAGGTCTTTAATAATTATTATAGTAAATAATATATATATATATATATATATATATATATATATATATACACCAACTTAAAGGTATTCAAGAGGGAAAACTTGTGAATTAAAATGAGGTTATTAAGAGTGCTCAATAAAAAAAGAGCAAAATATGTTTTTATTTATATAGACAAATATTACATAGTCGCTACACTGACATGCTAATTTGTCTTTGTCCCCCTCCCCCTTGCGACGACCTCTTTTTTTTTTTTCTTTCTTTCTTTCCTTCTATATATTTCCTCTATGGTAGGCAAAACTCATGTTTTTGACATGTTAACTTCCAACTCTTAATCAAAGATGATTTCAAATGTTTTCAACGGTCAACCCCCCCCCATTATTTATGGCAATGTAATCATGATGACTCCTTTTTCCTTCTTCTGTTTCCCTGTTCTTTCTTTTTTGTTTTCTTTTTCTTTTCTTTTTTATTCCTCCTCTTAATCCTGTTTAGTTTTGATGTTCTCTTCCACCCTACTGCTTTCTGTGTTTAGAGTCTAAAATGTCACTTAACTACCACCCCTCCCGTTGAAATTTAGCATTTTAATATTTTATTTTCATAAATAAAAAAAATATTTCATTTCTTCCATTTGAGAACCAGATATCTTGTTTGGCACACAAACTTTATTACATCACCTGACAAGGATTTTTGGTTCTTGCCAACCAGTCGTCCAAAACATTAACATGTTCAGTGTAGCGACTATGTAATATTTGTCTATATAAATAAAAATATTATTTATATAAATGCCTTGGTAAAGGCAAAAGCTAAGGAAGAAAACCCTGACAAAAACTCCAGTTTGAAGTCCTGATAGACAAATGATGAAGCACTGCAACTGTTGGAGCTGCACTGGCTCCTGCTGTATTGGCTTGCCTTTCTATCTGACTTCAACACCGAGAGGGGAATCCTGGTAACTGGGCAAACCTGACTCTCCTTATCATCCACCAAGACTTACACCCCGAGAGAAAACTCCGACTTCGACTTTTTAGCCACAGCAAATACTGTAGTGCAACAGACTAGATACAGAACGTTATTGTCTAATAAGACAGAAGGTTGACAGAATATATATATATATATATATATATATATATATATATATATATATATATATATATATACACTCGTGCTGGTCAAAAAAATAGAACATCATGTTTTTTGGCGCTAAATTCTTATTGAAGACAATCTGTGAGATGAAATTGGTGCTAAAATATCCCTACATGCTAAACTAACTGAAATAGTTGTTATACAACATATTTTTGTTTTTCATATTAATTGCAATGTCAGTTTTTGAATATTTTGTGTTTCAAAATAATAGAACAATGCAGGTAAGTAAACAAAATAGTTTTTTTTTTATTATTAATATGAATACAAATAAAATTAATCAATACTTAGTAGCAGCACCTTTTGGCTTGATAACAGCATCAATTCGCCGGGGCATGGAATCAACAAGCTTCTCGCAATCATGTGTAGAAACTGAATCCCATGTGTTCTGGATTGCAATCTTCATGGCTGCAAGGGTAGTAGGTTCTTCTTTTCGGAGCTTCCTCTTCATCTGGTCCCACAAGGCTTCAATAACGTTCAAATCTGGCGAGTTTGCCGGCCATTCAAGAACAGGGATTGATCGTTCTCGCAGCCAGGAAGACGTAGTCTTGGCAGAGTGTGCCGGTGCCAGGTCGTGTTGAAACATGATGTCTGTAGCCTCCCTGTCAAACTGGTTATCCAACACTGGCAGTAAATTAGCTTCCAGTATATATTGGTACACTTTTGCGTTTACAGTTCCTTTGATGAAGCATAAATTACCAACACCTTTAGCACTCATACAGCCCCAAACCATGCAAGACTGCGGGAACTTCACAGACTTCTTAACGCATTCTTGGTTATACCGTTCCATGGTTCTTCGCCAAACACATGGCCCTTGGTCGCCGAAGGAGATACAAAATCGAGACTCATCTGAAAAGATCACACGCCGCCATTCGTCTGCAGTCCAGGTTTGATGAGCAGTTGCCCATTGCAGCTTCTTCAACATCTGCTTCTTGTTAAGAAGTGGTTTCGTGGCAGCTATACAATTTCAGTATCCCAGTTGCCAGAGCCTTCGGTAGGTAGTGTTTCTCAAAACGTCGGCACCAAAAGCCTGTTTCCGTGCTTCAGTGATGTGACTTGTTGATTGGAATCGACTTTTCTTTGCCACCTTGTCCAGTGCCCGCTCTTGTCTTTCGGTGGTGCCTTTCTTTCGTCCGCATTTCTTGCGATTGCTGTTGGAAACACCCTCAGTATCTTTCCGGAGCACTTTGGTCACCACCGATCTTGAACATCCTACCTTGATTGCGATGTCCATGTGCGTCTTTCCTTCTGCCCGCAAATCAAAGACACGCTGCTTCTCAGGCAAAGATATGTCTTTAGAGTGACCCATAATGATAAAGTATTATTAAATCGCTTTCAAAATCTTTTTAAACATGTAAAGCTCACATAGAGCGAGAGCTTCTTTTTTTCTGACTTGGCAAAAAGCAAATGGCGGCCTCCAATGTTTCAACTTGTAACCAGACTCAGGGGAAGTCACCCTCATTGGTATCTTTCCAAGAGGAGTCCATGCTACTATCATGATGTTTAAGGGGGGTAACTGGTTGGGCCTCTACAAAACAATATTTGCTTTTATTTTTAGTTTAAGATTACTCAACGACAAAATGTTCTATTAAATTGAAACGTTGACTTTTCTAATGTGACAATAAAGTACTCATTGTCTGCCATATGCATCTCCTCAAATTATTAAAAATAGTTGCAATTGTTATTTAATTATAAGATATCTCGCCTGTACAATTTACAAGTCGAAAATTATCCCAAACGGAATGATTTTACAATTTTATACATATGTTCTATTTTTTTGACCAGCACGAGTATATACAACAACATGCCAAAAGATAGACTGACTCAAATTGAAACAAATTTTATTATGGAGATAAAAAAAAAACGAAAATCTGCCTTGCACACGACTAAAATGCTAGTTTTATTCTGGTGTCTTTAACTCCCCCTCCCCCTCCTATTTTTGCTGATGAAGAAACTTTGATTTTTAATTCAAAATTATGAATCGTTTATATATATATATATATATATATATATATATATATATACTAGAATTTCGGCCCGGCGTTGCCCAGGTGTTTGGAGGTGTATGCTGAGCAAAAAAAAACAAAAAAAAAAACGGTAATTTTTTAAACTTTGACCACTATTATGACCCCTTAACATTTATTGTTTTGGGCTCAAATAAAGTAATTAAGTTAGATCCATGTCAAAGGAAACAATATCTAAAATTTCAAGTGTTTAGACCCAAAATTGTCGGAGGAGTTTGGTAGAGTTCTCAAAGGTCAAATCGTTGAACTTTGACCCCTTAACAGCGAAATTTCTGGCCGAAACCCGATCACATCGATTTTCCCAAATCTCAGTACCCTGTATATCAAATTTCGAGTCTGTAGACTAAAAATTGACAGAGTTATTGCATAGGGAAATGTACACAGACAGACATGTTCACTTATATATATATATAATCAAAATATGAATATCTACAGATACAATTCTATTCTGAACAAAAAAGTGCTCAATATTCGAGATGGAACATGAAAGTTGAAAGGAATTTTATGATGCAATGTAAAAGTTTACAGAATTTATTGTTCAAAAACAAGAAATACTATAAATATTTTTTCTTAGTCCATGGAGTTTTGAAAATTCATATTTTTTTCTCTTAGCCTTACCAAAAAATTTAATGCATTTATCTTTAAAATGGCACTACTTTCATCTTACTACCATTCATAGTTAAGCAGATATGAAGACTTGAAATGTGCTCAAGACTTTTGGAATACCGTGTGTGTGTGTGTGTGTGTGTGTGTGTGTGTGTGTGTGTGTGTGTGTGTGTGTGTGTGTATATATATATATATATTAGTGCCCCAGACTTTTGGAACACCCCATTTATTTATTTATTTTTACCTTTTGTGATCACTGCTATATATTGGGTACAATATAATAATCAATAGTGAATTTTTTTAAATATATTTTTATCTGTTCATCTCTGATGCATGTTTATGTGGTTAGTATATAAGTAACACCATCTGTTATCCATATTATTTGTATATTTCTTCAAACTCTTTTTTTTTTTTTTGCTTGAGAGTCACCACTTATCAAGGCCCGAAAGCCAGTCAAGGATAAGGGTTTCAGTGTTATTTTCACAACAGAAATCATTCTGTTCAACTAGCTAACTTAATCGCTACTGTTTTTGCTTCTTTCATGCACGAAAAGACACAAGGAGACATTCACTGAGGGTTTTCAGTGAAGGTTTTGAATGGATGTAGGAGAGAGAGACTTATATCTTTGTATTTAGTTCTTTACTTCTTAAACGTTATAACTTAACGAAATGAGTGGTAACATTTTGCTTAGATTATTTTTACATTATTGGCCGTGATTCGTTCGTATAACTTCCACCAAGAGACTGATTTAAAAAAAGTTTAGTTTTTCTCAGTTCAAAAACTTGACGTCATTCGTCATAGTTGGTATTTGATTTATCTACCGTTTGACATGTTATCCCCTGCCTTTTCAGCCATATTTCATTCAATCCTGGGAATGATTCTGTTTTGCAAATCTGGATTATCATCATGCACTCAGTGTAACTCTTGTCAAAATTCACACTACTTAACTTAATACATGGGAAGTAGCATGTTCTTGTTCTGTCAGCCAGGACTGGGTAGAAGTCCGAAGTAATTTGCAATTGTATTTTGTATTGTTCAAGGCTTCCAAAATTCATACTGGCAGAAGCCACTCAAAATATGACTGCGAATTACTTGGGACTTTTACCCAGTCATGGCTGATGGAACAAGAACATGCTATCTATCTATCTGGTAAGTGGTGCCGAAAGTAACGGTAAAAAAAAATAAAAAATGCTGGTCCAGAGTTTTTTTATTTCCAGTTTTATTTTTATGAATTATAGTAGTGCATCAGGATACGGTGGCCCTAAGATACGTTTATTTCGAGTTACGATGTGGAATATGATGTTTTTCCGGTCTCTGGTTATGGTATTTTCCCCACCTTACGGTGTTATTAGGCCCCCAACAAAAGGAGAGTGAACCTGTAAATTCACCCATGTCCATTCATCTGTCCGCACTTTTCTCAATAACTACGCCTTGGAATTTTTTAAAATTTTGAACAAACATTAAACATGACATGATTAAAAAAGTGACAACAGATTTTCCGGGAAAACTCTGGTTGCCCCGCTAGGGATGCCTTTTGGGTTAAAATGGATAAAATTGACACTTTTGTGCTTATTAAAAAAATCCATGTCTTGGATTTTTTTAAAACTTTCTGAAAAGTTGTAACTAACTGATTTCTATATAATTTTGTTTGTCTATACTTCACAATAACTCTTTGGTTGGTTGGTTGTTTTTGTTTTATGGCATATCAACCTTTTTCGGGTTATTTAATGCTGAATCCAAAGATTTTGAAGAAAAATGTTTTTAATAGAATATATTTGTTGTTTTCATGTCAGTTTCTATTCAACCCATAGTTGGGACCCTAACAGGTACTACCAATCCGGGTCAGAGTGAACCTGGGAGCAATGGTAATTAAAGGGTGGCTACACACTACCCAAAGCCCACAAGCTGGGGCCTCACCACTGGATATAGTTTAAGGTCATATCCAGGACCACCATTGAGGGACTTTTACCCTCTGCAGGGGGGCAGTCGGCGTATTCTAATGCCCCACCGACTGGGCCGATAACTCTTTGGTGTGCCTCGGGGCTCTTTTAGGACTAATGAAAACACTCCATTTTTGGGACCATTTTACCATATTTGTCCAAAATTTTCTGTGTATGTCTGTTTAGCAGTTTTGCATAGTGTTGAACTCAAATTTAAATATGTTAAGGTCTTGGGGATTTTTAGGGCTAAATGGGAGGGGGCGGGGGGGGGGCGAATGATGGACTTAGCCATTTCTTTTTTTTTTTTTTTTTGCATGGTGCAGAACTCAAATTTACATATGTTAAGGCCTTAAACGGCACCGTTTGTTCATTTTTCACCAGGATTTGACGTCACCTAGGGACTTTTGGGGCTAAATGGGGGGGGGGCAATTGCTGAACTTAGTCATTTTTTTTTTTTTTTGCTTCGTTCACTGTGCACTCACAGGGGACCATCCATGCTTCACTTATTTATAATGTTATTTGATTATATACATGTGTAACGTACTAAAGTAAAGTGTATCGGCCATGTTACAAACTGAAGATTACTTTGCATGAAACGCTGTGGAAATAACAATCAAGATAAGAACAGTAGTCCGAAGAATTATGAATAATGCAGGGTGGAACGATAAAATTGTTGCCCTAGAAAAGACATGATTCCATTTCCGTTTGATGAAAACCAGTTTTATTGTTTGTTTTTTTTTTTGTTTTTGTTTTTTTTGTTGCAGACCATCTACTAGTTAACCAGTTGTGTACAAACAGCAAGAACAATAGGAGCCTTCTCTCGTGTCTGAAAGTGACGCAACGTTCAACGAGCGAGATCGGAGATGTGTTGCTGTACAACTCGTGCTCTCTACTGATCCAAGTTATGACAACAGGACCATTGCCAGCACCCTCAAAATGCATTACTTGATTGCCACAAATAACAGGGATGTGCTGAGGATGATGAAAACAAAGTTTCCGGCCATAGTTATGGTCTTTGGTGTGCTTTTAAGTGAGGGCCTCGTCATACCACCTCACATCTTCGAAGTCGGCTTGAAAATCAACACCAAAGTGTATCTGGATGTGCTGAAGAGTGTGATAATCACCTGCTGCAATCAGGTGGTTGCTGGAAGACCCAGGGTGTGGCAGCAGGACTCGGCGTCAGCCCACAAATCGCAAGCGACTCAGGCTTGACTTCAGGAAAAGTGTTACGACTTTGTACCCTTCTCTCACTTGTCTCCCCCGACCTGAACCCACTGAACTACTCATTTGGTCATACGTCAAGAACATCACCAACATGACCTCTCACAAAACTAAAGCGAGCCTGATCGTCGCCATTTGCCGAGTATTCGCCGAGCTCCCGCCGACATTTGTAGAAACGGTATACTTTCAGTTCCAGACCCATATTGAGGCAGTGATTGAAGCTAAAGGCGGCTACATTGAATAGATGTCAGCTCTACTACACAATCAAGTTACCTGAATTGATCTTTTCAGTAAAAGTTTTAAAATAAATCTGTAGTGTTGTTTTCTTTAAGGTGACAACTTTATCGATCTCTGTCCTCATCTAAAAAATTTTAAAACTTAATTATTTATCTTTTCTTTTTGTATTCCAGGCTCATAATTCCGACTCCAGTTCAGATTCTGATGAATGCTCGGATATCACCGTCAATACGACAGTCCATCGTTCTCGGTCGTTTGAGACGAAGTGGTTGGTCGATGCTTGAACCTGACGCTGTTATTGAAGAAATCAGTGCCACAGGAGAAGACACGCAGGCCGACTGAATAGGGAACTCCAAAGAAATTTTTTTTTTTTTTTTTTTTTTGTGCTTGCGCAGTTTACCAGCATTTAAAAAAAAAATGGAGATATTGAAAAAAGAACTATATTGTACGTACTCGTTATAAAGTTCTCATAAAAAATTTTCACTGAATTTGATCAAGTATTTTTTTTTTTTTTTTTTCAAACAGAGAAAAATCAAATTTTAATGAGATCAATCGTATCGTCGCCATCTTGGTGATTTCCGCGGACAAAAAGGGGGCGTGCCTTTAAACGAAAAAGGGATTAACAAAGGACAGGGGAATTCTGTAACATAAGTAAAAAAAAAAAAATAAATAAAATAAAATATTTCTCTAGGTATTTTTTCTGTCCATGTTTCAAAATAATATCGTAAAATTTTGATGGAGTTATCTCCCCTGGCGCCTCCTTCCTCGACCGCCCAATTCGCCAAGATGGCGAAGATACGATCGATCTCCTTAAAATTTGATTTTCCTCTGTTTAAAAAAATAATAAATACTTGATCAAATTAAGCGATTTTATAAAAGTGAAAACTTTGTTCCATATCGGGTATGTACAGTATAATTTTTTTTTCAATATCTTCATTTTTGTTTTTCTGTCTTTGTTCGTTTTTTAATGTCTTTGATAAACTGCACAAGCGCTTTTTTTTAAATTTTTTTTTACGTTTCTGGAAACACTAAGATGAAGTTCTCTTCCTGTTCAGGTCGGATAATAAATAAAAAAAAAAAAAAAAAGAGAAAGGAAAAATGTTATAGTATATTTAATAAATAAAAAACAAGAAAAAAAAAAAAAAAGAAAACTCGAAAAACATCAAATTAAACACTGAAATAATCGAACTTAAACGGCATATCATTACTGTTAACTGATGCCTGGGAAGAAATACGTTCGGCCGAGCAATGGCTTCGATTGTCAAAATTCTTGCATCGTTCCCCCCTCCCCTACTTCTACCTCCCCCCCCCCAAAAAAAAACTATCATTCACTGATCTCTTTTTGACGAATTTTATT
>NC_136506.1:94430133-94482633 GCF_053919585.1 Euprymna scolopes
GTTATTGCGTAGGAAAATGTACACAGATACACACACACGTTCACTTATATATATATATATATATATATATATATATATATAGAGAGAGAGAGAGAGAGAGAGATAAAAAAAAGGAACAAATAAAGTTGTGTTCATCAATGTTTCGTCTTTATTGCGAAACTTCCTCTGGATGAACACATAACTTGGTTTGTTCCTTTTCTTTTATCTCTCTATTTCGTCGGAACACTATTTCCATTATTCTCATCACACATATATATACACACACACACACACACACACACACACACACACGTTATTCACAGATAGACTTTTTCAATGTATCACAGCTCTTCAGTCTGGCGACTTGTAAGGGGTTCAAACTGTGTTTTAAATGAAACCCAACCGTCTTTTTAACATCATGATACGATGTGTATCATCTTAAGTTGCTAAAAATAAAACTCATACACGATCTGAAGACTGAAAACAAAATCCGCGTTTACACTGTCGAAAATTGCCGTGTAACGCAGTATATTTGAACGCATCTGATTATTAGGTTAAACTTTTTGTGGTGCAGATTTTAATCCTGTGTAATTCTCACCAATGTTAATGCACACGTATTTTTCAGGATGCACGTCTTATGTGCATTAAATACTGACATTAAAATGCATCTTAAAAGCAGGACTTTGTGTTAGATCCAATGTATTTATTTTCAAAATGTTTCATTAAAAAAAAAAAAAAATTCCGACAATTCCAAACAATCATGTATTTTAAATTTACAGCAATTTCATCTGAAAAAAAAAACAACAATATAAAAAAAATGATCATAAAGGATTATTATACAAATAATACAGAAATTATACACATGATGCAGAAGAAAGTGTACTTAAGAGTTTGTTTTTTTCTACAAGTCATCCTCTCTGTCTGTAATTCTTTGGAAATGCTATTTTGCATTGTAAAATTCAAACTCTTTGTTTGTATTGCTTTAGATGAAACGGCTGTAAAATTCAAATAAGATTACTTGACAATGTTCTGAATTGTCAGAATTGCAACGTTTATGTACACACACACATTATATACACACACACGCACACATATATGCATCTATATAATATATATGCGCATATATATATCTATCTATATATATATATATACACACACACACACATTCTCATTCTCTCTCTCTATATATATAAATATATATGTGTATATATATATATATATATATATATATATATATATATGTGTGTATATATATATATATATATATATATATATATATATATATACTCGGGGTTTTTTTATATTCAAAAGTAATGGACTAATGAATTCAACGAGGTTGTTAGATAGTGCTCAATAAAAAGAGCTGATAATACTTGTTTATTGTTATATAAACATGCTCACATCCCGCTGCTACAAACAGCCACTTGTTTCAATCAAACAACAGATATCATCAGGCAGCGACTTGACTATTCAAAAGTTCAATGAATAATCGGTTTATTCATTGAACTTTTCAATAGTCAAGTCGCTGCCTGATGATATCTGTTGTTTGATTGAAACAAGTGGCTGTTTGTAGCAGCGGGATGTGAGCATGTTTATATAACAATAAACAAGTATTATATATATATATATATATATATATATATATATACGCACACACACACACGCTGAATACAGGAATTCAAAAAATGATTTTTAAGGTATGCATGGGTTCTAAATGGGCATATATATATATATATATATATATATATATATATATATATATATATATATATATATTTTAATATTGTACATCCATAGAATGATTGGATTTGTTATACCTTGACTTCTCCTGAGAAGCTGATCCATGCAACCTTAAGTATGGTATATACAATCATTCGATAAATGTATAATATTGAAATAAATATTTATTTAATCAAGCACTGTCTTCATATTGTACACGCACACATATATTTAAATTGTTCTCGTTTTGTGTATATTTCTTTGTTAATGTTATATTGTGTGTAGCATATTTTCTTTTCTAGTTTAAATCTAGCTCCCCCCATCTTCCCTCTCTCTCTCTCTCTGACTCTCACAGTCTACACATCACTCTTGCTGCTCTCACTCCTCCCCCTCCCCTCCTCCTGTTTCTAATTAAAAAATGTTCACTGTTTTCAAAAACGAAAGGAGAAATTGCTTTAATTTGAGCTGAGTTAGAATTCCCCTCAATCAAGAAAAACATGATCCAAATGGACTCACTCTCATGAATTTAAAAAAATTTTTTTTTTTTTTTTTTCAATTTTGGGGTTTTAATATGAAAATAAACATACTTAACAGGTTAATATTATTAAAATGTCTTTCAACCTCAAAAAGACAATGTGTATTAGAGTGTGTGTGTGTGTGTGTGTGTGTGTGTGTATATTAGTATGAAAATATGCTTATGGTAAGTAAGTTGCACAAACGAATATACTTCATTCTCAGGAGAAATCATCAGGCTAATTGCAAAATTATCGACACACATGGTTTCCATTAACACTATAAATTAGTTTGATATTCCATCGATGCCTTCGGTTTCATAGAAACGCTGGAAAGTCAGCCCGTAATTTTAGACCTTTAGTTTTTAGTGTTTGTGTGAAATCGAAGATATCGATGGAACATCAAACTAATATATAGTATCCAATAATAAAATGTACATATGCTCTGCACAACTAATTGAGCACTCTCATTATTTCTTCTATTGCAATAAATTATGCGATATATATAAGCATATATCATACATGAAACTTCTTGTGTCTGTAAATATATACATACATACATATAAGCCTATATATATATATATAGAGAGAGAGAGATGTACATATATTTGCATGTATATATGTATACGCATTTATGTATTCGTGTGTGTGTATATATATATGTATTATATATATACATATATATGCGTATATATATGTATATATATGTGTGTGTGTGTGTGTGTGTATATAGGTATTTATATTTGAATCGTGTATATTTAGGCAGCATTTTTTCATTTAAGCAAACATTGTTAAAGAAAAAAGAGAGCTTTTGTTATACTATTTTGACCATCAGAAAAAATGAAAAAGTAAAAGTATAATTAAATAAAAACTGTCCGTGGTCTTTAACAATGCGTGTATATATATATATATATATATATATATATATATATATATATATATATAGCATTTATTCTCAGTCATGTATGTCTTCAGAAAGATTTATCAGTGTGACTATATACAGTTGACTTGCCAACCTAGGACCGCAGACGGTGTGCGTGTACATATACATTAATATATCTACGCATACATACATACACACATATATATATATATATATATATATATATAACTACTTCATTTATTCACATAAATTTAATATACGAAAGTATAGATTTGTGCGTAAACTTTAAGTATTTACTTCAAAAGTGCTCAATACGTAGATAGAGCTAGTTAGTAATTTATAAAATATATATGGCGATTAAGCTACACTGAATATTCTGCGTTTCATCCAACTATAGGATTCATCAGGCTTATGCAAAAAAGCATTTCCAAAGAATTACAGGCATAAGCCTGACGAATCCTATAGTTGGATGAAATGCAGAATATTCAGTGTAGCTTAATCGCCATATATATTTTATAAATTACTATATATATATATATATATATATAGACACAGATGTATGCATAACTTTGATACTGCGTATTTCTGCTTGACCAGGTGCAAAACGATGCATGCAAAATTGTGCAGATAAAATTTATTACATCGCCATAGAAAATATAAACTAAAAAAAAAAATAGATAATACTTAAAAAATGTTTTTTTTTAAAATTCCAGTCTTCTTTTCTTTTATTGAAAAAGTAACTGTAAAAAAAAAAAAAAAAAAAAAAAAATTAACTTTTTTGTGATGTTATCGTCTGGCAAAGATCTCATAGAGCTGTTTATTAATTCAAAGTACCCCAACATTATAAGCTTCAAACTTTTGAAAAAGAAACTCTGGATCATTTTTGTTTTTTTTTATTCATTTTTAGTGTTTTTTGGGTTTTTTTTTAATTTGCAAATTTCTTTCACTTTTGGACGAAATAAATTGCATCAATACATATATGGAAATAAATTACTTCAATACATATATGGAAATAAATTACTTCAATACATATATGGAAATAAATTACTTCAATACATATATGGAAATAATAAATCCAATTTAGATCTTTCACTTTTATTCCACAAATTGTTTCTGATTGGATACTCAGAATAGCTCTGCAACAAATATCTCAAAACATACACATAGTACAAATATTCTTCATTAAGTATTTTTTTACAAAATATTGGAAAAGAGAAGGACATATTTCTCAAATGTGCAATTGAATTTTCCACAATTGGATGCATATATATACGGTATGAGTCACGGGAAACGAATGTTTTGAAGGAAAACAAAACATGTAAAAACATCCGTTTCCTGTAACTCGGCCTATATATATATATATATATATATATATATATATATATGGTTATGAGAAAAATGTTTATTTTATATTTCATTTTTATTTATACCAATCCTTTAATTTATGAAGCTCAATATAACTACAGAACATAAATAAATAGATTTTAAAAAGTCTATACTCTAAATTCCAAAATATTGACCATCTTATCGTTTATTATTTTAAGCATGTTAAAATGTTAAATTCTTGACAGCATCTTTTTCGTAGTGCAGAATTATGTAATTAATCTGTCAATGATTATTTATATATATAATAATTTCCACAGCCAGACAACGTCGCAGCTCACAAGAGCAATGACAGCCAACAAGCCGGAAGCCCAAGACTCGAGTTTCCGATTTGTTGGCCGTCATGGCTCTTGTGAGCTGTGACGTTGTATGACTGGAAATTATTGTATATTCTCTAACATTCTGAAGGTTATAAAATGTTTATGGGAAAAATATGCTCATTCAATCGTATATCACCCTTTTATTTATACGAATCCTTTTATTTATGAAGCTCGGGGTATGTTAAATATAGAGCATAACAAAAAGTTATTATCTTTGGCGTAAATATAAAACACGATTGCAACTACTCTTCCGATTTTTTCTTCAGATTTATGTAATCATGCCCAAATTCTTTTTTATTTTCTTTTAAAGTTAATCTTATTCGTCTGATAAGTTAAAGTGGAAAATTCGAAAAAAATTGACGTAATAATTATACGAATGTTTCTGTGGTACGAAACAGGTGCTGTCAAGTAATGAACATTTTAACATGCTGAAAGATATAAACGGTAAGAAAATCTTGAAATTTGGAATATAGGCTTTTTGTTATATATATATATATATATATATATATATATATATATATATATATATATAACACGTATGTGTGTGTTATGAACTACTCCAGTTGATAAACTAAAAATATTCTTGAATTTTCATGGATGAGAAACCTCTCTCTCTATATATTTTAAATTTTATCCCTAGTTAATGTAAGCTCAATAATTAATAGGTCCGTCAGTTATTGCTTTAATTTATTAATAGGGTCCCATTTTATAGGTTAGAATTTCAAAAACACATTGTAACACGTCATCTATACTGAAGAAGAAGTACATGAGAAAGAATTCGATTCTTATTTTGTCTTCAGTTTCTTAAATGCTAACTATTTGAAGTGGCTTAAAAGGGTCGCTTTTCTAATCCACAACAAAAATGTCTGTCCGTAACAATGAAACTCTGGTTCGTCCAGCAGAAACTGTATCGTTTTAAAATTTATATTAACTCCTGGTTTCTTTTCAACAAATTTTATTGGTTTCTTTTCAACAAATTTTGCTACGCTATATATATATATATATATATATATATATATATATATATATATATATATATATATATATATATATATATATATATATATATTATAAAGTTCTTTCCAACTATATAATTTACAGCTAGATACCAATATCGTAAACAGATGAAGCCTGATCGATTTGGTGAATTAATGAAAATATACTTCACCGGAAACGAGAAGGTTCGATTGTTTTTATATATATATATATATATATATATATATATATATATATATATATATATATATATATTGTTGAAAGATCGCTCACCGTGGAAAAAAAAACCATAGAAAATTGTAAGCTTTTTTGAAGGGCAGTGTGTAGATCTTGCTGTCTTAAAACATGTTTAAAGAAAGCAGGACGAAAATATAACATCAGAGAAATTACAACAGGAACTGAAGTGCACTGTATGTGGCAGATAACTTTTTGTCAAAAGCTGGTTTTGTTAATCATCTGAAATCACAATCAAAGACAGGAACGAAAGTCTTTTGAGGAAGCTTCTACAGACAAAACTATCAACGCTATGTTGTCGTATTTGTGGTCTAATCTGCAAATCTAAAAATGGCCTGACACGCCATTCAAAGATTCACAATATTGTCATGCGATCACACGTTGAAAGTTTTTATGTCACATTTGTGAACTTTCACGAAGGATTAAAGATGGATTAAAAAGTCACCTACGTGCACACAGACGTAAATAACGCTTAACTGAAGAGATGGCAAATTTATGTCAGGAAGTAGCAATCATTATATCATGAATAACAAAAAACACACACATTAGGCAATAATTATTTTCACATAAATGGTCTCTTCAGAGCTGAAACACCTAGTTATGGTTGAAATAATTATTGTCTGGCATGTGTTTTTTTTTTTATTATTCTTTATTCTCAGATATTTGCCCTGTTCGTTAAATATATTGAACTCTCAACTCGGAAATATTACATTTGATTTTAATATATATATAATATATATATATATATATATATATATATATATATATATATATATATATACACTTATAATTCTATATAATTTTTTTATTAGATCGAATCTTCCTATTCAGATCGAACCTGTAGCAAAAAACCTTTCACACACACTATCTCTCTCTCATATTATATATATATATATATATATATATATATATATATATATATATATATATATGATTAGTTTTTTTGGAAAAAGAATTCCAGCAGAGTGCTCAATTAAAAGGAAAATCCAAATTTTAAGAGCGTACTTATATTTTGTGTACAGAAAGTTGTTAGTTGAGACAGGTCATTGGTACCGTCGGTTTCAAGCCCGATAATAAGGCCCGTTTAAGGTATCCTTATCGAGCTCTCTTCAGCCAATATTCGTCTCACGTCTGACGAATATTGGCTGAAGAGAGCTCGATAAGGATACCTTAAACGGGCCTTATTATCGGGCTTGAAACCGACGGTACCAATGACCTGTCTCAACTAACAACTTTCTGTACACAAAATATATATATATGTAAGAAGCAGCATATTGAAATAGCTGCGAGAGTGGATATATCATAAACATACAAATGGTTTCAAGCTAAAAAATAATATAGAAATACTTATTAATGTTTGACCAGCAGTCATGACATTAAAAAATGTGAACGTTCTCTTGTAGCAAGAAACCTTTGTTGTGGTCATGTATTCTAATCCGTAGCTATTTTAATAAATATGTATTTTTATGTGTGTAAAGAGATTTTGGTAATAAGAAAAAAAATAATTTATTAAATCCAGATTGATTCGTATTGAATCTATTTCCGATTGCAAATAACAAACTTGATACTTAGCAATTAAATAAAGCCTATAAATAAAGATCCTTTCACACACACACACACACACACACACACACACACAAAGTATATATATGTATATATGCATACATACATGTATATATGCAACGCACACACACACAAATATAAAATTAAATAAAGCCTATAAATGAAGATCCTTTCACACGCATATATATATATATATATATATATATATATGAATAAAAATGAAATAAAAATACCAGCGATGGTTGACGTTATTTGTTTTGAAAAAAGAAAAAAATATATCCCGAAGATGTCCCCTGCAATAGGGACGAAACGTTGATCACCATTTTATAAATTCATTCAGTTTTTCTTTTTTCAAAACAACATATATATATATATATATATATATATATATATATATATATATATATATATATCCATCCCGAAACAGTGTTTCATGATAAACAACTGATAATCCCTTAAATTAACATTAGTACTATAGTGAATTCGAGAGAGCAAGTTGATGCAGTGACTGTAGGTGATTACATGACTTACTGACTAAATAGTTTTCTAACGAATGATAAAAAATAGAAAAATTAAATAAGTTTTTTTTTAATATATAGTTTAAAAGGTTAAAATCTTCCAAGAGTACATACATAAGTATATACACATATACATACATGCATTTTTATAATTAACATACATTTAACCCTTATCCCTGAGTGGCTTCCGGGCCTTGATAAGTGGTGATCACTGTGTACAAAAAAAAAAAAAATGCATATATATATATATATATATATATATATATATATATATATATACACATGCACACGCACACTTACATATATAAAATAAATATCATTTGCCAGCATCTGACTACCATCACATCAAAATGAGTTATTGCTTCAGAACTTTTTGTTGATTTTTTTTTTCACAATTGTTCAAAGATGATTATTTATTTATTTTTTTTTCCATGTTTTCACATCGCTAGGTCACCATGAATCATTTAACATTAAAAAAATAATAATAAAATAAAAAAGACAAAAGAAATAAAATTTAAATATTGTAAAAAAAAAAAAAAAAAAAATGTTTAACAAATTTCCATTGAACCAAGCGCTTTTTACGAGTGTCACCAACTTGTATTTTATCATATAGATTCTTGTACTGAGACCCTCTTCCTCCACTCTTCCAGACTTCAACTACCCCCTCTCGCCCCCTGAATTAATGACGATCTTCCTCCTCCATGGAGGGTCGGGAGGATTTAGGGTGGAGGATAGGGGATCTGTTACGGCGGCGGCGGCGGCGTTAATACCTAATGTTGTCACCCAACACGGTTAAGTGAATGATTCGCATGATGAACCATTCATGCCAGTGCCTATATACATGCTGGAAAAAGAACTTTCAACAGAAGAAGAAATTTCCTTATTATAAAAAAAATGTAGATGAACCAAAACATTAATCTTTGTAGAAGAGAGAAAAAAAAAACAGAAAATATATTTAAAAACAATAAAAAATAAATAATAAAAAAAAAACGGTCCTCCCTTCCGATTCATTTCCTTACCTTTCGCCATTCTTCCCCTCCCCCCCCCCCAACCTCTTCTCTTCCCTTCTTCTTCCTCTCGCAATCCAAATTTCCAGTGCTGTCGTCATATGGAAAATATTACATTGGTCAATCGGTGATATTATGGCGTCATTATTAGAACTTTCTATCAAGAAGACACAAAAAAAAGAGGCTCACAGATTCTTTAGACATATAGAACGTTATTTACCAATCTTTGTTGTGAGATTGTCATGCGTAATAAAGATGATAAAAATGGCTGCATTGCCAGATTCACTGTAAAATTTTTTTTTCTTTCCATTCTCTTCTTCCTTCTTTTCAATCCCCTCCTCTAATCCCCCCCCCCGAAAAAAAAATGATCTCTTTGAAAAAGTTTTTTTTTTCTTTTTTGTTTGTTTTGTTTTTTTTATGATTTACAAAAGAGGAAAAATAGGATAAAAACTGGAGAAAACAATGAAATTTACAAAGAAATATAGAAAAATAATTCTAGAAAAAAATCTGCAGAAAACTTTATAGAAAAAAAAAACTCTGGAGAAAAGTTTCTAGAAAGAAAAAAAAAACTGGAAAAATTTTTTTAGAATAAAAAAAAAAACTGAAAAAAAATATTGGAAAAAATTCTAGAAAGACAAATCTGGAAAAAAAAAATTCTGGAAAAAAAAAATCTGGAAAAAATTCTAGAAAAACAAATCTGGAAAAAAACAGACTGATAAAAAAGATAAAAAAAGAAACAAAAAAGTCTATTTCTAAACGCTTGTATAGTTGAGCAAAATTTATTCCTTTTATGCACTTGTCATGATGTCTCTCTCTCTCTCTCTCTCTCTCTCTCTCTCTCTCTCTCTCTCTCGTTTACTGTAAATTATCACTGGATATTGAACAGTTCGATAGTGATTTTTTGACCCAAAAATGATAGAATGGAGAACTGAACTGAAAAAAAAAAAAAAAAAAAAAATTCTATCATACACATTCCATTTCTATCTTCCTGTTTTTTTTTTGTTTTTTTTTTCTCCTCAACTTTTAACATGGCCTTGATGACGAATAAAAAAAATAACATACGATATTCTTTCTCTCTCTCTCTTTTTTTTTTTGTTTTTTTTTGAAAACTGTTCATTAATATTTTACTTACTTACTTACTTTTTTTTTCAGGGAGGTGGGGGTCTTCGTTGTTTCTTTGCAATCTATATAAAATTGAATATTTTCTCGCTCTGACATTGATATTAAAAGCCTACTTTTACTATTAAAAAATTATTAAAACGAACTTTTTAATATATTCAATGATGGATATGTGAGCAACTACAAGAAGGTTAACTAATTTGCATATTTCTTTGAAAAACGAGCGTTGATTAATTACTTAATTTTGTATGCTTTTTATTAGATGATAGGTTTCAGTTTACTATTATACTGAATTCTATTTATGCATAGTTTCTACATTCTGCATAATTGCGTTGAATTTAAGATGAAAACGTTCTCACACACACACATATTTCAACAACAACAACAAGGTCACTTATATATATATATATATATATATATTGTCGGCATGCATTCACGTCCGAATATCATAGTTCCCAAGTCCAATACAGAAAAAAAAACAGAAGAGAAAGTTTTGAGTTTCATAAGAATTTTAGTCATTATCATTTTGTGGCTGGAAAAATCAATTTGGGCTCTGAATAGTCGGAGGCATTGGTCACATTGTATTGTGTGTGGGGGGGGGGGGTTAGTTGGCTCTAAGGGCCCTTTGTTGCCATTTGATTATTAGGTTGGCTCTTCTATTTTCTTCAAATTGGCTTGTACCCACTTTGACTCTGTTCCTTCATTCACATCTGTTGTTCGATGAGTCTCCAAAGGTGTTTGGATCTATATTATCCTCACCCAGAGATTTCTTCAGCTGGTCTTTGAAACTAAGTAGTGGCCGGCCTCGGGGTCGATTTCCTGCATTTAGTTGATTGGCGAGCACTTATTTCGGCAGTCTAGTGTTCTCCATGCGAGCTACATGCCCAGACCATCTCGGTCGGTTTTTCATGATCAAGGCCTCGATGCTAATGACGTTGGCTTTCTTGAGGAGTTATGTTGGACACATAATCGTGCCACTTAATCCGCGTGATGGTCTGCAGTTTTTTCTGGTGGACATGTTTGAGTTTCTTGAAGTCTTTACTGTAGTTGGTCCAGGTCTCGCACGTATATAATAGGGCGGAGACAGCTATGACGTTGCATACCATCATCTTTGTCTGGATGATTAAATCCTTGTTCTTGAAGACCCTGGTGGACAGTCTTCCAAAAGCAGTGTGACCTGCCTTTAGTCGGTTTTCGATATATATATATATATATATATATATATAGGAGAACAATAGGAATGGGAAATGAAGTCACAAAAACTATATATTGGTGGATATAGATTGATTCATTTATTCAATAAGGGAATACAAATAATTAGTTGGGGGATAGAAGGGACTCTTTATGCCAAGGCATTTCGAACTCTAATGCTTCTCATCAGAGGAGTAGAGAAGATGCTATGTAACATAGTGGGGATGCGGCGTCTAGCGTGGGATTCATTAGGAGCAAAATAGATCAATTAAAATTATAGATGATGTTGGGGGAGTTTTATCGAATTCTAAATAAAGGAGGAGCGTATTATATATAGTGCAATATGTAAAAAAGTGTATAGAGTCTTTATCAATTTATATATATATATATATATATATATATATATAAAGTGACCTTGTTGGCATGTGTAAAAAATCTCTGTTAAACTCCTCTCTAGATATTTGGTCTACAAAGTTGAAATTTGAGGTATAAGGACCAGTAGCATAATTTCGATTTGGTTTTTAGTTGGCAAAATTTACTGCTAAGGAATCAAAATTGAAAATAAATCAGGTAAGTTGAATAAAACATTTCTACTGTTACTTTTGCGCATGCACAAAAACATTCATAGGTCAAAGTGACTTAATTTTTAACCTTTCATCTGTCGGTAGCTCACATGGTAATGATGCTGGGGATATAACAACTAAGGCTGGAACACTAAACATTCTGGTTTCGATTCTAGCTGATGGTACCCAAGTCATATTTTTCATAACTTTAGAAATCATTACTATCAGGGTTGTAGAATCGGATGGTGAAAGTTCAACTCCGACTCCTATTATTCTTAGGATACCGACTCTGACTCCTTTGATATCTTCCACTCGAACTCCGACTTAGACTCCTTGACCTTTATGTGGAAATCTATTCTGCAGATCCATATACCAGCCTCCCACACCTATGCAGCAAGCATCTTATAAATACTTTTCATGAATATTATTTTTACATTTAACATTCACTTGTATAATAAATATACGCACATATACACTCAACCAGCTTTATAGAATAAGTTAACTTCGGATTAAAAAATTTACAATTTAATTTTATTATGCTATCAGTTCAAAAGGGAATACAATATATAGAGATAAGGAAACCTTTTTAGGCCATGGCATTTCGAAACCAAATGCTTCTCATCAGAAAAAAGCGAGTAAAGGCACATTATGCAGAGAATAAATTTTTTAAAAGATAATATTGCCTTCATGGAAAGAGGATCAAAGGAAAAATAGGAAAAAGCTATAAAGGGCTATAGTAGCATGGGTTGCTTCTTATTGATTTAGGCCCGTACTTTTTTTTCAGATAAGATTGTAATTCCAGATCGATCCCGGACTAATTCAATTGCCAAATTCCATTTGAATCAGGAACTGGATAACTTTCAGATTACAATCTGATTGTTATCCGATGTAATCCATACTGATCTCACTCAAAGACAGAATTTTTATTGATCCTGTGTGACATCACAACCGAACCGAAAACAGCCATCCAGATAGGATTAGCAATGACCCAATGGACTGAAATATCTTGATGAAGTAGAAGCATTGCAGTACGGTACAAAATATGATATATCTCCAAAAATAAAAGCAAAACCATACAAAAACTGCTTAATTGTGAAACTGGTAAAACCCAACAGGAAAACCGTGTAAAAAAAAAAAAAAAAAAAAAATTTATTGAATTTAAGGGGGTGGAGTCGGATAATAAAATTCCAACTCCGACTCGACTCGTAGTACTCTTCAAAATCCGACTTTGACTCCAGCTAAAACCTCTAACTCCCTCCGACTCCGCAACCCTGATTTCCGTATATTGGATAATAATCAATAGAGAATTGATAATAATAAAGAAATTTGCATCAAAATATAATAATTTATACATATTTTATGACCAGGCAACATCGGACAGCAATGATATAAACACAAAAAATGGTTTTGTTATATTTTTAATGACTCGTTTTCTTTCAATTAAATTTTTATTTGCACATGCGTAGAAGAGCACTTTAAGTGGACTTACGCATGTCAAGTTCCAATTCTTTTCATTTTGAGCTCTTAGCAACTATTTTTACCGGCTAAAAACCAAATTAAATTTGTTCCACAGGTCCAAATTCCCTTATATATCAAGTTTCAAGTCTGTAGACCAAACATTGGCCCAGATGGTTAGTAGAAATCATTCCTTGCACAAACAGATAAGTTCACTTTTACTAGAAGAGGCGACCGGTGTTACCGATTGCAAAATACGCTTAAATATGGTATTTTAATTTACGCAGATTTCGTATATATTATTATAAAGTTAATTATTTCATATTATATTGTATTCAATATATAGTCATGATTCCAAAAGTTAAAAAAAATATGATCTGAGTGCCATCAGCTGGAATCGAAACCGAAACCAAAATAACAAGACATAGTTTCATGATTGAAACTATGTCTACAAGTTAAACAAAGACTGAACTTTTTTCTTTCTTTTTTTTTGTACTCAATATGGCTGGTCTGTGGAAAGGAGTGTGAATTTTATTAAATACAAGTTGGTTTCCATGACAACAATGTTTTTGATTGATAAGATGCGAGCAAGGGCGGTCGGACCCTCTAGTTTTCTCTGCGTTGCCCGGCCATAAGATACGCTTTAATACGATACTTTAATTCATGCAACTTACGTATTTATTATTATAAAGACAATTCTCGGTCGATTATTATATTGAACATAATATATTGTATTAGATCAAAACTAAATATTTTAGATTTCTTTACATAAGCAGTAGTTTGTTGCTACACAGTCATGAGCATGTTTCGGTCTACTAGTATTTACTAACTATAGACCTCATCAAGCAAGAACTCTCATTTTCGAAAACGGAATTCTAAATGAAGAGCGAAAATTAATCCTCAGCGAAAGAAGGCTTTTCTTTTTCTTTTTTTTTAAACTAGTCATAAAGGTGAAGATTCACGTGGAGAACATGGTTGAATTGGGTGCGAATTTCTTAGTTTATTTATTCTCATATTTGTTTATTTACTTATTTATCATGTCTTTATTCATTTTCGTGTTGGTGTTAGGGGTTACGGTTTGTGGTTGAGGGGATTGGGTTCCAAATCTAGAGCTATACAGATGTTATCTTCAACAAGCGAGAGGCTCCTTTGTCTGTAGTTCACCGCCTGTCTGAGACGTTCGAGGGTCAGTGTTTCATAAAATTCCCCCTTTTTTTTTAAGTTTATTTTAATTTAATATACTTATATCTGAGAAGAGGTTATGTTGTTTGGGCTTCCAGTGAACGGTTGAAGGGAGGGAAGGGGAGTTAGAGGCTTAAAAAAAGAAAGGAAGGAAGGTGGTAGGGAGAGATGGAATGGGGAAAAAGAGGAAGACCGGGGAAGAGGGAAGGAGGAAAGGGGAAGAGAAGGTAGCATCATTTAATAGCTTTGTTTTATTTTACTTAAACAAAATCGGTTTCTTTTGGACCACCCCAATATTAATTTCTATTTCGTTTGTTCATTTAATGTTGATTTATTAATTTGTGTATTAGTAAATTTATTAAAGACTTTTCATAATGATGGTAATTGCAAAACTTGGGATATATATCATTTTTAAACTTATGATGGTTAAATTTAGTCATTTTTTTTTTTTTAATTTTATGCATGGTTTTATTCAGGAAAAGTGTGGTTTTGGATTTCGTGAATGTTGGACTTGAGGAGGTTAGAATGTGTAGGTGTTCAACTGTCGGATATTGCATGTGGGTCATGTTGGAGTTGAATTTATTGGGGAGTAAGTTGCAAGTGAGAGAGCAGATGCGATTTATGAAGGTTTCCTGTTTCTTATTTAAGAGTTTATCCCTATCCTTAAATTTTGTGATAAATAGTTTTTAATTTAAGCAAAGTAGGCAAGGTGAATTTAGTGACTGGCAAGTTTTTGCTTTTTTTAGGATGTGCCAGTTAACAATAAGTGTCAAATTTTTAATCGTTAGATCATTGTAGTATGTAGCTAATGATGTTTAATCTCTGTAATCTGGGTTTAGGAAAGCGCTTTTGTGGCCTGTGTATCTCTGTTTAAAGGTATTACTAGTTTGCCCGCTGTATGATTTGCAAGTGGTGGGGTCTTCTTTGGCCCTAATGTTAGCTTGATAAATTGCAGAGGTTGTGAGACATTTTTCATTAAGAGAGCATTTGGATTTATTAATACAGTTGCACGTTCTGGTTACCCTGTTCCCTAAATTATGTTCTGTGTTGTTGCTTAAAATTTTATTATCATGGTTTTCATTATCTTTTCTAAGTTATTGCCGCAACTGTAGCTCAGTTTGATGGTATTTTTGTTGAATATTTTGTGGAGCATGTTGCTGGGGGGGGGATGTAGTTTAATGAGATTAATGAATCTTCTACCCAAGTTGAGGTGGTCCAAAAGAAACCGATTTTGTCTAAGTAAAATAAAACAAAGCTATTAAATGATGCTACCTTCTCTTCCCCTTTCCTTCTTCCCTCTTCCTCCGTCTTACCCTTTTTTCCTTTTCCCTTCTTCCCTATCCCATCTCCCCCTATCACCTACCTTCCTTTCTCTTTTAAGCCTCTAACCCCCCTTCCCTCCCTTCAACCGTTCACTGGAAGCCCAAACAAGATTCAACAGACTTGGATAAATTCCTAACCTCTTCTCAGACATAAGTATATTAAATTAAAATAAACTTTAAAAAAAGGGAATTTTATGACACATTGACCCTTGAAAGTCTCAGACAGGCAGTGAACTACAGACAAAGGAGCCTCTCGCTGTTGAAGATAACATCTGTATAGCTCTAGATTTGGAACCCAATCCCCTCAACCCACAAACTCTAACCCCTAACACCAACATGAAAATGAATAAAGACACCGATAAATGATAAATAAGTAAATAAACAAATATGAGAATAAATAAACTAAGAAATTCGCACCCAATTCAACGGTGGTACTTAATTTGGTCCTCGTGAGATGTGCCGCCTTGGTCACAATGGGTTGATTCAGGGGCTTGTATGGAGTGAGGAAGGTAACGAAATTAAGAACACCTGATTTCTTCAGGATGGCTAGCATGGTTTGTAAGCCTTTTTAGGGCATTTTATAGGCAAAAACAGGTTATCCACTTTGTTATCCTTGCATTAGCAGTCCATTTTAGGCATAAAAGTTGGAAAAAATGAACGTTTATGGAAATTTGTGGTTTGCTGGCGGCCATCTTGAAAGAAATGGTCGCCATATTGGAATTTTTGATGGCCAGCACTTTTTCCTGAAAACGTAACTTACAGAGACATTTGATGCCAAATTTCATACTTGTATCACCAAATGAACGATTCTGGCAAAAAATCACATTAAGCTGCTCCACTATAAGAAATTCGCACCCAATTCAACCCTGAATCTTTATGACCTGTTAAAAAAAAAGCCTTTTTCGCTGAGGATTAATTTTCGCTCTTCATTTAGAATTCCGTTTTCGAAAATGAGGGTTGTTGCCTGATGAGGTCTCTAGTTAGTAAATACTAGTAGACCGAAACACGCTCATGACTGTGTAGCAACAAACTACTGCTTATGTAAAGACAAATCTAAAATGTAACTTGCTCTACTTCTGTATTGAGCACTCTTGTATAAACCTCGTCATATTCCGCTTGTTACCCTATCTTTGGAAAATATCAACCTCAAATTATATATATATATATATATATATATATATATATATGACTTGGATGTCACCAGCTAGAATCGAAACTAAAATATACAACTCTCCATCCTCATTCCTTAGCCTCTGAGCCATGCCCATATATATATATATGTGTGTGTGTGTGTGTATTTTATTATTAGAACCTCAAGTCTATTAACTTAATTCATTACAAATTGTTTCAATAGAGAGGATAAAAATTATCCGTCTATGTCAGATGATTCAAGTTAAAATAAAAAGGAAAGATAAATGGGTTCTACTGCAATATCATACCAAACATATAATTGTGATTTTAAATTTCTGAGTGCCATCAGCTGGAATCGAAACCAAAATAACAAGACATAGTTTCATGATTGAAACAATGTCTACAATCTACAAGTTAAACAAAGACTAAAGTACTGCACGCTTGTGGAATTGTCTTCCGTTTTCCTGCTTTCTGGCTGACTACAATATGGTTGTCTTCAAGTCTAACGTAAATAAGTTCTTGATGAGCCGTTCCATATAAGTTATCAAATTTAACAAATTTTCATTACTAATGATTATTATATTATCCAATTTCTACTGTACACTCTTTAACCCTTATCCTTGAGTGGCCTCTTGGCCTTGATAATGTGTTGATACCTATGAAAAAAAAAAAAAAAGTCCAATGTGAACAAGTTCTAATTGAATCGTCCCCCTAAGTAATCCAAGTTACAAAATTCCCACTGTTTAGTCATTGTGATTTTAGCATAGTAATGTATACCTATTAACCCTTATCCTCGAGTGGCCTCTGGGCCTTGATAAGTGGTGACACCCATGTAAAAAAAAAAAAAAAGAAGTATTTTTGTATTCAATATGGTTGGACTGTGGAAAGGAGTGTGAATTTCATCAAATACAACTTGGTTTCCATGGCAACTGTTTTTGATTGACAAGATGCAAACATACACATATATGACAAGGTTATAATGAAATTTTTAATTTTGATTTCAGATGATGTATTTTCAAATAAGTTTTCGTTATAATAACTTTACTTTATATATCATTTTAAATAGCGTTTTTGCGCTTTCTAATCGTTTAAATAACAATCGTTTTTAAAACAATTATGTCTTTTCAGATATATATATATATATATATATCAATACAAGATGGAAAAAAGCAAATTCGCACAATTTTCTTATTTCAATTCAAGCTAGTCCGAAAAGCTGCTGAAACAGCTCGTTATATCAACGAAACGTTTGACTCAGAAACCACTACTGAACATACATCACAATGGTGGTTTAAGAAATTTCATGGCGGTGACGAGAGTCTTGAAGATGATGAACATAATGGGCGGCCATCGGATGTTGACAACGATCAATTAAGAGCCTTAGTCGAAGCCAATCTACGCACAAATGTTCAAGAACTTGCTTCTGAATTAGACGTAACGTATACGACGATTTCCAACTACTTGAGAGAGATTGGAAAGACAAAAAAATTTGATAAATGGGTGTGTCACGAATTGAATGACAGCTAAAAGAAATGCTGTTATGAAGTGTCATCTTCCCTTCTTTTACAAAACAAAATTTTGTTTGAGCTAAAATATGTTTGTCCGAATTTAAGTTAAAACCCGCAAGAGCTTCCTTGTCAACATGATACATATGAATTGTTAACAGTGTGAAAAAGGTTCTTGTACACGCAAACATGGTATAAAACGACAGGCAGTTATTATTATTAATAACGAAGACTGCTGTCAGGGAGTCCTGACGGACCTCAGTAAAACGATTTGATTATTTCCCCTTGCTGATGAATTCTAATGCCCTTTTAGCCTGTGTCGTACTTAAAAGTTGGCAGACGATACATGAAACACGCAAAGAAAAGTCAATTAGTATAAAATATACATGCTAGAATATTTGCTATTGGTTTATATACTTTTGAGTGTTCGCCGTCGAGGAATGAAGCAGAAATTTTAAACATGTGTAAGAAATAATGTCAGAACTCCTTCTCACCAACGCCGCAATTCATACCAACTCCTCTTCACTTTAACCATAATTCTCAACGTCTGTGCTCTCTCTTGGCTAACGCCTATCTTCTCTAATTCATCCTTCTTTTAGCCGCTATTTCTTTTATATGCAAATTAATGCCGTATGTATAGACATAGTCCATCTACAAACATGCTTTTCTTTTCTTTTTCCTTCCCTGATCCCATCCTCTTACAGGCTAGGCAGAGATGCTGCCATTTGTGTAAGTCGTATCTTTCATTACCTTCGCCACAATTTTTTTTGTCTGTCTGTGTACAAGAATGGATATATAAAGAGTATCGATAGAACGGCAAGAATACACGTCTAGCGATATAGATATAAATATATATATATATACTAGCATTTCAGCCCGGCGTTGCCCGGATGTTTTGAGGTGTATGCTGAGCAAAAAAAAAAAAAAGGTAAATTTTTTTTAACTTTGACCCCTATTATGACCCTTAAAATTTATTGTTTTGGGCTCAAATAAAGTTATTAAGTTAGATTCATGTCTAAGGAATCTATATTTAAAATTTCAAGTGTTTAGACACAAATTTGGCGGAGGAGTTTGGTAGAGTTCTCAAAGGTCAAATCGTTGAACTTTGACCCCTTAATCGCAAAATTTATGGCCGAAAACGCATCACATCGATTTTCCCAAATCTCAGTAACCTGTATATCAAATTTCGAGTCTGTAGATTTAAAATTGACAGAGTTATTGCGTAGGGAAATGTACACACACAAACAGACACTTTCACTTTTATAGATATATATATATATATGAGTTGAACGAGGTGGCCATCTAATGGCGTTGGTGCACATGTTTTTTCATATTAATGAGTTACTGTTTATCAAGGCGCAAAGGCCACTCAGGAATAAAATATTTTTACAGTGGTTGTAGCTAGATGAGTTTTTAACTAATGATCGCAATTAAGTTTGTCTAAACAAAAGGAGTAAGATTTTTAAAAGATACATTTACATAAGACGGGCATTATTAAGAGCACAATTACTGTATATATACTAGCAGACCGCCTGATATTGCCCAATCGTAAAACACGCTTAAATATGATATTTTCATTAATGCAGATTTCGAATTTATTATTATACTAGCAGGACCCGTTAACCGGTGTTGCCCGGTGGAAGCATGCCCCCTCTCTTGTAAAAGTTTAAGTACGGCTGTTGTTGGTATTGCCCAACCATCAACCTCCTCATGTTAAGAACGGCTTTTGGAAAGGACACACCCTCCAACATCCTCATGGTAAGAATGACTTCCGGAATGGACACCCCCAACCTATCTCTGTTAAGAAAGGTTTTCGAAATAGACACCCAATTTTGTAGGAAGGGGGAGTGTGAAAATATCTGCCCTAAATTTAACCTTGATAATCGCTGTCATGATCCCCATGTGTAAATTCTATGAACCAAGCTGGAAATTTTGGGTGTGCAGTGTAGGTCGGAAAAAAATGTAAATGTTGGTACTTATGCATTTTTTTACCGTACTGAAATAATAATGTTATTATTTTGAAAGCCATTCTGAACGTGTTAGAAGGTTTTTGTAAGTAATCTGTGCTTCCACATTAACATTTAATAATCACATGAGTACATATTCAATAATAACGTGATTAAATCTTACTTCTATAAAATTTATGAAACATTTATTATATAGACATATTGTTCGTGTAAAAATGTAGAAAAATAAAACTTATGTTTAAATCAAGTGAGATACCTGTGTTGACATTAAAGATTCCTTTTAGTAAGAGGGTGTGCGTCGGTCTAGAAAAAAAAATAGTAAACAACAGAAAGAAAAGAAAACGTCCCGTCATAAAGCGAAGTAAAATAAAAGCCAAAAAAGTAGCGTCGTCGGTAACTATTTTACCCAAAAACTTCTATTAAATATTTGTCTTTTTAAAATGCAAAAATAGTAAGGAAAACTTATGTTGCTTAATATTGGAAAAACTTCTTATTTGCAGACTATTTAATTGTGATATTCTTTTTTAAACGCAAATAGATCACTAATAACGTAAGTAAACGATAATGTTTGTGTTTTTAAATAATTTCGTAACAGTATTTTCTCTAAAATGATTTTGTGCTTAAAACGCAAATAGGTCACAAATAGCGTAGGTAAACCAAAAGGGTTTTTAAAAAGTAATTTCGCAACTGTATTTTTATAAAATAATTTTCTGCTTATGTGCGTATATTACCCCACGGTATTTTTTTTTTTAAATAGTCATACAAAAATTATTTTGCTTAATAATCGAAAAACTACTTATTTGTAGACAATTAATATGCGCCATTTGTTGTCAACATTCTATTTCCCGTTTAAAATTATAAAAAAAGTTCGGTGCATAAAAATAAAAAATACAAAAAAATTCTGTCCATATTGTTTGTAAGTAAAAGAAAGTTTTTTATAATGTTTAAAAATATAAAAATTCTATGTGTATTGTCTAAAAGTAAAGAAAATGTTCTGTTTAAAATAAATAAGTGTGCAATCTTTTTCAAAAAGTTATCTCTCTCTCTCTCTCTCTCTCTCTCTCTCTCTCTCTCTCTCTCTCTCTCTCTGTTTGTCTGTCTATCTCTTTCTCTCTGTCTGTCTCTCTATCTGTGTAGTTTATCTGCCTCTCAGCCTCTCTTCCTATTTGTCTTTCAGTCTATCTGCCTCTCTCCCTCTCCCTATCTATCTCTGTGTATTTGTTCACAAAATCTGTAGTTCGCTCGCTATTATGGCAAATCTCGAATATCGTGTTTTTTTTGTTTTGTTTTTTCAGAAAGCAATAATTGTAATTAACAACAGTAGAAGAATTGTAGTATTATAGTTGGGAAAAGGAAAATAAAACAAAAAAGAAACAATTGGTTTGTTTTAGGTTTTAACTATTGTAGCGCGTATACAAAGCGGCCATGTTTCTAAACATTTAGCGTGTTCGTTTATTCAATAAGGTGGTTATTTTCGAATAGGCGAGTTGAGAGCTGGCAACCAATGAGAAGTGCTGGAACTGTGTAGATAGATAGAGCAGAGAAAGAATAACGACTTCTCTTCTGTGACAAAAGGCTGTAGGGAACAGAAAAGACATACCCATTGGATTTCGAAGTTGGTTTTGTACTCTATCAAAAGGTGTTCTGAGCTGCACTTCCCAAGATGTGGCAATAGCACTTAGGTTGTATACGAGTAGATGATTACGTCAGGAGTGAGATATTTTCTAGTCCGATGAAATGATGTAGTAATTTTTCAAGCAATCTTAGAAACAGTCTTTCATTTTCAGAGTCTTAGACGCTTAGCAAAGCAGGTGGATACCTCAAGGGGAGAGCCACTCATTTGAATTAGTCCCATAGATTGTAGCTCAGTCGAGCACCTATCATAATATTAACAATAGAACAGAGAAAGACTAACAACCTCTTTTCTATGAGAAAGAAGCTGCAGGGAAGGGATGAGAACATCCAAAATTATATTTCAAAAACAGTTTTGTACTTGGCCACGTCAGGAAAGGCTGTTCTGAATTGCACTACTCCAGATGTGGCAACAGTACTCCATCTTAAGACGAATTTGGCCTTTATAAAGATAAGGAGATACATCAGGAGTGATATACTTTCTAGTGCGATAGAATAATGTAATCATTTCTCCAGCAACCTTAGCAACATATTAACAGTTTTATTTATTTATTTTTTTTTTTACAAGGAAGTCAAGGGAGTAACCACTTATAAAAGCTTGAGGATAAAGGTTAATGAGTATCAGGTGTCCAATGAGACAACACTGTAAATATCTTTAGTGATGGAAAGTGGTAGAATTTGATTATTAAAGAGAATTATCTCTAAGAACTTGTCTACACTGGGCTTGAAAATGACCATGCTAATCTGTTAGGCCAAACTTTGAGCTGATATTTTGAGTTGGTCTTTTGAACCACACTGAACCAATCATTTGATTCACATTTTTAGCTGATCTGTTGATCCACACTTTCACTTTATCTTTTTGAATAACGCTTTAAGCTTATGATTTAATCTACAGTTTGAGCTGATTTTGTGAATCATGCTTTGAACTAATCTTTTAAATCATATTTTGAGCTAATATTTTGAGTCACACCATGAGCTGATTTTTGACCAATTTTGAGTTGATCTTCTGATCCACATTTTGAGCTAACCTTTTGAATCACGTTTTGAGCTGAAATTTTAATCCATATTTTGAACTGATCTTTTAATCTATACTTTCAGCTGATCTTTGATCCACAATTGAGCTTATCTTTTGATACACACTTTGAGCTTATTTTTTTGATCAACACTTTGAACAGATTATTTGAATCAAGCTTTGATTTGATCTTTTAAGACAAACTTTCAGCTAGTCTTTTGAGCTACACTTTGAGCTTACTTTTTGTTCCACATTCTGAGCTGATCTTTTGAGCCACTTTTTGAGTTAATCTTTTGAACACTACTTGAGACAATATTTAAAATCACACTTTGAGCTGATCTTTTGAGCCACTCTTTGAAATAATCTTTTGATTCAAATTTTGAGACGGTCTATTGATCCACACTTTGAGCTTATCTTTGAATCACGTTTCAAGCTAATCTTTTGACACACGTTTTGAACTGCTTTTTTATTCACACTTTTAACCGAGTTTTTGAGTAACATTTTCAGCTGATCATTTATTCCATACTTTAAGCTGACCTTTTGAGTCATACTTAAAGCTAATTTTTTGAATCACGCTGTTGATCTTTTTACCCACTCTTTGAGCTAATATTTTCATTCACACTTTTAGCTAATATTTTGATATACACTTTGAGCTTACGTTTTGAACAATACATTGAGCCGATTTTTAAAATCATGCTCGGAGAGAATCTTTTGAATCACGTTTTCTTTTTAATCATGCTTTGACCTTATTTTTAGCTGATCTTTTGATTTACACTGAGCATTTTTTGATCCACACTTTGAACTGATCTTTTGATCCATACTTTGAGATAATCTTTTGATTAACACTTTCAGCTTATCTTTTGATCCTCAAATTAAAATGACTTTTAGATCAAAATTTCCGCTGATTCTTTTGCATCACAATTTGAGCTAAGTTTTTGAAACACACATTGAGCTGATCTTTTGACCCCACTTTGAGCTAATTGTTTAAACCACCTGTTAAGCTAATCTTTTCACCCACACTCCGAACATCCTTTGAGACACACTTTGAACTGATCCTTTTAGCTACACTTTGAGCTGACAGTTTGAGGTGATCTTTTGATTCATACTTTGAGTTGATCCATTTATCCACACTTTAAGCTGATTTTTGCTTCGAGACAGTGAAGGTTTTATTTTCGATTTTTAGTTGTTTGTTTTGTTTTACACGAGGAGAATCATTGGTCAAAAAATGTTGGGCTTGGCTGCTCTTGTATGAAATCTTTATTTCTTTCAAAGAGGACCAAATAAAATCATAACTAAACGAACAGAAAAAGAGAAATTAGCGTGTAGCTGCTTCTCAACTGACTATCACATGGTTCTTTTTTTTTTTTTCAAATTTAATGTAAACAAGTTCCTGTTGAGCCGTCCTCTTAATTTGATTATTTAAGAGGATTATCACCAAGAACTTGTTTGCATTGGACTTGAAATTGACCATGTTAATCTGTTAGGCCAAACTTTGAGCTGATATTTTAAGTCACGCTTAGAGTTAGTCTTTTGAACCACATACATGATTCTCAAAATCAGCTCAAACCCAAGTTTCACCATTATGCATCATAATCAGTGCTCTCTTACCATGTACTCGATACTGATTAACCCTTATCCTCGAGTGGCCTTTGCGCCTTGATGAGCAGTATAAAAGGACTAGCTTATACAAGAAAAAAAGACTAGCTTATGCTATAGTGTGGTCTCTGGCCTTGACAGGGACCATTTTTTGACAACGAATCACACCAACATTTAATATGAACTGTGTATAAAGTTATGTTTTAGCGACGGCAGAAAATGAAGGATATTCACGGACAGGCATATAACAATGGAATATATACAGACGTGCATAAAATGAAAATGAACGAAACAGCAAGAGAATAGATGGGTCACCAGTTAGCAAGTGCTAACAAAAAACATAAACAGAGTTTTGTAAATGAAGATTTAAGAAAATCGAAATTTTATAACAAAACATTTTTATACAAAAGATAAGAATATAAGAATTACTTTCAATCATGAAAATCTTAATTTATGTATTTCACAGAAGAGACGTTGCGAGCCTATCCTTGTTTTATCGTTGTTTTCGTGGCAGGTGCTCGTCTGGACTCCAATCCCTGGTCCCCCCTCGCCAAACTTTCACGAAAAACACCCGTCTAGCTGAATCCACTGTGAAAAATTTCCCCCACTCTATATCTGTGCCTAAATCAAAACGCGGATTTCATGAGCAAAGCTTCTTTCTTAGAACTGCACGCCTGTGGAACTCTGTTCCGTCTGCCTGCTTCCCTCCGGACTACAACTTGGATGTCTTCAAGTCTAATGTTAACAAATTCCTAATGAACCGCCCCCCTAATTAAACACTTCATAAAATCTCCTCACTAACGTGATGTACTTGCAATAACCCTTATCCCTGAGTGGCTTCCGGGCCTTGATAAGTGGTGATCACTGTGTAAAAAAAAAAAAAAAAAATGTAAACACGTGTTTGGATGAAGAAAGTTGAGTTAATAGTCACAAATCAAAATGTAGTTCATAGGGTGAATAATTTGCATATATAAGTAATATACGTATGTGAGTATTTAACAGTGTGGCATTGTGTATGTGTGTTGGTTTACCTTGTCCTTTTTAGTATATGTACGTGCGCGTGTTTATGAAGGCTGGTACGTGAGTCATTATCCTCTTCTTTTGTGACCCCCCCCTTCCCCGACTCAAAAGCACATGAATGGGAAAAGTTGAACATATATGGTGAAGTCTCTGTGTCTTTTTTGACTGTTTGTTTCATAGGAGTTTCTAACTTTACGTCGGCTTACTATTTTCACATGTATGTGTTATTTTTCATGATTTGAATCGATATTCATTTGTCAGAAAATATTTCGAGTCAACATGTTCATATGGAAACTTACTTGCTTTGACGAGTGAAGAGGAAATTGAATTACAATGAAACAGAGAAAGAAAGAGTGTAGCAATTAGAGCCGTTCAGTCGCCACTGTGAATAATTTTCATATATAAGCAATATACGTATGCGAGTATTTGGCAGCATGGCATTGTGTATGTGTGTGCGTTGGTTTACATTGTTTTTGTTAATGCGTGTATAGCTGGAAGGAGCAATTCGTTTCTGTTCGCCTGAGTGTCCCTAATGCGTAGGAATGTGTGCGCAGGATGAAGCAGACTGGTACGTGAGTTATTAAGTTCTTTTCGCACCCCTCAACCCAAAGGCACGGGGTGGTGATGGTGAGAAGACGTTCTTGGGTTTCTTCGTGCGCGATCGGCTCTTGAAGTCTGGAGGAAACTGATTTTGTTGACCAGGTCTTATAGAAATTTCTAAGTTAGTACTGGCTTATTACTTTCACACATGTAGGTGTTACTTTTTGAGAGGGCAATTTTCATTGGTTGAAAATATTTTGAGTTCACGTATTCATGTGAAAACTCACTTGCTTTAGGAAGTCACTAAGGGAGTGAATCGAAACGAAGCGGAGAACGAAAGAGCGTCAATTATTAGAGCCATCTATTTTTAGCGTTCATTCGAATTCACTTTGCAGTTCAGTCAGCACAATGCAAGCTAGTAATCTTTTACGTTAATTCAAACCTCCATCTCCTTCGCCTCTCCCCCCCCCCCCAGGGTCAGCGTGTACAACTTTACCAATGAACCATGTTCTAATAATATTAATTTCTGTTTTATTCGCTTTATAAATCTTTCAGTTGTAAAGTTTGAACTATTCTGGGCTGCAAATTCAAAGAGCTTTTAATCCAATTGTCCGTTATTGGCGTTTATTTCCAGTCGTGCATTGTGAAGCCGGATATAGCGCACGGCCTCGTTCAGTATTGAGTTGAGAGACACTGAAAGATTCGTTTCTCCTATCGAGATTTATGCAACGCTATTAATAACCATCAAATCCATTCGCGAGGATTTTTTTTTCTTTAATCGATTCAATGAAATATCAGTTGGATTTTTCTCTTTTTCTTATTTTGGTTTCTGTAATTTCTTATTTATAAATTTAACTTTTCTAATTTAGAATAAATATTTTTTTTCTTAATATTTAAATCCGAAAAGAAAACTGTGTACCTCTTACCTTTTCTCTAACTTGCTCATTCTAACTCTAACGATAATGCACAAAAGAACCCAAGAACATCTTCTCACCCGCCCGTACCCTTATGTCGGGAGGGGGGGGGATACCTGCTTGTTTCATCCCACGCACACATTCCTAGTCATTAGTGAGAGTCAGGGAATAGAAATGAATTGCTACTCACATCTGTATACGCACTAATAAGAACAAGGTAAACCAACACATACACAATGCAACGCTGCCAAATACTCGCATATGTTTATGGCTTACTTACGAAAATTATTCACAGTGACGACTGAATGGCTCTGACTATTTCTGTTTATTTGTTTGTACGTATCGCTCTCTCTCTCTCTCTCTCTCTCTCTCTCTCTAATTCTCTCTAACTCTCCCTCTAACTTTCTCTAGGTTTTCTTTATAACTCTTTCTCCCTAACTTTCTCTCTTTCTATTTAACTACTTGCAATTGTACTTGCAATAACCCTTATCCCTGAGTGGCTTCCGGGCCTTGATAAGTGGTGACCACTGTGTAAAAAAAAACAAAAAAAAACTATTACTCTAATTGTATGTCTCTCTCTCTCCCTCTTCATCCCCCCTCTCTCTCTCTAATTTCGTCACTCTAACTTTTCACTCTATTCTAACATTCATTTATAACTTTGCATAACCTTTTCTATCTACCTTTCTCCCTATCAATGTAATTCTCTCTCTCTCTCTCTTTCTCTCTCTCTCTCTCTCTCTCTCTCTTTATAGTTCTCTGTCTCTCTAAAGGATTCTATTCTCTCTTTCTCTCTCTAATTCTCTCCCTCGACCTCTCTCTCTCTCTTTCTCTCTCTCTCTCTCTTTCTCTCTCTCTCTCTCTCTCTCTTTAACTCTCTTTATAGTTCTCTGTCTCTCTAAAGGATTCTATTCTCTCTTTCTTTCTCTCTCTCTCTCTCTAATTCTCTCCCTCCACCTCTCTAACTCTCTCTCTCTTTCTCATTAACACTTCTTCTTTTCTCACTATAATTCTCTTTCCTTAACTTTCTGTCTCTTTCTTTCCTAACTGTTTCTCTATTGTCTAACCCTTTCAGATCATGAATGCATAAGTTCATTCATCATAACATTGCAATCCTCTCTTTCACCCTCTATCTCTCCATCCTCTCTTTCTCTCTCTCTCTCTCTCTCTCTCTCTCTCTCTGCCCACTCTCTTTCTTTATCTCTCTAACTTCCCCACTCTCTAACTCTGTCACTCTAATTCTCCACTCTCTAATTTTCCTCATTCCCTTTATCTCACTTTATCTCTCCCTATCATTCTAACCCTCTCTCTTTAACTCTCTGTGTGTTGGATATGGAGTCGGGGCAACGCCGATAAAAGCTAGTGACATGTAGCAAATAAGCTGACGAAATCTTTCTCTTTTTTAAACGACAAGAAAGAGTGGTCAGTTTTGAGATAGCGTCCTACAAGGAATGGGTTGGGAATATTATGTATGTACTAGGGTTCTCTTAAAAGTAATACCTCCTATTTTTTAACTTAAAAATGTTGAAGAGCTACGAAGACGGAAGTGGAACTATTACGAGTGATCTTTTGTGCTTGAGAATTTATTTTTCTACATAGTCACCATCATTCTCAATACACTTTTACCAGTGATGAACAATGGCTGTGTATAGACGTCCAGAGCACGCGTTGTCATATAAGGGCTATTTTTTTAACTCCAAAAATTGATGAGCTACAAAGACGAGAGTAGTATCATTAAAACGAGCGACCTTTTGTGCTCGAGAACTTATTTTGTTACATAGTCATCACTATTCTCAAAACACTTTTGCCATACGTGAAACTAAAATATACTTTCGTTATCTTCTGGCTAGGATCCAAGGTTAGTATCTGTTCTGTCTAAAGATGGAATAATGATATTTTAGGATTTCCGTCCGCGTCGGGTGTCCATACAATAGAAAGATGGCAATATGTCACAGACTTCTATAAGGATATTGGAGATAAACCATAATAACCAGATATATTCTGACACTACATTAACCAGATTACTTAGATAAATACTTTTACAGTTTTAACAAAAGAGCTACAATAACATTGTGCAGTCTCCATTCACGCTGAACGCCCACAGAATGCCTACAGCAATATACCTCTGTGGAATTTCCACACGTCCCACTAATCTTAATGATCTAGGAACCATCTTTGGTGTATATTTTTTTTAATTTATTTATGTTTTTTTTTTAAATTCCATTTTCACCCTTAACAAGGAACAGTGTCACTTTGATGTAGAGAGCTACTATCGGAGGCATAAGTTGGAAGGATACTATGTAGGGAGTCGAGCAACAAGATGTCTGTTCACATTACATTTGAACTTCTGCATATCAGTACAGTTGGGAAAGCAGAAGCCAGGAAGGGAGTTCCAAAGTCTAGCAGTTCTGGAGAAGAAACTATTAGAATAGAAGGCTTTCTTACATCTAAGGATCTCTACTGTGTAGGGGTGGGATTTCGCTGCTTGTCGGGTTTGTTGGGGATATTTACGTCGAGGAGGTACAAGGGCTTGTAGTTCGTTGGAGCATTCGCCATTAAAATACTTGTAGAACAGGCAAAGGGATACAACATTTCGTCGATGGGACAGAGGTTGAAGTTTAGATGACAGTTCAGGACCTGTCAGGTTGGCGACTCTCTTTTGAACCCTGTCTACGAGTGAGAGACTAGAAGCATATGCACCAGCCCAAATGTGACAACAATACTCCATACATGGGCGAATGGTGGCCTTATAGAGCTACAGGATATTTTTGGGTTCTAGTAGCTTTTTAGCATGGTAGAGAACCTACCTTCTTTGCAGCAGCCTTGGCAATGCTCTCAATGTATCTGTTCCAGTTCATGTTCCCTAAAATCATAAAAAGAAGATAGGTACCAGACAGGTTGTTAAAAAGTATACATACATTTTTCTTTTTGTTTTTACAAGGGAGTCACCAATTATCAAGGCCCAAAGGCCACTCGAAGATGTGGGTTAATCAATGTTAGTACTCGTTAATGGTGTAGATTGGGTAGAATTTGGATTATTTAAGGGGACGGCTCAATAAGAACTTGTTTACATCGGACTTGAAGGCTACCATATTGTAATCAGTCGGGAAGCAGGTCAATGAAACAGTGTTCCAAATGCGGGCAGTTCTAGGAAAGAAACTTTGTTCATGGAATCTGCGTTTAGAGTTTGGCCCAGATAGAGTGAGGGGAAAATTGTTGATAGTGGTTGTAGCTAGTCGAGCGTTTTTCTGAAAGTTTGGCAAGGAGGGACCATAGATTAGAGCACTTGCCATGAAACTAATGATAAAGCAGAGACAGGCTCGCAACGTCTCTTCTGTGAGAAAGAGGCTGCAGGGAAGAGAAAAGGGCATCACCTACTAGGTTTCGAAGACGGTTTTCAACTCTACCAAGCAAGATAGGGTGCGACGAAGAGCTCCTGCCCGGATATGGTAACAGTATTCCATTTTAGGACGTATTTGGCTCTCATACAGATAAAGAATTACTTTCGGATATACAAATGTACAGGATACGTTGCCAGACTGCTTAAGAATCCTTCGTAGCGACTCGCCTATTCAAGTAGAACCACTTTTAATATTTTCAGGAAAAGTCTATGAAGTGACGCAATAATGTAGAGCACCATCACAATATATGAAGGGATGTGCAATATTTTATTTGCAAAAGTCTAAGATATGAAAGTAACGGGTAAGCCAGATATATAATGATTTATATTTCTCTCATAAAGTAAGATTATATGATACTAGCAGGGAGACCCGACGTTGCCCGGGATTGAATGATGATCAACGAATATTTCACACTCCTATATTTTTATTGTCATCGAAATCCGTGAAATCGACCCGGGAAGGAACTTCACATGCCTCCATGAAGTAACTTAGTCCAAAATATGCTATTCTACATTGCACTCTAGTTAACCTACTATTTTTTTAAATAAAATTATTTTATATAAACTTCTTTCCAGTTAACGAAGAATAAATCATTAAGAAATTTACGTGAGGAGTTGGAACCTACAGACCACGTCATGAAAAAAAACAAAAACAAACAAAAAAAAACAACAAAAAACACACACACACATTATCCATCTACCCACAGTAGAATTTTCACGGCCCGTTGTTTTATCATTGTTGCTAAGCGACGACATGGAAAAATAACTTTATCGATGATAGATAAATTCAAATAACGGTTTCGATTATCAATTATCGGTAATTATCGGGTGTATTCTGAGATAAAACTTAACTAAAATCACTCCCAAACTTATACTGTAGTAGTTCTGTAAATTTTAAAGAAAATCTGTTCAGCCGTTTCGGAATCTATGAGGAACGAGCCCACACACAAACAAAGTTGCATTTACACACACGCACACACACACGCACACACGCACACACACGCACATATATATATATATATATATATATATAAGAATTATTATAATAATAATTATTTCAGTGAAGTCTGACGAAATTGTTGGATCGTTAATACGATTCAGTAACTGAAACATGTGTAACTAAGCAGATAAAACGGTAATAAAAATATATATTTGCTCTACAATAGTATTGAGCACTCTCTTCAGGTTTTTACTAATTACCATTTAGTGATATATATATATATATATATATATATATATATATATATATATATATATATATATTATATATAATTATTAGAATAATAAGTTTTTAATACCCACAGACACTAGTGTTTCATCCTTTCGGGAATTATCAGTGCAGGGTGACACGATTACTACCGGTCGGGAGATTCGAACCCGGCCACAAAGCCATTAGCAAAAAACTAACCTCACGGAAACGTTTTCATAAAGCAAAAATAATAAGTTAACTTTTTTAAATAAAAATTTTGAGAGAAAACAACTGTAAAGATTTCAAAATATTTTAATGTGATTTTTATTTTAAATTTTATATTTTAGTCTTATATTTATACTTTATACATCTAATTAATTTGATTTTCTTAAAGAGAATTCTAGAAAATTACATTCTGTTCATTTCATATATTAAACTCAATGTCGCATTTTATTTGTGGATTAAAAAAATATTTATGATAAAAATAATTATTTGGAAACATAAAAATGTTGCATTTTATTTGTAAATTTAAAAATAACTTTCAATATTGTTCCTATTTACTTGCCTCTCCACGAGGGCAGAGTTAGACACAAGGTCTGTTTTTAATGTGGGGAAAATCCCGCTCCCCAAAAAGGGATAGGAACGAAAATAAAACTTGTCTCATTCATGAAGGACCCTTGCTCTACCGACCAAGGATAGAAAATGTGAAGTGCAGCATCAGAACAGCAACTACACTTTGATCAAAAGCTTTAATTATTGTTGCTCGTGTACAGGCTGTCCAAAAAGTTATTGAAGGGTTTTGAACTTTAATAGATTCTTTATTTTTGATGCTATCTTTCTGTAATTGTAACACACTCTGTATGAAAAAAAAAAAATTAAATTAAAAATTCAAACACTATTTATTTATGAAAAATAATGTCTTTTAAATGTTGCCCATTTTCAGCTTCGCATATTTGTGCTCTTTCCAAAACATTATTCATGACAAATTGCAGAATCTCTGGATTGCAATTTAATTCCCTTATTTCGTTCCCGATGTTTTCCTTCAATTCTTGCAGGGTTTGGGATTTGTTCATGTTAAGATATCCCCACAAGAAAAAGTCGGAACTAGTCAAGCCTGGAGAATGCGGTGGCCATTTGACATTGTCATAGCGAGAGATAATATGCGAAGCTGAAAATGGGGAACATTTAAGAGACATTATTTTTCATAAATAAAGACTGTTTGAATTTTTGAATTTTTTTTTTTTCATATCTCCCAATGTGTTAGTCAGATTGTGTTAACATTACAGAAAGATATCATCAAAAATAAAAAATCTAGTTAAGTTTGGTCATCCTGTTGTATTTTTTAAAATTAATATTAATTTAATTCAATAAGTAAGTAATATTAATTTAATTAATATTAATTTAATTCAATAAGTAAGTAACATTTTTTATTGTTATTTTATTTTTACTGAAGTTGTTTTAAATTACTATAAAATTAGTTTTCTTGAAGAAAAAAAAAATCTTATATTTTTATTGTCTCCCTTTTTCCAAAGTATAAATGAAAAAAAAAAAAACTTCCGGTATGTTAAAGTGCACTTGTACCCAATAAATGGTAAATTTCTACTTTCTTTTAACGTCAACACTCACATTTAAAATGACGACTTTTATAGGTTTTTGGGTATGCTGAAAACGAATAGCACATTTAATTTTGCGCAGACAAGTAATTAAAAATACCAACCCTTATCCTCGAGTGGATTTTAGCCTTGGTAAGTGGGGACTCATTGATAAAAAAAGAAAATAATACGGGTATAGACTGATGATCTTTCAAACCAGCGCATTTCAGGTGAAAACGTCAGGCACTTACATATTTCAAAATTAGTATGAATTCCAAAAATACAAAAAACGGTCCAGTCGAAAATGTGCTGGATGTTTTTTCAACAAAAAAATGATCTACAATTACATTCTGTAAGTTTGTGTTTTAAAATGGCAGACACTTAATTTAAGCCACTTTAAATCAAGGGAGATAAGTCAGTCAGAATTTCTCGCACAACTCTTCTCCATTAAAACATACGATAAAACTCGATAATTCGATAAATTCTATTTTTACTTGTAATTATTTTTCTACTTGATCATTTTTCGTAATTTTTGGAATTTATACTCATTTCAACCTGACATGTAAGTATGTAATAATGCTCTCGCATGAAATGCGTTGATTTAAATCTAGACGATCACTACACAAGAATAAAACTATGATTCTTATTTAAACTTTAACATGATTTTTTAAAAAATGCAGAAATTACAGAAAAATATTAATGATGTAGGTGCCCATCATGAAACGAAGATACCATATTCCAAAAATCACGTAAATTGATCAAATTGATTTTCTTAGCAAAAAAAAAAAAATGCTTTTTGAGTAAACAAAAAGGGACTGTCCCGCGTCGCCACCATGAAAAAAATAAAACAAGGGCAGATAAATCCACAATAATTCAAACTTGCGAGATCAGCCTTGTAATGTACCGATTTCACATTAATTGTGAGAAATTTCCAGTTACATGTTATGATTCCTTGTTTTAGGCCGCTTACGCACAATTCTAGTAGTCAGCCTGTGATTGGTTTATTTGTATGAGCCAAATTAATTACTTGGCGCCTTTTTTGTAATCATGCTTTTCCTTTCAGTCTACGATAAAACGCTCGGCAGGAAAGACTCACCGAATGGAGCCGCCACAATTTCTTCATGTTATATCACCTAAATGTCTGGTGAAAAAAGGACTTGAAATCTCTACAAGCAGAGACACCTTTAATTGTGTCGAAGATATCCCAATTAGAGGATGGCATCTTTTGAACGTTTCATCTCCTAAATATTTGAACTTTTCTCAATTCAATTAGGGTTCCAAGGGACTCGATTTATGCGTAATTAAAGGCACCAGAATTCTTGCCGAGAACACCATGAATTATCATGAACCTTTTCGAAGGAAAACCGAACTACCACTCCACCAGAAGGAGTTAACTACTGGCTCCCTATTTGGGAGGCAAAACTGGCCCACCGTTCTGCAGGGACTGTACCAGGATCAATAGCATTTGTTTGCTGTTATAACTTGCGCGAGCCTTTTCTAGTCTCACACAAAAAAAAACGCGTTCACATTTCAAGCTATATTACTTGTCACATACATACACGCACACAAACATATGCACGCACGCCCACACACGTACATATATTCACGTTCGCGTACATACACTCACATTAACGTGTATATACACACACGCTAACGTACACACATGTACTCACACACGCGCACACGTACTCACACAAGGACAATGTCACTTCCCCTTTCAAAGAAAATACACACATGCGCAAAAGACCACCGGAAACAAGTATAAAAGAAAGAGCAATAAGCGGCTTCTCCCTTTTAGGACCAGCTTTCGAGCTGTACGGTCTACGGACCGACAGCGTGCCTTTTCGGCATGCGCGCGCACGCGCGTACCTCACACCACTTGCTACTATATGGGACAAAAAGCCAACAGACAGTACATATACTTTATACGCTTTCTCTCTCCATGAACTGGATTGACATTCTCACTCTTTCTCTCTCTATCTACTACTTGTGCCAGAGAACACCACCGCGTAGCTGATGGCTAGCATAGTGCACAGTTTAACTGAGGTCAACCCTCTATCCTTTGTCTACACGCTGGACTATCATTCCCATTTTCCACTACATCCCTCACTTCTCTTCCCACGCACGAACAAACGATAGTGACCCGAACGTGAGATGAACGCATATTTCCTTTTTCCTTCTATAATACCAATCCGGCAACAAACGATGGTTACACCCGCACGGACATGAACACGTGTTATATCTAAAACATCCATTCTTTCAACAGTAAATAAACGACACGTTTATCTTATCCATCAATTGAGTTTTTGTTCCCTTCAATTCCATTCGTTTCATTATTTTCTTTTGTAACGGGATTAGGATTTATATATCCTAGTCCTATACAAACTGAATACATTTTGAGTTTAAAAGTATGGTTTGTAATTTGTGGATTTATTTTGCCTCTGCCAGGAAGTATTGAGTTTGTGAGATTAATTTTCTCATAATCGCTTTAAATCATTTAAAAATGATTTTCATTTAAAAATAAAACTACTTGATCAATTTACGTGATTTTTAGAATGTGACATTTCCATTACGTGACGGATACGTACATCATAAAGATATTTCTGTATTATTGTTATTTTGTTTTTGTTTTTGTTTTTTAATTATGCTGAATTCTAAATAAACGTCAAATTTATTTTTGAACGCAATAATGTGTGTATTAACAAAATAACGCGCCTAAAATCTGCTGACAGACCAGCAATATATACCTATTTACTGTGCCTCCCCACGGGACAGAGTTAGACACCAGGGTCGTTTTTTAACATGGAGAAAAGGTACAAAAATAAAAATTGTCTCAGTCGTGAAGGATTTCTCCTCCATCGAAAGAGAACAAGAAATGGAAATGCAGCATCTGAAGAACAGATACTACACTTTGATCTTGACCAAAAGGCCAAAAGTAAGCAAATCTTTCGAAAAACAGAAGAAAAAGGAGAGAGCGAAGATTGGGGGGGGAGAAAGAGAAAGAGGGAGGTGCAAGAGGGGGGGAGAGAGAGAATGAAAGAGAGAGAGAGAGAGAGAGAGAGAAGCAGTAGTAGTTGTAAGGTCATCCAATGCCGCTGCTGCTGCTTCTAATTCTTGTTTCGAAAATGGCATAACATGAACAAATTAGCTTCTCGAAAGACGAACACGGCCTCACCTGATTCGGTGGGAATCGCACAAAAATCAGCTGATTTTTCTTTGATTAAGTTTCGCTATAAATAGAATCGATTTCACAGGAGAAAATTTTTCCGCTCGGAAATAAAGCCACCTTCTTTTATGTGGAACACTTGTGATTGTCTATTTCAGCATCGATTTTCTCTCTCTCTCTCTCTCTCTCTCTCTCTCTCTCTCTCTCTCTCTCTCTCTCTCTCTCTCTCCTAGGAAATGAAAAAATACTGAAAAATCCTAGTATCACACACACACACACACACACACACACACACACACACACACATATATTAGTGATGGGACAATTCCAATATTTTTCCCGATTCCGATACAGTTACTGATTCTGTACTAATATATAATATACACTATATACTAATAATAAGTATGTAATAAGGCCTCCTGATTCCGATACAATTACCGATTCCGATTCTTTATAAATCTCTAAATATTTAACTATGAATTTGTTATTTTGTTCAGATTATGGGATCTATAGATCATTATTACTAGATTACTATTACTAGATTATTATTACCAGCAGTGAAAGGTTGTTTTAAAATAAAAATAAAAAAGATAATTAAAAGAATCGTTTTTGGCATCGGAAAATAGGAACAACTATTTCAGATTCTGATACTGATTCCGATACTCCCCAAAATTCTGATTTTTCCGATTCCAATTAATTGTCCGAACACTAAAATATCTAGATATACACATGTATATAGTCATCCACATACAGTCCTGTTTCGCTGTATCACAGTTCGTCAGGGCAGCTAGAGAAGCAACTACTTCAAGCCAGGATTGAAACTCGACCGCTCAAATGACAGTCAATGCTTCTAACCGTTACGCTATTTGACTGCTGCAATGTCGGCAGTGAATTAACGATGTATTTGACATTGTCAATGGTTGTATCGATTGGTTTCCTAGATGTAAATCCAATGAAACTCACGTGATTATTAAAGAGTGTTCAATGTAAGAAAGAGCTGGTATATAGTTTATTTATTATACAAACATTATTGGTTACATATGTGCACACATGTTTCAGTGGAATCCCATGTTAAGGATAACGCTCCATCAAACCAAATAAGAATCGATATTATTTTTTAGCTTGATCAGGTTTTATTCTGGAATTGGGATTCCACTGAAACATGTATGCACGTATGTAATCAATAATTTTTGTATAATATATATATATATATATTATATATATTATATATATATATTATATATATACATATTATATATATATTATATATATTATATATATATATTATATATATATAATATATATATTATATATTATATATATTATATATATTATATATATATATTATATATATTATATATTATATATTATATATATATTATATATATATTATATATATATATTATATATATTATATTATATATATTATATATATTATATATATAATATATATTATATATATATTATATATATATTATATATATATTATATTTATATATTAATAATAATATTATATATATATTATATATATATATTAATAATAATATTATATGTATATTATATATATTATATATATATATTAATAATAATATGTATATTATATATATATTATATATATATATATTAATAATAATATTATATATATAATATATACATAATATATATATAATATATTATATATATATTATGTATATATTATATAAGTTATATATATTATATATATTATATAAGTTATATATATTATATATATATTATATATATATTATATATATAATATATATATTTATACATAATATATATATATATATATATATATATATATATATATATATATATATAGTGTGAGCCAAAAATAGGTGGACAATGCTGTAAATCTTTCTTCTTCTAGAAGTAGCACTTTTGTCATGATAAAGACCAACTAGGGTCAGCAAATCGGCCTCAATAAAAATGGTCCTGGCTATTTATACTTTTTAAAAAAGAAAAAACAGATTAAATTGTATTTGTTTTAGTTACTGAATATCATGGAGTTATGTAGTCAGGACCATTTTTATTGAGGACGGATATCTTACACTTGTTGGTCTCTATAATTACAAGATTGCTACTTCCACAGTTAGGAAGGTTTATAAAATTGTCCACCTACTTTTGGCTCACCCTGTATATCACAAATGGAGATTTGGTATCTGTCTGTCCAAAGCCGAAACTATACTGAAGCCGTAACTATATTATTAATAGATTTGGTATCCGTCTGTCTGAAACCAGAAACTGTATTAATACTTAACATTTTCTCTGAGATGGGCATATTTGCTGATGACGCCATTCTCTTTAACAGACACGGACGGAAAACAAATGAACACATATCTAAGGAAATGGCAAAAACACTTGAGGATGACCTCCAATCTGTAGTGGAATGGGGACATAAATGGATGGTCACATTCAATACTGCCAAGAATAAGCTTGTTTCTTTCAATAATTACAAGAAACCTTCTCTACCACCAATAGCAATGGCCAGATACACATTACCTGAAAGTACTTCTTTTAAACTCCTCGACAACGTTCACAGAGAATATGAGTTGGAACAGATACATTGAGAGCATTGCCAAGGCCGCTGTGAAGAAGGTGGACTCTCTTTATCGTGCTAAAAATTTACTCATGCCTGAAAGTATCCTGTACTTCTATAATGCCACCATTCGCTCATGTATGGAATATTGTTGTCATATTTGGGCTGGTGCATCTGCTACTAGTCTCTCACTCCTCGACAGGGTTCAAAAGAGTTAAAAGAGAATCGTCAACCTGATTGGTGTTGAAATGTCATCTAAGCTTCAGCCTCTGTCCCATCAAATGTTGCATCCCTCTGCCTGTTCTACAAGTATTTTAATGGTTAATCTTCTGACGAACTACAAGCACTTGTAGCCCCTCAACGAAAAAACACCTGACAAACCCGACAACCAGCTAAATCCCACCCCTACACAGTAGAGATGCCTAGATGTAAGAAAGTCTTCTACTCAAGTAGTTTCTTCCCCAGAACTGCTAGACTTTGGAACTCCCTTCCTGGATTCTGCTTTCTCAACCGTACTGACATGCAGAAGTTCAAGTGTAATGTGAACAGGCATCTTGCTGCTCATCTCCCTACATAATGTCCCCGCAACTTTTGTCTCGTATAGTAGCACCCTACATCAAAGTGACACTGTGCCTTGTTTGGGGTGAAAATTGAATTTTTTTTTTTTTTTTTTTTTTCTATTTTTATTAAATTACATTTTCACTCCAAACAAGGCACATTGCCACTTTGATGTAGTGATGTAGGAGGCTACTATCAGGGACATAAACTGCATGGATACTATGTAGGGAGTTGGACAGCAAGATGTCAGTTCACATTACACTTGAACTTCTGCATGTCAGTACAGTTGGGAAAGCAGGAACCCAGAATGGAGTTCCAAAGTCCAGCGGTTCTGGGAAGAAACTACTGGAGTAGAAGGCTCTCTTACATGTAGGGATCTCTACTGTGAAGGGGTGGGATTTTGCTGCTTGTTGGGTTTGTCGGGAGTATTTACGTCGAGGGAGTACAAGTGATTGCAGTTCTTCAGAGCATTCACCGTTAAAGTACTTGTAGAACAGGCAGAGGGATGCTACATTTCGTCGATGGGACAGAGGCTGAAGCTTAGATGACAGTTCAGGATCTATTAGGTTGGCGACTCTCTTTTGAACCTTGTCTACAAATGAGAGACTAGTAGCAGATGCACCAGCCCAAATATTACAGCAATACTCCATACATGGGCAAATGGTGGCCTTATAGAGGTACAAGATACTTTCGGGTGTTAGTAGCTTTCTAGCACGGTAGAGAGAACCTACCTTTTTCGCAGCGATCCTGGCAATGCTCTCAATGTAATTGTTCCAACTCATGTTTCCTGTGAATGTTAGGCCGAGGATTTTAAAAGATGTACTTTCAGATAACTTCTATTGCTAATTGAGATTTAGTATCTGTCTATCTAAAGTTGATACAATATTAAAGGTTCAGATGAAAATGTGGATTTAAATATGAAAATTTGTGACGTCATATAAGATGTAAGATCAGATTTTATCATCATAAGATTCAAAATAAGATCCATATTCAAATCTGGAAAAAAATATTTGTGATCAAATATGTCTGTGTGCCCAAAAGTCAAAGTATCAAATCTTAGCCAAAAATAACAGATGAGCCTACATCAAAGCTAACATATATGACTATACCAAATATCAAATCTAAGCTTACATGAAGCATCAAATAACGCCTACATTAAATGTCAAATTTATGTCCGCATGAAAGCTCAAATCTGTAACTACATCAAAGAATTGATTATTACGGAGATGTGACAGAGGGGGGAGTTTGATTGATAATGTGGAACCTATTAGGTCCGAGACTCATTTTTTGACCTGTTTGAGAGAGAGAGAGCGAGCGAGCGAGCGAGCGAGCGGGAGAGAGAGAGAGAGAGAGAGCAAGAGAGAGAGCAAGCGAGCGAGCGAGAGAAAGAGAGAGAGAGAGAGAGAGAGAGAGAGAGAGAGAGAGAGAGAGACTTGTGGTAGATGCACCAGTCCAGATCTGGCAACAATATTCAATGCATGGGCGAATGATGGTTTTGTAGAGACAAAGGATACTCTCAGGCGTGAGTAATTTTCTAGCATGGTAGAGAGAGCCCACCTACTTTGCAGCAACCTTGGCAGTAGCTTCAATATATTTGTTCCAATTCATGTTGCCTGTGAATGTTAAGCTGTGGAGTGTAAATGAAAAGCTTTCAGGTAACATAATATTGGTCACGATAATCGGTGTCTGAGAAGATGTCTTGTAATTGTTAAAGGAAAGAAGCTTAGCCTTAGCAGCATCAGATGTTACCATTCATGTACGTCTTCAATTCCACTACAGACTGGAGGTCATTTTGTAAGGCTTAAGCCTTTACCTTAGATATGTGTACTTTGTTTACCCCTTGTGTCTGTTATAGAGCATGGTGTCATCAGCAAACATACCCATCTCGGACACAACGTTATCAGGGAGGTCATTTATTAATATCAGGATCATTTATAGATGAACGTATACATACTGAAGTCAACTTTTGCCGACTCCATATTCAAACCTAAATATAACCTCATATACTAGTGATGGGTTGATTCCAATATTATTCCCGATTCCGATATGATTACCGAATTTGTACTAAATTCCCGATTTTGATACAATTACTAATTCCGATTCTTTATAAATCTCTAAATGTTTAACTATAAAGTTGCTATTTTTTCTCGATTATCATAAAAACACATGTTAAATGTGCAGATATCTTTTCAAACGTAAAGATACACTTATGAGAGATGATCTGTCGATTTTAGTTTTATTAGTTGTTTAAAAATTAATAAATATTCATTATTTTATCATTGCTATCAGCAGTAGAAGATTTTGTTTAAACAAAATTAAATAAAAAAAGACAATTAAAAGAATCGTTTTTAGCATTGGAAAATAGACAAAAATTTTTCCGATTCCAACATCAATTCTAATACTTCCCAAAGTTCTGATTTTTCCGATTCCCAATTCCGATTAATCGTTCCAACACTAGCATATACCAACCAGAGAATTATCAGATGTATGCTGAATACATGTTGATGTAGTTGCAGATTTTTGCCTAGAATGAATAGTTTTACCCGCATCTTTAAATGCAAGGGTTTAATCACATCCATATATTTGTGCTGTTATAGTGTGAAAAGAAACTTTGTGTATTCGTTCCCTATGGACTCAAAAACGGCTGAACCGACTTTTATGAAATTTCACATGAAGAAGTTCATGTGTATGGAAGTGTTCCAATAAAAGTTTTGTATCAGAATATCTTCAATAAGTATCAATCATTAATAATCGAAATAATCTGATGAAAAAAAGAACAAGTGATTTGGACCAAAGTGAATGTCTTACACAGCCTAGCATCACTGCATTTGAGAAGTTTTATTACCACACAAACCTAAATAAGCAGTAAGTTTTTTTATATGACAGAGGCGTGTTCAAAATGAATGTTCCTGCTTAGAGCACATTTGGAGTATGATAGTTTTTGCATTTTAAACTAAAATTCAAGCCATACAATATAAAAAATTTTTTATGAAATCGACATTAGGTTCGCTCCAGTGCAATGACGATTACAATGTATTGTGAAATAAATTATAGCACAAAAACATCTACTTAAGATGTGGATAAAAACACAAATACAACGGATATGTCACAAAATAATTAGTAACATGCACAAATAACACACACACAAATATACAAAACAATTCAAATAACACACATAAATATAAAAAAAATTCAAATAACACACACAAATATAAAAAAAATTCAAATAACACACACAAATATACAAAACAATTCAAATAAAACACAAATATACAAAATAATTCAAATAACACACAAATATACAAAATAATTCAAATAACACACATAAATATACAACATAATTCAAATAACACACAAATATACAAAATAATTCAAATAACACAGACAAATATACAAAATAATTCAAACATTACACACAAATATACAAAATAATTCAAATAACAAACAAACATACAAAATAATTCAAATAACACACAAATATACAAAATAATTCAAATCATACACACAAACATACACAATAATTCTAATAATAAACACAAATATACAAAAAATTCAAATAACTCACACAAATATACAAAATCATTCAAATAACACACACAAATATACAAAATAATTCAAATAATACATAAAATATACAAAATAATTGAAATAACACACGCAAATATACAAAATAATTCAAATAACACACAAATATACAAAATAATTAAAATAACAGACACAAATAAACAAATAATGCAAATAACACACACAAATATACAAAACAATTCAAATAACACACAAATATCCAAAATAATCCAAATCATACACACAAATATACGAAATAATTAAAATCATACACACTAATATACACAATAACTCAAATAACACACACAGATATAGACAATAATTCAAATAATACACACAAATATAGACAATAATTCAAATAACACACAAATATACAAAATAATACAAAATAACGCACAAATATAATAAATAATTCAAATCATACACACAAATATACAAAATAATTAAAATAATACACACAAATATACAAAATAATTCAAATCATACACACAAATATACAAAATAATTCAAATCATACACACAAATATACAAAGTAATTCAAATAATACACACAAATATATACACAATAATTCAAATAACACACAAATATACAAAATAATTCAAATAACACATAAATATACAAAATAATTCAAATAACACACAAATATACAAAATAATCCAAATCAAACACACAAATATAAAAATAATCCAAATCATACACACAAATATACACAATAATTCAAATAACACACAAATATACAAAATAATTCAAATAACACACAAATATACAAAATAATCCAAATAAAACACAAAATATAAAAATAATCCAAATCATACACACAAATATACAAAATAATTCAAATAACACACAAATATACAAAATAATCCAAATCAAACACACAAATATACAAAATAATTCAAATAATACACACAAATATACAAAATAATTCTAATAACACACAAATATACAAAATAATCAAAATCATACACACAAATGTATAAAATAATTCAAATCATACACACAAATATACAAAATAATTCAAATAACACACAAATATACAAAATAATGCAAATCATACACACAAATATACAAAATAATTCAAATAACACACAAATATACAAAATAATCCAAATCAAACACACAAATATACAAAATAATTCTAATAACACACAAATATACAAAATAATTCTAATAACACACAAATATACAAAATAATCAAAATCATACACACAAATGTATAAAATAATTCAAATCATACACACAAATATACAAAATAATGCAAATCATACACACAAATATACAAAATAATTCAAATAACACACAAATATACAAAATAATCCAAATCAAACACACAAATATACAAAATAATGCAAATAACACACAAATATACAAAATAATCCAAATCATACACACAAATATACAAAATAATTCAAAGCATACACACAAATATACAAAATAATTCAAATAACAAACAAATATACAAAATAATTCAAATCAAACACACAAATATACAAAATAATTAAAATCATACACGCAAATATACAAAATAATTCTAATAACACACATAAATATACAAAATAATCCAAATCAAACACACACATATAAAAAATAATCCAAATCATACACACAAATATACAAAATAATTCAAATAACACACAAATATACAAAATAATCCAAATCAAACACACAAATATAAAAATAATCCAAATCATACAAACAAATATACACAATAATTCAAATAACACACAAATATACAAAATAATTCAAATCATACACACAAATATACACAATAATTCAAATAATACACAAATATACAAAATAAGTAAAATCATACACAAATATACAAAAAAATTCAAATAACACACCAATATACAAAATAATTCAAATAAAACACAAATATAAAAATAACCCAAATCATACACACAAATATACAAAATAATTAAAATCATACACACAAATATACAAAATAATGCAAATCATACACACAAGTATACAAAATTATTCAAATAACACAAAAATATACAAAACAATTCAAATCAAACACACAAATATACAAAATAATTCAAATCATACACACAAATATACAAAATAATTCAAATAACACACAAATATACAAAATAATTCAAATAATACACACAAATATACAAAATAATTAAAATCATACACGGAAATATACAAAATAATTCTAATAACACACATAAATATACAAAATAATCCAAATCAAACACACAAATATAAAAAATAATCCAAATCATACACACAAATATACAAAATAATTCAAATAACACACAAATATACAAAATAATTCAAATCATACACACAAATAAACAAAATAATTCAAATAACACACAAATATACACAATAATTCAAATAACACACAAATATACAAAATAATTCAAATCATACACACAAATATACAAAATAATTCAAATAACACACAAATATACAAAATAATCCAAATCAAACACACAAATATAAAAATAATCAAAATCATACACACAAATATACAAAATAATTCAAATAACACACAAATATACAAAATAATCCAAATCAAACACACAAATATGCAAAATAATTCTAATAACACACAAATATACAAAATAATTCTAATAACACACAAATATACAAAATAATCCAAATCATACACACAAATATACAAAATAATTCAAATCATACACACAAATATACAAAATAATGCAAATCATACACACAAATATAAAAAATCATTCAAATAACACACAAATATACAAAATAATCCAAATCAAACACACAAATATACAAAATAATGCAAATCAAACACACAAATATACAAAATAATTCAAATCATACACACAAATATACAAAATAATTCAAATAATACACAAATATACAAAATAAGTAAAATCATACACAAATATACAAAAAAATTCAAATAACACACAAATATACAAAATAATCCAAATCATACACACAAATATACAAAATAATCCAAATCAAACACACAAATATAAAAATAATGCAAATCATACACACAAATATACAAAATAATTCAAATAACACACAAATATACAAAATAATTCAAATAACACACAAATATACAAAATAATCCAAATCATAGACAAAAATATACAAAATAATCCAAATCCTACACACAAATATACACAATAATTCAAATAACACCCAAATATACAAAATAATTCCAATAGCACACAAATATACGCAATAATTCAAATAATACACACAAATATACAAAATAATTCAAATAACACACAAATATACAAAATAATTCCAATAACACACAAATATACAAAATAATTAAAATAATACACAAATACACAAAATAATTCAAATAATACACACAAATATACACAATAATTCAAATAACACACAAATATACAAAATAATTCAAATAACACACAAATATAAAAATAATCCAAATCATACACACAAATATACAAAATAATCCAAATCAAACACACAAATATACAAAATAATTCAAATGACACAAAAAATATACAAAATAATTAAAAAAAAAACACAAATATACAAAATAATTCAAATAACACACAAATATACAAAATAATTCAAATAAAACACAAATATAAAAATAATCCAAATCATACACACAAATATACAAAATAATTCAAATCATACACACAAATATACAAAATAATTCAAATAACACACAAATATAAAAATAATCCAAATCATACACACAAATATACAAAATAATTCAAATCATACACACAAATATACAAAATAATTAAAATCATACACAAATATACAAAATAATGCAAATCATACACACAAATATACACAATAATTCAAATAACACAGAAATATACAAAATAATTCAAATAACACAGAAATATACAAAATAATTCAAATAACACACAAATATACAAAATAATGCAAATCAAACACACAAATATACAAAATAATTCAAATCATACACACAAATATACAAAATAATTCAAATAACACACAAATATACAAAATAATTCAAATTATACACACAAATATACAAAATAATTAAAATCATACACGGAAATATACAAAATAATTCTAATAACACACATAAATATACAAAATAATCCAAATCAAACACACAAATATAAAAAATAATCCAAATCATACACACAAATATACAAAATAATTCAAATAACACACAAATATACAAAATAATCCAAATCAAACACACAAATATAAAAATAATCCAAATCATACACACAAATATACACAATAATTCAAATAACACACAAATATACAAAATAATTCAAATCATACACACAAATATACAAAATAATTCAAATAACACACAAATATACAAAATAATCCAAATCAAACACAAAATATAAAAATAATGCAAATCATTCACACAAATATACAAAATAATTCAAATAACACACAAATATACAAAATAATCCAAATCAAACACACAAATATACAAAATAATTCTAATAACACACAAATATACAAAATAATTCTAATAACACACAAATATACAAAATAATCAAAATCATACACACAAATGTATAAAATAATTCAAATCATACACACAAATATACAAAATAATGCAAATCATACACACAAATATACAAAATAATTCAAATAACACACAAATATACAAAATAATTAAAATCAAACACACAAATATACAAAATAATTAAAATCATACACGCAAATATACAAAATAATCCAAATCAAACACACAAATATACAAAATAATGCAAATAACACACAAATATAAAAATAATCCAAATCAAACACACAAATATACAAAATAATGCAAATAACACACAAATATAAAAATAATCCAAATCATACACACAAATATACAAAATAATTAAAATCATACACACAAATATACAAAATAATCCAAATCAAACACACAAATATACAAAATAATGCAAATAACACACAAATATAAAAATAATCCAAATCATACACACAAATATACAAAATAATTCAAAGCATACACACAAATATACAAAATAATGCAAATCATACACACAAATATACAAAATAATTCAAATAACAAACAAATATACAAAATAATTCAAATCAAACACACAAATATACAAAATAATTAAAATCATACACGCAAATATACAAAATAATTCTAATAACACACATAAATATACAAAATAATCCAAATCAAACACACAAATATAAAAAATAATCCAAATCATACACACAAATATACAAAATAATTCAAATAACACACAAATATACAAAATAATCCAAATCAAACACACAAATATAAAAATAATCCAAATCATACACACAAATATACAAAATAATTCTAATAACACACAAATATACAAAATAATTCTTATAACACACAAATATACAAAATAATCCAAATCATACACACAAATATACAAAATAATTCAAATCATACACACAAATATACAAAATAATGCAAATCAAACACACAAATATACAAAATAATTCAAATCATACACACAAATATACAAAATAATTCAAATAATACACAAATATACAAAATAATGCAAATCATACACACAAATATACAAAATAATTCAAATGACACACAAATATACAAAATAAGTCAAATATTACACACAAATATACAAAATAATTCAAATAACACACAAATATACAAAATAATCCAAATCATACACACAAATATACAAAATAATTCTAATAACACACAAATATACAAAATAATTCAAAAAACACACAAATATACAAAATAATTCTAATAACAAACAAATATACAAAATAATTCAACTGACATACAAATATATCTAAAATAATCCAAATCATACGCACAAATATACAAAATAATGCAAATAACACACACAAATATACAAAATAATTCAAATAACACACAAATATACAAAATAATCCAAATCAAACACACAAATATACAAAATAATGCAAATAAAACACACAAATATACAAAATAATTCAAATCATACACACAAATATACAAAATAATTAAAATCATACACGAATATACAAAATAATTCAAATCATACACAAATATACAAAATAATCCAAATAACACACAAATATACAAAATAAGTCAAATAATACACACAAATATACAAAATAATTCAAATCATACACACAAATATACAAAATAATCCAAATCATACACACAAATATACAAAATAATTCTAATAACACACAAATATACAAAATAATTCAAATAACACACAAATATACAAAATAATTATAATCATACACGCAAATATACAAAATAATTCTAATAACATACAAATATACAAAATAATTCAAATAACACACAAATATACAAAATAATTCAAATCATGCACACAAATATACAAAATAATTCAAATAACACACAAATATACAAAATAATTCAAATAACACACAAATATAAAAATAATCTAAATCATACACACAAATATACAAAATAATTCAAATAATACACAAATATACACAATAATTCAAATAACACACAAATATACAAAATAATTCAAATAACACACAAATATAAAAATAATCCAAATCATACACACAAATATACAAAATAATTCAAATAACACACAAATATACAAAGTAATTCAAATAACCCCCAAGTATACAAAATAATTCAAATAACACACAAATATAAAATAATCTAAATGATACACACAAATATACAACATAATTGAAATCATACACACAAATATACACAATAATTCAAATAACACACAAATTTACAAAATTATTCAAGTCACACACACAAATTTACAAAATAAATCAAGTTACAAATACACAAGTATACAAAATAATTCAAGTCACACACACAAATATGCATATACAAATAAAAATCACATACAAAATGTTGGATTCATAGCAATTTTTTCTTGCACAAATTCAAATAACAGCATAAAAAATATCAATATCACACATAAAAGTACAAAATCATACAATTTGCATGCACAGAAACATAAAATACACATAAAGTTACAGAAATACAAACAAATATAGAAATATATACAGTTCACACATGCACAAATAAAACCCATAAAAGGTCAGATTAGAGAAAGGTACCAAACATACAAGTCACACACAAAATTACAAAAACATACACTCCACACACATCAATAACAAAACACATACAAAATACCAACATGTGACATATACATAAGACAAAGAAGAAGTGAATTTATATATATAATTAAAGTATGTAATAAGACCTCTGTTCTGTGTCGAGAAACAATGGATAGCCTTTGTAAGAGTGTCTGCATGTATAATTACGAAACAAGTGTTGCGCAAATCTAACCGTACTTGTACTGAATCGACACTGCCTTATTCCAGCAGCAAGGATAAGTTCATGGCAACTGTAAAATATGCCAGAATAAGCGGAGAGCACATACAGCACCTGGTATTACCCAATGGTCACCCATTTTAGTTCTGACCAGACTCAACGATGCTTAACTTCTGTGATCTAACGGGAACGGTTGGTCAGCGTGATTATGTGGTGAATCTCTAATAAAGAGATAAAGTAAGGATACCGCTGCACTGATCGGGATTACTGCTGTCTTTCCGCTGCATCTAGTTCATTACATTCCGCTGCCGCCTGACAACTGAGTTTTATTTTCCTGTCGTCACGTTTTCCCACAATGTGTGCTGCTTCTCCCTCCCACACATGACAAAAGACCCGGTGAAATCAATCACAATTAAGTAATAATATTACATGACCCTCGCAGCTACAGATAGATAGATAGATAGATAGATAGATAGATAGATAGATAGATAGATACAGAGAGAGAGAGAGAGGGAGAGAGAGAGAAGGGGGGGAAGACATAGTAAAGACTCATACAATCAGATGGGGAGACATTCGGGACGGACTCACGCGAACTTCCGACGACTTCAAGCGATCGGAATTTAGGGAATATCCTCTTAGCTTAAATGATGTCGTCACGTTGCTCACCAAATCAAGAGGACTGTGGAAAACACATTATTATTATTACTTACTCACTTGGGGTTCTCACAATCACCACTCGTGGGTAACAAGTGGTAGTAGTACTTCGGTCCAAGTGAATATATATATATATATATATATATATATATATATATATATATATATATATATATATATAGAGAGAGAGAGAGAGAGAGAGAGAGATACCCGTTCACATACACTTTTCACGATAAAGATAAAACCAAGAATAAGATAGAATCGAGCAATTGCATCGACAATGGGCAACGTCAGACTCAAAGTGGGTTTCGACGTATTGCATCTCATCAGTGACGTGCTCCGATATAGGTGCGAACCCAGGTCGTCGCACTCATGAAGTGGGTTCGCGTTTATGTCGGAGCATGTCACTGATGAGATGCAGTACATCGAAACCCACTTTGGATCTGGCGTTGTCAGTTGTCGATGCAATTGCTGGGTTCTAGCTTTATCGTGAAAAGTGTATGTGGACGGGTATTTATATATCTATCTATAATCTCCTCTTAATTTCTAATATATATATATATATATATATATATATATATATATATATATATATATACGAGCAAACAGTTAATAAAACATGTTAAAAACACTTTGAAATGAGTTAAAAACATATTTAATCTGAAAAGGAAGCACTAGATAAGTGGATAGTCTTTAATCCGCGGAGTTTCGAAGAAATACTTTCCTTCTCATCAGAGGGTAGGAATTAGCAAAATGCGGGATCGGATTTTGCATGCAAAAGTATTTGATGAAACAACAAGTAAGTCAAAGATCTTACTTGATAACAAAAAAAGTGAAGCAGAGGGAATATGGTAAAGAAAAATTCTCTGTAATTACATTGAGCTTCTTAAATAAGGATTTATATTTATAAAAAAAAGTAAATTTAAGTGAAAAAAAAATATTTCCTCACATATATATGCACGACGCCGATGACGACTGAAGGATCGGTAAAAAATTATGTACCTGTAAAAAAAGTTTTTTTTAAATTGTTTTTCATAATATTATTTTGTATTCCTGCACGTCACCAACTGAAAACGAATAAAGAAAAGTTATAAGCTTTCATACTTTTCGTATTCTTTGTTTTGTACATTTCCATTCATTATATATATATATATATATATATATATATATATATATATATATATATATATATATATATATATATATATATATATATATATATATAAAGATATTTTTTCCATAGGTAAAGTAACCAATGAAGTTTAACGAGGTTAATACAAGAGTGCTCAATACTGGAGTAGGGCAAGATATACTTTCTATTTGTTATTTCCATAAGCAGTAGTATGTTACTA
>NC_136506.1:94485133-94490133 GCF_053919585.1 Euprymna scolopes
CGAGTTCGCCAACGGCGGGGAAAAATGGCGCCATTAGCAAGCAGGTACTACAAAACTATGGCGAAGATTATAAGAACAAAAATTCCTAAAAAGCATAGATTCCTAGTAAGCTCTGTGTGTTGCGTTTGGTTTTATCAGAACTTGTTCAGATAACGACGCCATTTGCTAAGAAAACATGGATAGGAATTTTGAGGGACATTTTACTTACAACAGAAAAAATGCAATCTAATGAAATTCTGGATGACATTTGAGCTCGAAAAAAGAAAAAAAAGAAAAAAAGGAAGACGAGATTGAAATTTCAATGACAATAGTTGGTAAAACTATGTGAGACGCTTTGTTTAGTAGAATTAATTCTTCAGCAATGCATGAAAGAATAATGCGCTGGATTTATAGACGACATATGAAAAAATCAGTTCTGGATTTAGCACACACACACACACACACACACATATATATATATATCCACTCCTATAAATTTGTTGTATTTTGTGTATTAATATTCATATTAAACCCTTTTTTATTTATTTAAAAAGAAAATAAAACTTTGTTATATATGGGTCGTGGAATTTCATTCATCTGCAAAAGATCTAGCTAATTTGCATTTAAACATTCATTTTAATTTATTCCCTATTAGTTTTTTTCGGTTTTCTCATGGGATGATCATCTTTAGTTAACTATTATGTGTAATTATATTCATGCAGATATTCTACATGATTTATACTTGCATAAAAAGCTTATAGTGAACACAACCTCTTTCTCTCTCTCTCTCTCTCTCTCTCTCTCTATATATATATATATATATATATATATATATGCGTATACATATTTTTTTAAAAACTTTTGCCTATAAAACTCCTTTGTAAGTTTTTGATTTACAGATATGAAACTTAATATCTAGGGTAATCGAACCCATGCGAAATTTTAGCCGAGGCAAATGTATGAAAATTAAAAAAATGAAATTTGCCAGGTGATGGTCGAACGACAGCATTACGAATATGCATGCGTAACGTAATAGCTATTGATACATGTTTTCATTTTTAGCCTTGCAGCAAAAATGTCTTCATAGCTTAGACATTAACGTTAAAAGAAAAAAGGAAATCGTAAGCTAAACTTCATATATATATACAGTCCTGGTCAAAATCATATGACCACTTAAGAAAGTAAGCGTTTACGCATATTATCGAATTTTTAATCAAACAAATGGTTAAAACCATTGCCAAAGGGAAAATATGATGGAAAAAAAAATGAAATCTGCTTCATTCGAAACCTTAACCCTGATCTAATAATTATTTTTTTAAAAAAACAAACATTTTCACCTGGTCAAAATGATAAGACCACTTTAATAAAATCGGCTAGTTTTGAAAACATGAATACGAAAAGCTTTCTATGTCAATAAAAGCAGCTTGTTAGTGGATAAAAAACATCTTACTAAATTATAAATGGCAAAAGGGAAACCATTATCAGAGTTTGAGAGAGGAAGGATCTCTGCGCTTAATAGGGGTGGATTCTCCCATAGATCCATTGCAAACGAAGTGAATCGTAGCAAAACGGTCATCACAAATTTTTTAAGAGATCCAGATCAATATGGGTACAAAAAGAGTCCAGATCGACCAAAAAAATAAAAAAATAAAATAACCCCATTACTGGATCGCCATGTCAGAAGTTAAAAAAAAACTCCAGTATAAGCTCAAGTCGATTGAAAAGCCAAACAGCAGCAGAATGTAGTCCTAAAACCATCAGAAGGCATCTGAAAATGAAGGGTTTCAATCATTTAAAGCGACTGCAGAAACCACGTCTTCTTGAACAGCACAAAACTAACCGACTTAAATATGCCGCCAAATACCAGACTTGGGATGAAGAGAAGTGGGAAAATGTAATTTTCTCCGATGAGAAAAAGTTTAATCTAGATGGTCCAGATGGATTTCAACACTATTGGCATGATAAAAATTTGCCCAAAGAGACTTTTTCAACTCGGCACAGTGGAGGAGGGTCTTTAATGATCTGGGGTGCTTTCTCGTCAGCTGGGACCCTAAAGTTGCAAGTAGTGAAAGGCCGACAAACATCATTGAAGTACATTTCAATGCTTGAAAATGCTTCTATCAGGACTGAAGGTCCACGTTTGTGTGGAAGAAATTGGATTTTCCAGCAAGATAACGCTGTGATACACACTTCTCGACAAGCAAAAGAATACTTTTCTTCAAATAATATAGAATTGTTAGATCATCCAGCATGTTCTCCGGACCTCAATCCCATTGAAAATCTTTGGGGATGGATGGCAAAAGAAGTGTTCAAGGATGGAACCCAGTATGATTCGATAAAGGAACTTTTTTTCAGTACATGGGATAAAATTCCTTCGCAACTGATAAAAAAACTTAGTCGCAATCATGCCGAAGAGAATTTTTGAAGTAATTCGTAATAATGAAGGCTATACTAAATACTGAGACCCTTTTTAGTAATTTATAATTGCCTTTTGTTAGATAAATTATCAGTGGTCTTATCATTTTGACCAGGTGAAAATGTTTGTTTTTTAAAAAATAATTATTAGATCAGGGTTAAGGTTTCGAATGAAGCAGATTTTATTATTTTCCATCATATTTTCCCTTTTAGCAATGGTTTCATGGTTTCAACCATTTGTTTGATTAAAAATTCGATAATATGCGTAAACGCTTACTTTCTTAAGTGGTCTTATGATTTTTACCAGGACTGTATATATATATATATATATATATATATATATATATATATATATGCCCTTTTCTCTTCCCTTCAACCTCTCTCCCACAGAAGAGACGTTGCGAACCTGTCTTTGTTTTATCGTTATTTCCATGGCAGGTGCTCGTTTGAGCACCAATCCATCGTCCCCCCTCGCCAATCTTTCACGAGAAACACTCGTCTGGCTGAAACTACTGTCAATAATTTTCCTCACTCTTTATCTGTGCCTAAATCCAAACGTAGATTCCATAAGCAAAGCTTCTTTCTTAGAACTGCGTGCTAGTGGAACTCTCTGTCGCTTCCCTGTTTCCCACCTGACTACAACTTGGTCGTCTTCAAATCCAACATAAACAAACTCCTGACAAACCGCCCCCTTAAGTAAGACACTCTATCAAAACCCCCAATACTAATGATTACTACAATACTATCTCATTGATTACTGTACACGCAATAACCCTTATCCTTGAGTGGCCTTCGGGCCTTGATAAGTGGTGACCCCCATGTAATATATATATATATATATATATATATATATATATACAAAAGTTTGAAAATATATGCATATATATGTTAGCCAGACGAATCCTCGCGAGAATGAAACGTGGAAAATTCTGTGTAGTTTAATTGCCATATATATATTGCAAAACTTACTATATATATATATATATATATATATATATATATATATATATATATATATATATATATATATATATATATATATATATATGTGTGTGTGTGTGTGCGTGCGTGCGCGGGTGTGTGTGTATTACGGTGACATTTATGTTAAAATATAATTTTTTTCTGTTTCTCGTCACTATCTCTTCCTTTCAAACAACGCAAGAACAATATCTAACGGAAACTCTAAAAATACTGTTATCCTCAAAGCATGATTCCGGATTTTCCATAACCTTAATCGAATCGAACCCACGCAATAATTGCGCGCCGATAGTGAACTACCAATTCAGGTATCCGAACTGTAAGTTCAACTCGCGACTTAAAATTGCAAACGTTCACATAAATGCTGAGCTGGTTACAAACGAAGTATTCAACACCCACACTATTTGTGTGGGCAGGTTTTATCAGCTAATTCCCTATTAAGAACGTTGCGCACAAATATTATCGCGGAGACGACAATATCTCGTTCATTGAAAACAACACCCACATAATTATACGAAGTCTGAGAGGAGGGCAGGTTAAAAAACGCATCTAAACACATTTTATCTCCATAAATAACAGCACACAGGCAGTATTATTGGGTTGGAAACTAAGTTCTTGCCGTTTTCTTTATATATATATATATATATATATATATATATATATATATATATATATATATAAAAGTGAACGTGTCTGTCTGTCTGTCTGTCTGTGTACATTTCCCTACGCAATAACTCTGTCAATTTTTAGTCTATAGACTCGAAATTTGAAATACCGGGTACTGAGATTTGGGAAAATCGATGTGACGGGTGTCAGCCAGAAATTTGGCTGTTAAGGGGTCAAATTTCAACGATTTGACCTTTAAGAACTCTACCAAACTCCTCCGACAATTTTGGGTCTAGACACTTGAAATTTTAGATATAGGTTCCTTGAACCTGGATCTAACTTAATAAAGTGATTTGAGCCCGAAACTATAAATTTTAAGGGGTCATAATAGGGGTCAAATTAAAAAAAAAATTACTCTTTTTTTTTTTGCTCAGCATACACCTCCAAACACCCGGGCAACGCCGTGCTGAAATGCTAGTATATATATATATATATATATATATATATATATATATATATATATATATATATATATATATATATATATATATATATATTGTTTTGAAAATTTATTTGTTATATTTTATTTTTCGAGTCCAAATCAAATGAAACCAAAAAGGTATTGGAAATCTTGTTGAATGCTGAAGAAGTGGACATGAATGGAGAATACATCATTGATTAAATAGTTGTTAATTCTTATTTTACTTTTAAAAAATTTAGATTTAAAAAACTGGAACAGCTCAATTGGCAACCTAATATTTCCTTTCGTGTATACGTTAGTAGGAAGATCCGGCGTTCTTCGGGATTGGCCAAGGAACCCTGTGTTCATCATCATCATTATTATTATTATTATTATTATTATTATTATTATTATTATTATTTATTTATTTATTTATTTATTTATATTTTTTCAGCCAATAGTAGCATATAAACTTCTTTATTATTATATGGTTTTACAACTTATGGGTCCTGGATATGATCTTAAACTATATCCGATGGTGAGGCCTCCAGCTTGCGGGTTT
>NC_136506.1:94495133-94497633 GCF_053919585.1 Euprymna scolopes
AAGTTAGACTAATTATCTCCCTTACATTCTTTAATTAAAGAAATATGCCTAATTATCCCCCTTACATTATTTAATTATACAAATAACATTATCCTCCAATTTCTTTTGAATTTTAAACCTTAGCGCCCTTTAATCAAAAGTACGTTAACGGAAATAAATTATTACACAAGCGTCCTTTTTGAAAATTTTACATTTCATAAGCTGAAAAGCTATAGCAAGCATCTATATGAGTACTTTAACCATAGTTCCTGATTTCAAAAGGCGAAAAAGTAAAAGGTAGATATTTGTACGTATGTTTTATGTATATATATGTATATCTATGTATATGTATATATATGTGTATACTTTTTCATATATATGCACGTATATATTTGAGTATGTATGTATAATATTGTACTTAAACCAAATTTATATTTATAATTTTACTCTATTCTATTTCTATCACTAACCCATATTAATTTTCTTATCAAGTTTAAATCCATACCTTTATTTTAATTATTTCCAGATACATCTGCCTTACTTTAATGCTAGGTTTATTTATGGTGTCTTTTACATTTAATAAAAACTCTTTCCAATATTTGCTGATGAGGAAACCTCGTTTGGTAAAAAACTATATGTAATAATTATTGTCCGTAACTTGATGTCTACCACAATAAAAACACTGTTTTCCGAAACGATCGTACAAATAATTGATTTTGTTGTTGTTCCTTCTTATGAAACGGATTTTTAATTTAATTATAATTTGATTTTTAAATTATCAATCACATTACTAAATATTAAATTAGCTCTAGGATATTTACCTATCGAGCTTATTATATATCTAAATTACAACGAGCACTGTTTCTTTCCCTGTATTTTAATTAAACTAGTAATTTTACTATTACATTAAAATACACTCTGCGCTTTAGACTATTGTTCTAATCTCCTTTAAATTATATATATATATATATATATATATATATATATATGATTAGTTTTTTTAGAAAAAGAATTCCAGCTAAGTGCTCAATTAAAAGGAAAATCCAAATTGTAAGAGCGTATTTATATTTTGTGTACAGAAAGTTGTTAGTTGAGACAGATCATTGGTACCGTCGGTTTCAAGCCCGATAATAAGGCCCGTTTAAGGTATCATTATCAAGCTCTCTTGGCTGAAGAGAGCTTGATAAGGATACCTTAAACGGGCCTTATTATCGGGCTTGAAACCGACGGTACCAATGATCTGTCTCAACTAACAACTTTCTGTACACAATATATATATATATATATATATATATATATATATATATATATATATATATATATATATATATATATATATATATATATACCAGACCCCAACACGCCGACCGATCTGTCAATTGCTTACTTATTTGGGTAAAATATTGGGTAAAAAGATTTTTGTGAATTTTTTTTTCCCACAGTTACGTTTTTTTAAATGTACTTTATTTAAATATACTTTTTTTTTTTAAACCTGTGTAATCTATTACGATCGCCGATTTAAAAATAAATGTTTCGCAAATATAATTCGTACTTGTTATGTTGTTTGAATTTAATGTTTTATGTTGAAAAAAAAACCCACTAAATTCAAACAACATAATAATTACGCGCAGAATATGTACTGAAGATTGCGCAAGTTTAAATAAAGTATATTTAAATAAAATACATTTAAAAAACGTGACTATAGTTGGAAAAGAGAACGTAAGCATATTTGAAAAATATATTAACAAAAAATATCTTAATATTTTGCCCAAATACGTCCGTAAGCAGTTTTAAAGAATTGCAAAGGTATCGTATCCATTTTGTACTTCCATACCTCAATTGACAGACCTGTCGGCGTGTTTGAAAGTCAGGGTCTGGTTTTATGCACACTTATCGATTTTTTACACTGATTACCTACGCTACAGTTTTACCGTAAATTTCATTACATAGGAAACAATTGTTATATACTTGTGTTTTCACCAATTTTGAATTCTATGGAGTATTTTTAAAAATGTTATTTTCAGGACTGATTCTCGATATTGCGCACAGGTAAACATTTTTGGTGAAGGATAAATTTGTACATCGGGTCCACCTCCACAATTTTCCTTAGAATGACGACTAACTTAGTTTTCGACCATGCTGATTAAGAAAACCTTATTCAAATTTTGCGGAGGCAAGTAATTATAGAGATATAAAGATCTGTATTATGTACTGTAATTCACTGGCTGCCAGTGCTGTACGCACACATGATAAACAAATCTACTTCTCTCCTATAGACAATGCCACCCCAATTATTTTTAGCATTTGCGGGTGGGTATGCTGACAACGAGTGTCTTGGTTAAATTGGGGGAGGGGTAGTTTTACACCTCTCCAAAAAAGGGGGTTGTCTACTTTGAAAGCTTTTATTTACATGGGAATGTTATGGGTGTCTATTCCGAACGCTGTCTTAAGATAGGGAGGTTGGTATTGCCTATTCCAAAAGCCGTTCTTAACATGAGGAGTTTGGGATGTCTATTCGAAA